>NC_060130.1:33775065-34085690 GCF_021461395.2 Schistocerca americana | reverse complement strand
CAGGAATGGTTCAAAACATGGAAAGTAAGATGAGTCAGTTTTCTTGTACCTAAGTCGGCATTGTGCCTTTTGTATTTAATTCCGATGGAATTTCTGTGTTTTATCGTCAATAAGAACGTCAGAGGGATACAGTAAACCTGAAGTGAATCATCGGAATCTATAACTAGTGTCACAGGAATGGTTCAATCATAGACAGTGAGGAGAGTCGGTTTTCTTGTACTTAGGTCGGCATTGTGCCCTTTGTATTTAATTCCGATGCAATTTCTGTGTTTCATCGTCAATAAGAAGGTCGGAGGGATACAGTAAACCTGAAGTGAAGCATCGGAATCTATAACTAGTGTCACAGGAATGGTTCAAAACATAGACAGTAAGAAGAATCAGTTTTCTTGTACTTAAGTAGGCATTGTGCCTTTTCTATTGAATTCCGATGCAATTTCTGTGTTTCGTCGTCAACAAGAAGGTCAGAGGGATACAGTAAAACTGAAGTGAAGCATCGGAATCTATAACTAGTGTCACAGGAATGGTTCAAATCATAGACAGTAAGAAGAGTCAGTTTTCTTGTACTTAAGTAGGCATTGTGCCCATTCTATTTAATTCCGATGCAATTTCGGTGTTTCATCGTCAATAAGAAGGTCAGAGGGATACAGTAACCTGAAGTGAAGCATCGGAATCTGTAACTAGTGTCACAGGAATGGTTCAAAACAAAGAAAGTAAGAAGAGTCAGTTTTCTTGTACCTAAGTCGGCATTGAGCCTTTTGTATTTAATTCCGATGGAATTTCTGTGTTTCATCGTCAATAAGATGGTCAGAGGGATACAGTAAACCTGAAGTGAATCATCGGAATCTATTACTAGTGTCACAGGAATGGTTCAATCATAGACAGTAAGGAGAGTCGGTTTTCTTGTACTTAGGTCGGCATTGTGCCCTTTGTATTTAATTCCGATGCAATTTCTGTGTTTCATCGTCAATAAGAAGGTCGGAGGGATACAGTAAACCTGAAGTGAAGCATCGGAATCTAAAACTGGTGTCACAGGAATGGTTCAAAACATAGACAGTAAGAAGAATCAGTTTTCTTGTACTTAAGTAGGCATTGCGCCTTTTCTATTGAATTCCGATGCGATTTCTGTGTTTCGTCGTCAATAAGAAGGTCAGAGGGATACAGTAAACCTGAAGTGAAGCATCGGAATCTATAACTAGTGTCACAGGAATGGTTAAAATCATAGACAGTAAGAAGAGTCAGTTTTCTTGTACTTAAGTCGGCATTGTGCCTATTCTATTTAATTCCGATGCAATTTCGGTGTTTCATCGTCAATAAGAAGGTCAGAGGGATACAGTAAACCTGAAGTGAAGCATCGGAATCTATAACTAGTGTCACAGGAATGGTTCAAAACATAGACAGTAAGAAGAGTCAGTTTACTTGTTCTTAAGTCGGCATTGTGCCTTTTGTATTTAATTCCGATGCAATTTCTGTGTTTCATCGTCAATATGATGGTCAGAGGGATACAGTAAACCTGAGGTGAAGCATCGGAATCTATAACTAGTGTCACTGGAATGGTTCAAAACATAGACAGTAAGATGAATCAGTTTTTCTTGTACTTAAGTCGGCATTGTGATTTTTGTACTTAATTCCGATGCAATTTCTGTGTTTCATTGTCAATAAGAAGGTCAGAGGGATACAATAACCCTGAAGTGAAGCATCGGAAACTATAACTAGTGTCAGAGGAATGGTTCAAAGCATAGACAGTAAGAAGTCCCAGATTTCTTGTACCTAAGTCGGCATTGTGCCTTTTGTATAGAATTCCGATGCAATTTCTGTGTTTCATCGTCAATAAGGAGATCAGAGGGATACAGTAAACTGAAGTGAAGCATCGGAATCTATAACTAGTGTCACAGGAATGGTTCAAAACAAAGACAGTAAGAAGAGTCAGTTTTCTTGTGCTTAAGTCGGCATTGTGCCTTTTGTATAGAATTCCGATGCAATTTCTGTGTTTCATCGTCAATAAGAAGGTCAGAGGGATACAGTAAACCTGAAGTGAAGCATCGGAATCTATAACTAGAGTCACAGGAATGGTTCAAAACATAGACAGTAAGAAGAGTCAGTTTTCTTGTACTTAAGTCGGCATTGCGCGTTTTCTATTTAATTCCGATGGAATTTCTGTGTTTCATCGTCAATAAGAAGGTCAGAGGGATACAGTAAACCTGAAGTGAAGCATCGGAATCTATAACTAGTGTCACAGGAACGGTTCAAAACATAGACAGTAAGTAGAGTCAGTCTTCTTGTACTTAAGTCGGCATTGTTTCTATTGCATTTAATTCCGATGCAATTTCTGTGTTTCATCGTCAATAAGAAAGTCAGAGGGATACAGTAAACCTGAAGTGAAGCATCGGAATCTATAACTAGTGTCACAGGAATGGTTCAAAACATAGACAGTGAGAAGAGTCAATTTTCATGTACTTATGTCGGCATTGTGCCTTTTGTATTTAATTCCGATGAAATTTCTGTGTTTCATCGCGAAGAAGAAGGTCATAGGAATACAGTAAACCTGATGTGAAGCATCGGATCTATAACTAGTGTCACAGGAATGGTTCAAAACATAGACAGTAAGAAGGGTCAGTTTTCTTGTACTTAAGTTGGCATTGTGCCTTTTCTATTTAATTCCGATGAAATTTCTGCGTTTCATTGTCAATAAGAAGGTCAGAGGGATACAGTAAACATGAAGTGGAGCATCGGAATCTATAACTAATGTCACAGGAATGGTTCAAAACATAGACAGTCAGAAGAGTCAGTTTTCTTGTACTTAAGTCGGCATTGTGCCATTTGTATTTAATTCCGATGCAGTTTCTGTGTTTCATCGTCAATATGAAGGTCAGAGGGATACAGTAAACCTGAGGTGAAGCATCGGAATCTATAACTAGTGTCATATGAATGGTTCAAACGTAGACAGTAAGAAGAGTCAGTTTACTTGTACTTAAGTCGGCATTGTGCCTTTTGTATTTAATTCCGATGCAATTTCTGTGTTTCATCCTCAATATGAAGGTCAGAGGGATACAGTAAACCTGAGGTGAAGCATCGGAATCTATAACTAGTGTCACAGGAATGGTTCAATACATAGACAGTAAGATGAGTCAGTTTTCTTGTACTTAAGTCGGCATTGTGATTTTTGTATTTAATTCCGATGCAATTTCTGTGTTTCATTATCAATAAGCAGGCCAGAGGGATACAATAAACCTGAAATGAAGCATCGGAATCTTTAACTAGTGTCAGAGGAATGGTTCAAAAACATAGACAGTAAGTAGAGCCAGTTTTCTTGTACCTAAGTCGGCATTGTGCCTTTTGTATACAATTCCGATGCAATTTCTGTGTTTCATCGTCAATAAGAAGAACAGAGGGATACAGTAAAACTGAAGTGAAGCATCGGAATCTATAAGTAGTGTCACAGGAATATTTCCAAACATAGACAGTAAGAAGAGTCAGTTTTCTTGTGCTTAAGTCGGCATTGTGCCTTTTGTATAGAATTCCGATGCAATTTCTGTGTTTCATCGTCAATAAGAAGGTCAGAGGGATACAGTAAACCTGAAGTGAAGCATCGGAATCTATAACTAGAGTCACAGGAATGGTTCAAAACATAGACAGTAAGAAGAGTCAGTTTTCTTGTACTTAAGTCGGCATTGCGCGCTTTCTATTTAATTCCGATGGAATTTCTGTGTTTCATCGTCAATAAGAAGGTCAGAGGGATACAGTAAACCTGAAGTGAAGCATCGGAATTTTATAACTAGTGTCACAGGAACGGTTCAAAACATAGACAGTAAGAAGAGTCAGTCTTCTTGTACTTAAGTCGGCATTGTTCCTATTGCATTTAATTCCGATGCAATTTCTGTGTTTCATCGTCAATAAGAAAGTCAGAGGGATACAGTAAACCTGAAGTGAAGCATCGGAATCTATAACTAGAGTCACAGGAACGGTTCAAAACATAGACAGTGAGAAGAGTCAGTTTTCTTGTACTTAAGTCGGGATTGTGCCTTTTGTATTTAATTCTGATGCAATATCTGTGTCTCATCGTCAACAATAAGGTCAGAGGGATACAGTAAACCTGAAGTGAAGCATCGGAATCTATTACTAGTGTCACAGGATTGGTTCAAAACAAAGACAGTAAGAAGAGTCAATTTTCATGTACTTATGTCGGCATTGTGCCTTTTGTATTTAATTCCGATGAAATTTCTGTGTTTCATCGCGAATAAGAAGGTCATAGGAATACAGAAAACCTGATGTGAAGCATCGGAATCTATAACTAGTGTCACAGGAATGGTTCAAAACATAGACAGTAAGAAGAGTCAGTTTTCTTGTACTTAAGTTGGCATTGTGCCTTTTCTATTTAATTCCGATGAAATTTCTGCGTTTCATTGTCAATAAGAAGGTCAGAGGGATACAAAAAAACCTGAAGTGGAGCATCGGAATCTATAACTAATGTCACAGGAATGGTTCGAAACATAGACAGTAAGAAGAGTCAGTTTTCTTGTACTTAAGTCGGCATTGTGCCATTTGTATTTAATTCCGATGCAATTTTCTGTGTTTCATCGTCAATATGAAGGTCAGAGGGATACAGTAAACCTGAGGTGAAGCATCGGAATCTATAACTAGTGTCACATGAATGGTTCAAACGTAGACAGTAAGAAGAGTCAGTTTACTTGTACTTAAGTCGGCATTGTGCCTTTTGTATTTAATTCCGATGCAATTTCTGTGTTTCATCGTCAATATGAAGGTCAGAGGGATACAGTAAACCTGAGGTGAAGCATCGGAATCTATAACTAGTGTCACAGGAATGGTTCAATACTTAGACAGTAAGATGAGTCAGTTTTCTTGTACTTAAGTCGGGCATTGTGATTTTTGTATTTAATTCCGATGCAATCTCTGTGTTTCATTATCAATAAGAAGGCCAGAGGGATACAATAAACCTGAAATGAAGCATCGGAATCTATAACTAGTGTCAGAGGAATGGTTCAAAACATAGACAGTAAGAGGAGCCAGTTTTCTTGTACCTAAGTCGGCATTGTGCCTTTTGTATAGAATTCCGATGGAATTTCTGTGTTTCATCGTCAATAAGAAGGTCAGAGGGATACAGTAAACCTGATGTGAAGCATCGGAATCCATAACTAGTGTCACAGGAAATGGTTCAAACATAGACAGTAAGAAGAGTCGGTTTTCTTGTACTTAGGTCGGCATTGTGCCCTTTGTATTTAATTCCGATGCAAATTTCTGTGTTTCATCATCAATAAGAAGGTCGGAGGGATACAGTAAACCTGAAGTGAAGCATCGGAATCAATAACTAGTGTCACAGGAATGGTTCAAAACATAGACAGTAAGAAAAATCAGTTTTCTTGTACTTAAGTAGGCATTGTGCCTTTTCTATTAAATTCCGATGCAATTTCTGTGTTTCGTCGTCAATAAGAAGGTCAGAGGGATACAGTAAAACAGAAGTGAAGCATCGGAATCTATAACTAGTGTCACAGGAATGGTTCAAATCATAGACAGTAAGAAGAGTCAGTTTCCTTGTACTTAAGTCGGCATTGTGCCTTTTCTATTTAATTCCGATGCAATTTCTGTGTTTCATCGTCAATAAGAAGGTCAGAGGGATACAGTAAACCTGTAGTGAAGCATCGGAATCTGTAACTAGTTTCACAGGAATGGTTCAAAACATAGACAGTAAGAAGAGTCAGTTTACCTGTACTTAAGTCGGCATTGTGCCTTTTGTATTTAATTCCGATGCAATTTCAGTGTTTCATCGTCAATATGACGGTCAGAGGGATACAATAAAAATGAGGTCAAGCATCGGAATCTATAACTAGTGTCACAGGAATGGTTCAAAACATAGACAGTAAGATGAGTCAGTTTTCTTGTACATAAGTCGGCATTGTGATTTTTGTATTTAATTCCGATGCAATTTCTGTGTTTCATTGTCAATAAGAAGGTCAGAGGGATACAATAAACCTGAAGTGAAGCATCGGAATCTATAACTAGTGTCAGAGGAATGGTTCAAAACATAGACAGTAAGAAGAGACAGGTTTCTTGTACCTAAGTCGGCATTGTGCCTTTTGTATAGAATTCCGATGCAATTTCTGTGTCTCATCGTCAAAAAGAAGATCAGAGGGATATAGTAAACCTGAAGTGAAGCATCGGAATCTATAACTAGTGTCACAGGAATGGTTCAAAACATAGACAGTAAGAAGAGTCAGTTTTCTTGTACTTAAGTCGGCATTGTGCCTTTTGTATAGAATTCCGATGCAATTTCTGTGTTTCATCGTCAATAAGAAGGTCAGAGGGATACAGTAAACCTGAAGTGAAGCATCGAAATCTATAACTAGTGTCACAGGAATGGTTCAAAACATAGACAGTAAGAAGAGTCAGTTTTCTTGTACCTAAGTCGGCATTGTGCCTTTTGTATTTATTTCCGATGGAATTTCTGTGTTTCATCGTCAATAAGAAGGTCAGAGGGATACAGTAAACCTGAAGTGAAGCGTCGGAATCTATAACTAGTGTCACAGGAATGGTTCAAACATAGACAGTAAGAATAGTCGGTTTTCTTGTACTTAGGTCGGCATTGTGCCCTTTGTATTTAATTCCGATACAATTTCTGTGTTTCATCGTCAATAAGCAGGTCGGAGGGATACAGTAAACACGAAGTGAAGCATCGGAATCTATAACTAGTGTCACAGGAATGGTTCAAAAACATAGACAGTAAGAAGAATCAGTTTTCTTGTACATAAGTAGGCATTGTGCCTTTTCTATTGAATTCCGATGCAATTTCTGTGTTTCGTCGTCAATACGAACGTCAGAGGGATACAGTAAACCTGAAGTGAAGCATCGGAATCTATATCTAGTGTCACAGGAATGTTTCAAATCATAGACAGTAAGAAGAGTCAGTTTTCTTGTACTTAAGTCGGCATTGTGCCTTTTCTATTTAATTCCGAAGCAATTTCTGTGTTTCATCGTCAATAAGAAGGTCAATGGGATACAGTAAACCTGAAGTGAAGCATCGGAATCTATAACTTGTGTCACAGGAGTGGTTCAAAACATAGACAGTAAGAAGAGTCAGTTTTCCTGTTCTTAAGTCGGCATTGTGCCTTTTGTATTTAATTCCGATGGAATTTCCATGTTTCATCGTCAATAAGAAGGTCAGAGGGATACAGTAAACCTCATGTGAAGCATCGGAATCTATAACTAGTGTCACACGAATGGTTCAAACATAGACAGTAAGAAGAGTCGGTTTTTTGTACTTAGGTCGGCATTGTGCCCTTTGTATTTAATTCCGATGCAAGTTCTGTGTTTCATCGTCAATAAGAAGGTCGGAGGGATACAGTAAACCTGAAGTGAAGCATCGGAATCTATAACTAGTGTCACAGGAATGGTTCAAAACATAGACAGTAAGAAGAATCAGTTTACTTGTACTTAAGTAGGCATTGTGCTTTTCCATTGAATTCCGATGCAATTTCTGTGTTTCATCGTCAATAAGAAGGTCAGAGGGATACAGTAAAAATGAGGTGAAGCATCGGAATCTATAACTAGTGTCACAGGAATGGTTCAAAACATAGACAGTAAGAAAAATCAGTTTTCTTGTACTTAAGTAGGCATTGTGCCTTTTCTATTAAATTCCGATGCAATTTCTGTGTTTCGTCGTCAATAAGAAGGTCAGAGGGGATACAGTAAAACAGAAGTGAAGCATCGGAATCTATAACTAGTGTCACAGGAATGGTTCAAATCATAGACAGTAAGAAGAGTCAGTTTTCTTGTACTTAAGTCGGCATTGTGCCTTTTCTATTTAATTCCGATGCAATTTCTGTGTTTCATCGTCAATAAGAAGGTCAGAGGGATACAGTAAACCTGTAGTGAAGCATCGGAATCTGTAACTAGTTTCACAGGAATGGTTCAAAACATAGACAGTAAGAAGAGTCAGTTTACCTGTACTTAAGTCGGCATTGTGCCTTTTGTATTTAATTCCGATGCAATTTCAGTGTTTCATCGTCAATATGACGGTCAGAGGGATACAATAAAAATGAGGTCAAGCATCGGAATCTATAACTAGTGTCACAGGAATGGTTCAAAACATAGACAGTAAGATGAGTCAGTTTTCTTGTACTTAAGTCGGCATTGTGATTTTTGTATTTAATTCCGATGCAATTTCTGTGTTTCATTGTCAATAAGAAGGTCAGAGGGATACAATAAACCTGAAGTGAAGCATCGGAATCTATAACTAGTGTCAGAGGAAATGGTTCAAAACATAGACAGTAAGAAGAGACAGGTTTCTTGTACCTAAGTCGGCATTGTGCCTTTTGTATAGAATTCCGATGCAATTTCTGTGTCTCATCGTCAAAAAGAAGATCAGAGGGATATAGTAAACCTGAAGTGAAGCATCGGAATCTATAACTAGTGTCACAGGAATGGTTTCAAAACATAGACAGTAAGAAGAGTCAGTTTTCTTGTACTTAAGTCGGCATTTTGCCTTTTGTATAGAATTCCGATGCAATTTCTGTGTTTCATCGTCAATAAGAAGGTCAGAGGGATACAGTAAACCTGAAGTGAAGCATCGAAATCTATAACTAGTGTCACAGGAATGGTTCAAAACATAGACAGTAAGAAGAGTCAGTTTTCTTGTACCTAAGTCGGCATTGTGCCTTTTGTATTTATTTCCGATGGAATTTCTGTGTTTCATCGTCAATAAGAAGGTCAGAGGGATACAGTAAACCTGAAGTGAAGCGTCGGAATCTATAACTAGTGTCACAGGAATGGTTCAAACATAGACAGTAAGAAGAGTCGGTTTTCTTGTACTTAGGTCGGCATTGTGCCCTTTGTATTTAATTCCGATACAATTTCTGTGTTTCATCGTCAATAAGCAGGTCGGAGGGATATAGTAAACACGAAGTGAAGCATCGGAATCTATAACTAGTGTCACAGGAATGGTTCAAAACATAGACAGTAAGAAGAATCAGTTTTCTTGTACATAAGTAGGCATTGTGCCTTTTCTATTGAATTCCGATGCAATTTCTGTGTTTCGTCGTCAATACGAACGTCAGAGGGATACAGTAAACCTGAAGTGAAGCATCGGAATCTATATCTAGTGTCACAGGAATGTTTCAAATCATAGACAATAAGAAGAGTCAGTTTTCTTGTACTTAAGTCGGCATTGTGCCTTTTCTATTTAATTCCGAAGCAATTTCTGTGTTTCATCGTCAATAAGAAGGTCAATGGGATACAGTAAACCTGAAGTGAAGCATCGGAATCTATAACTTGTGTCACAGGAGTGGTTCAAAACATAGACAGTAAGAAGAGTCAGTTTTCCTGTTCTTAAGTCGGCATTGTGCCTTTTGTATTTAATTCCGATGGAATTTCCATGTTTCATCGTCAATAAGAAGGTCAGAGGGATACAGTAAACCTCATGTGAAGCATCGGAATCTATAACTAGTGTCACACGAATGGTTCAAACATAGACAGTAAGAAGAGTCGGTTTTCTTGTACTTAGGTCGGCATTGTGCCCTTTGTATTTAATTCCGATGCAATTTCTGTGTTTCATCGTCAATAAGAAGGTCGGAGGGATACAGTAAACCTGAAGTGAAGCATCGGAATCTATAACTAGTGTCACAGGAATGGTTCAAAACATAGACAGTAAGAAGAATCAGTTTACTTGTACTTAAGTAGGCATTGTGCTTTTCCATTGAATTCCGATGCAATTTCTGTGTTTCATCGTCAATAAGAAGGTCAGAGGGATACAGTAAAAGTGAGGTGAAGCATCGGAATCTATAACTAGTGTCACAGGAATGGTTCAAAACATAGACAGTAAGATGAGTCAGTTTTCTTGTACTTAAGTCGGCATTGTGATTTTTGTATTTAATTCCGAGGCAATTTTTGTGTTTCATTGTCAATAAGAAGGTCAGAGGGATACAATAAACCTGAAGTGAAGCATCAAAATCTATAACTAGTGTCAGAGGAATGGTTCAAAACATAGACAGTAAGAAGAGACAGGTTTCTTGTAAATAAGTCGGCATTGTGCCTTTTGTATAGAATTCCGAAGCAATTTCTGTGTTTCATCGTCAATAAGAAGATCAGAGGGATACAGTAAACCTGAAGTGAAGCATCGGAATCTATAACTAGTGTCACAGGAATGGTTCAAAACATAGACAGTAAGAAGAGTCAGTTTTCTTGTACTTAAGTCGGCATTGTGCCTTTTGTATAGAATTCCGATGCAATTTCTGTGTTTCATCGTCAATAAGAATGTCAGAGGGATACAGTAAACCTGAAGTGAAGCATCGAAATCTATAACTAGTGTCACAGGAATGGTTCAACACATAGAAAGTAAGAAGAGTCAGTTTTCTTGTACCGAAGTCGGCATTGTGCCTTTTGTATTTAATTCCGATGGAATTTCTGTGTTTCATCGTCAATAAGAAGGTCAGAGGGATACAGTAAACCTGAAGTGAAGCATCGGAATCTATAACTAGTGTCACAGGAATAGTTCAAACATAGACAGTAAGAAGAGTCGGTTTTCTTGTACTTAGGTCGGCATTGTGCCCTTTTTATTTAATTCCGGTGCAATTTCTGTGTTTCATCGTCAATAAGAAGGTTGGAGGGATACAGTAAACTTGAAGTGAAGCATCGGAATCTATAACTAGTGTCACAGGAATGGTTCAAAACATAGACAGTAAGAAGAATCAGTTTTCTTGTACTTAAGTAGGCATTGTGCCTTTTCTATTGAATTCCGATGCAATTTCTGTGTTTCGTCGTCAATAAGAAGTCAGAGGGATACAGTAAACCTGAAGTGAAGCATCGGAACCTATAACTAGTGTCACAGGAATGGTTCAAATCATAGACAGTAAGAAGAGTCAGTTTTCTTGTACTTAAGTCGGCATTATGCCTTTTCTATTTAATTCCGATGCAATTTCTGTGTTTCATCGTCAATAAGAAGGTCAATGGGATACAGTAAACCTGAAGTGAAGCATCGGAACCTATAACTAGTGTCACAGGAGTGGTTCAAATCATAGAAAGTAAGAAGAGACAGTTTTCTTGTACTTAAGTCGGCATTGTGCCTTTTCTATTTAATTCCGATGCAATTTCTGTGTTTCATCGTCAATAAGAAGGTCAGAGGGATACAGTAAACCTGAAGTGAAGCATCGGAATCTATAACTAGTGTCACAGGAACGGTTCAAAACATAGACAGTAAGAAGAGTCAGTCTTCTTGTACTTACGTCTGCATTCTTCCTATTGCATTTCATTCCGAAGCAATTTCTGTGTTTCATCGTCAATAAGAAAGTCAGAGGGATACATTAAACTTGAAGTGAAGCATCGGAATCTATAACTAGTGTCACAGGAATGGTTCAAAACATAGACAGTAAGAAGAGTCAGTTTTCTTGTACTTAAGTCGGCATTGGGCCTTTCGTATTTAATTCCGATGCAATTTCTGTGTCTCGTCGTCAATAAGAAGGTCACAGGGATACAGTAAACCTGTAGTGAAGCATCAGAATCTGTAACTAATGTCACAGGACTGGTTCAAAACATAGACAGTAAGAAGAGTCAGTTTTCTTGTACTTAATTCGGCATTGTGCCTTTTGTATTTAATTCCGTTGGAATTTCTGTGTCTCATCGTCAATAAGATGGTCAGAGGGATACAGTAAACCTGACGTGAAGCATCGGAATCTATAACTAGTGTCACAGGAATGATTCAAACATAGACAGTAAGAAGAGTCGGTTTTCTTGTACTTAGGTCGGCATTGTGCCCTTTGTATTTAATTCCGATGCAATTTCTTTGTTTCGTCGTCAATAAGAAGGTCGGAGGGATACAGTTAACCTGAAGTGAAGCATCGGAATCTGTAACTAATGTCACAGGACTGGTTCAAAACATAGACAGTAAGAAGAGTCAGTTTTCTTGTACTTAATTCGGCATTGTGCGTTTTGTATTTAATTCTGATACAATTTCTGTGTTTCATCGTCAATAAGCAGGTCGGAGGGATACAGTAAACTTGAAGTGAAGCATCGGAATCTATAACTAGTGTCACAGGAATGGTTCAAAACATAGACAGTAAGAAGAGTCAGTTTTCTTGTACTTAAGTTGACATTGTGCCTTTTCTATTTAATTCCGATGAAATTTCTGCGTTTCATTGTCAATAAGAAGGTCAGAGGGATACAGTAAACCTGAAGTGGAGCATCGGAGTCTATAACTAATGTCACAGGAATGGTTCAAATCATAGACAGTAAGAAGAGTCAGTTTTCTTGTACTTAAGTCGGCATTGTGCCATTTGTATTTAATTCCGATGCAATTTCTGTGTATCATCGTCAATATGAAGGTCAGAGGGATACAGTAAACCTGAGGTGAAGCATCGGAATCTATAACTAGTGTCACATGAATGGTTCAAACGTAGACAGTAAGAAGAGTCAGTTTACTTGTACTTAAGTCGGCATTGTGCCTTTTGTATTTAATTCCGATGCAATTTCTGTGTTTCATCGGCAATATGAAGGTCAGAGGGATACAGTAAACCTGAGGTGAAGCATCGGAATCTATAACTAGTGTCACAGGAATGGTTCAATACTTAGACAGTAAGATGAGTCAGTTTTCTTGTACTTAAGTCGGCATTGTGATTTTTGTATTTAATTCCGATGCAATTTCTGTGTTTCATTATCAATAAGAAGGCCAGAGGGATACAATAAACCTGAAATGAAGCATCGGAATCTTTAACTAGTGTCAGAGGAATGGTTCAAAACATAGACAGTAAGAAGAGCCAGTTTTCTTGTACCTAAGTCGGCATTGTGCCTTTTGTATAGAATTCCGATGGAATTTCTGTGTTTCAGCGTCAATAAGAAGGTCAGAGGGATACAGTAAACCTGATGTGAAGCATCGGAATCTATAACTAGTGTCACAGGAATGGTTCAAACATAGACAGTAAGAAGAGTCTTTTTTCTTGTACTTAGGTCGGCATTGTGCCCTTTGTATTTAATTCCGATGCAATTTCTGTGTTTCATCATCAATAAGAAGGTCGGAGGGATACAGTAAACCTGAAGTGAAGCATCGGAATCAATAACTAGTGTCACAGGAATGGTTCAAAACATAGACAGTAAGAAAAATCAGTTTTCTTGTACTTAAGTAGGCATTGTGCCTTTTCTATTAAATTCCGATGCAATTTCTGTGTTTCGTCGTCAATAAGAAGGTCAGAGGGATACAGTAAAACAGAAGTGAATCATCGGAATCTATAACTAGTGTCACAGGAATGGTTCAAATCATAGACAGTAAGAAGAGTCAGTTTTCTTGTACTTAAGTCGGCATTGTGCCTTTTCTATTTAATTCCGATGCAATTTCTGTGTTTCATCGTCAATAAGAAGGTCAGAGGGATACAGTAAAAATGAGGTCAAGCATCGGAATCTATAACTAGTGTCACAGGAATGGTTCAAAGCATAGACAGTAAGATGAGTCAGTTTTCTTGTACTTAAATCGGCATTGTGATTTTTGTATTTAATTCCGATGCAATTTCTGTGTTTCATTGTCAATAAGAATGTCAGAGGGATACAATAAACCTGAAGTGAAGCATCGGAATCTATAACTAGTGTCAGAGGAATGGTTCAAAACATAGACAGTAAGAAGAGACAGGTTTCTTGTACCTAAGTCGGCATTGTTCCTTTTGTATAGAATTCCGATGCAATTTCTGTGTCTCATCGTCAAAAAGAAGATCAGAGGGATATAGTAAACCTGAAGTGAAGCATCGGAATCTATAACTTGTGTCACAGGAATGGTTCAAAACATAGACAGTAAGAAGAGTCAGTTTTCTTGTACTTAAGTCGGCATTGTGCCTTTTGTATAGAATTCCGATGCAATTCCTGTGTTTCATCGTCAATAAGAAGGTCAGAGGGATACAGTAAACCTGAAGTGAAGCATCGAAATCTATAACTAGTGTCACAGGAATGGTTCAAAACATAGACAGTAAGAAGAGTCAGTTTTCTTGTACCTAAGTTGGCATTGTACCTTTTGTATTTAATTCCGATGGAATTTCTGTGTTTCATCGTCAATAAGAAGGTCAGAGGAATACAGTAAACCTGAAGTGAAGCGTCGGAATCTATAACTAGTGTCACAGGAATGGTTCAAACATAGACAGTAAGAAGAGTCGGTTTTCTTGTACTTAGGTCGGCATTGTGCCCTTTGTATTTAATTCCGATACAATTTCTGTGTTTCATCGTCAATAAGCAGGTCGGAGGGATACAGTAAACTTGAAGTGAAGCATCGGAATCTATAACTAGTGTCACAGGAATGGTTCAAAACATAGACAGTAAGAAGAATCAGTTTTCTTGTACATAAGTAGGCATTGTGCCTTTTCTATTGAATTCCGATGCAATTTCTGTGTTTCGTCGTCAATACGAACGTCAGAGGGATACAGTAAACCTGAAGTGAAGCATCGGAATCTATATCTAGTGTCACAGGAATGTTTCAAATCATAGACAGTAAGAAGAGTCAGTTTTCTTGTACTTAAGTCGGCATTGTGCCTTTTCTATTTAATTCCGAAGCAATTTCTGTGTTTCATCGTCAATAAGAAGGTCAATGGGATACAGTAAACCTGAAGTGAAGCATCGGAATCTATAACTTGTGTCACAGGAGTGGTTCAAAACATAGACAGTAAGAAGAGTCAGTTTTCCTGTTCTTAAGTCGGCATTGTGCGTTTTGTATTTAATTCCGATGCAATTTCTGTATTTCATCGTCAATAAGAAGGTCAGAGGGATACAGTAAACCCGAAGTGAATCATCGGAATCTATAACTAGTGTCACAGGAATGGTTCAAAAGATAGACAGTAAGAAGAGTCAGTTTTCTTGTACTTAAGTCTGCATTGTGCCTTTTGTATAGAATTCCGATGCAATTTCTGTGTTTCATCGTCAATAAAAAGATCAGAGGGATACTGTAAACCTGAAGTGAAGCATCGGAATCTATAACTAGTGTCACAGGGATGGTTCAAAACATAGACAGTAAGAAGAGTCAGTTTTCTTGCACTTAAGTCGGCATTGTGCCTTTTGTATAGAATTCCGATGCAATTTCTGTGTTTCATCGTCAATAAGAAGGTCAGAGGGATACAGTAAACCTGAAGTGAAGCATCGAAATCTATAACTAGTGTCACAGGAATGGTTCAAAACATAGAAAGTAAGAAGAGTCAGTTTTCTTGTACCTAAGTCGGCATTGTGCCTTTTGTATTTAATTCCGATGGAATTTCCATGTTTCATCGTCAATAAGAAGGTCAGAGGGATACAGTAAACCTCATGTGAAGCATCGGAATCTATAACTAGTGTCACAGGAATGGTTCAAACATAGACAGTAAGAAGAGTCGGTTTTCTTGTACTTAGGTCGGCATTGTGCCCTTTGTATTTAATTCCGATGCAATTTCTGTGTTTCATCGTCAATAAGAAGGTCGGAGGGATACAGTAAACCTGAAGTGAAGCATCGGAATCTATAACTAGTGTCACAGGAATGGTTCAAAACATAGACAGTAAGAAGAATCAGTTTACTTGTACTTAAGTAGGCATTGTGCCTTTTCCATTGAATTCCGATGCAATTTCTGTGTTTCATCGTCAATAAGAAGGTCAGAGGGATACAGTAAAAATGAGGTGAAGCATCGGAATCTATAACTAGTGTCACAGGAATGGTTCAAAACATAGACAGTAAGATGAGTCAGTTTTCTTGTACTTAAGTCGGCATTGTGATTTTTGTATTTAATTCCGATGCAATTTCTGTGTTTCATTGTCAATAAGAAGGTCAGAGGGATACAATAAACCTGAAGTGAAGCATCGGAATCTATAACTAGTGTCAGAGGAATGGTTCAAAACATAGACAGTAAGAAGAGACAGGTTTCTTGTAAATAAGTCGGCATTGTGCCTTTTGTATAGAATTCCGATGCAATTTCTGTGTTTCATCGTCAATACGAAGATCAGAGGGATACAGTAAACCTGAAGTGAAGCATCGGAATCTATAACTAGTGTCACAGGAATGGTTCAAAACATAGACAGTAAGAAGAGTCAGTTTTCTTGTACTTAAGTCGGCATTGTGCCTTTTGTATAGAATTCCGATGCAATTTCTGTGTTTCATCGTCAATAAGAAGGTCAGAGGGATACAGTAAACCTGAAGTGAAGCATCGAAATCTATAACTAGTGTCACAGGAATGGTTCAAAACATAGAAAGTAAGAAGAGTCAGTTTTCTTGTACCGAAGTCGGCATTGTGCCTTTTGTATTTAATTCCGATGGAATTTCTGTGTTTCATCGTCAATAAGAAGGTCAGAGGGATACAGTAAACCTGAAGTGAAGCATCGGAATCTATAACTAGTGTCACAGGAATAGTTCAAACATAGACAGTAAGAAGAGTCGGTTTTCTTGTACTTAGGTCGGCATTGTGCCCTTTTTATTTAATTCCGGTGCAATTTCTGTGTTTCATCGTCAATAAGAAGGTTGGAGGGATACAGTAAACTTGAAGTGAAGCATCGGAATCTATAACTAGTGTCACAGGAATGGTTCAAAACATAGACGGTAAGAAGAATCAGTTTTCTTGTACTTAAGTAGGCATTGTCCCTTTTCTATTGAATTCCGATGCAATTTCTGTGTTTCGTCGTCAATAAGAAGTCAGAGGGATACAGTAAACCTGAAGTGAAGCATCGGAACCTATAACTAGTGTCACAGGAATGGTTCAAATCATAGACAGTAAGAAGAGTCAGTTTTCTTGTACTTTAGTCGGCATTGTGCCTTTTCTATTTAATTCCGATGCAATTTCTGTGTTTCATCGTCAATAAGAAGGTCAATGGGATACAGTAAACCTGAAGTGAAGCATCGGAACCTATAACTAGTGTCACAGGAGTGGTTCAAATCATAGACAGTAAGAAGAGTCAGTTTTCTTGTACTTAAGTCGGCATTGTGCCTTTTCTATTTAATTCCGATGCAATTTCTGTGTTTCATCGTCAATAAGAAGGTCAGAGGGATACAGTAAACCTGAAGTGATGCATCGGAATCTATAACTAGTGTCACAGGAACGGTTCAAAACATAGACAGTAAGAAGAGTCAGTCTTCTTGTACTTAAGTCTGCATTCTTCCTATTGCATTTCATTCCGAAGCAATTTCTGTGTTTCATCGTCAATAAGAAAGTCAGAGGGATACATTAAACTTGAAGTGAAGCATCGGTATCTATAACTACTGTCACAGGAATGGTTCAAAACATAGACAGTAAGAAGAGTCAGTTTTCTTGTACTTAAGTCGGCATTGTGCCTTTTGTATTTAATTCCGATGCAATTTCTGTGTCTCGTCGTCAATAAGAAGGTCACAGGGATACAGTAAACCTGTAGTGAAGCATCAGAATGTGTAACTAATGTCACAGGACTGGTTCAAAACATAGACAGTAAGAAGAGTCAGTTTTCTTGTACTTAATTCGGCATTGTGCCTTTTGTATTTAATTCCGTTGGAATTTCTGTGTTTCATCGTCAATAAGATGGTCAGAGGGATACAGTAAACTTGACGTGAAGCATCGGAATCTATAACTAGTGTCACAGGAATGATTCAAACATAGACAGTAAGAAGAGTCGGTTTTCTTGTACTTAGGTCGGCATTGTGCCCTTTGTATTTAATTCCGATGCAATTTCTTTGTTTCATCGTCAATAAGAAGGTCGGAGGGATACAGTTAACCTGAAGTGAAGCATCGGTATCTATAACTAGTGTCACAGGAATGGTTCAAAACATAGACAGGAAGAAGAATCAGTTTTGTTGTACTTAAGTAGGCATTGTGCCTTTTCTATTGAATTCCGATGCAATTTCTGTGTTTCGTCGTCAATAAGAAGGTCAGAGGGATACAGTAAACCTGAAGTGAAGCATCGGAATCTATAACTAGTGTCACAGGAATGGTTCAAACATAGACAGTAAGAAGAGTCGGTTTTCTTGTACTTAGGTCGGCATTGTGCCTTTTCTATTTAATTCCGATGCAATTTCTGTGTTTCATTGTCAATGAGAAGGTCAGAGGGATACAATAAACCTGAAGTGAAGCATCGGAATCTATAACTAGTGTCAGAGGAATGGTTCAAAACATAGACAGTAAGAAGAGCCAGGTTTCTTGTACCTAAGTCGGCATTGTGCCTTTTGTATAGAATTCCGAAGCAATTTCTGTGTTTCATCGTCAATAAGAAGATCAGAGGGATATAGTAAACCTGAAGTGAAGCATCGGAATCTATAACTTGTGTCACAGGAATGGTTCAAAACATAGACAGTAAGAAGAGTCAGTTTTCTTGTACTTAAGTCGGCATTGTGCCTTTTGTATAGAATTCCGATGCAATTTCTGTGTTTCATCGTTAACAAGAAGGTCAGAGTGATACAGTAAACCTGAAGTGAAGCATCGAAATCTATAACTAGTGTCACAGGAATGGTTCAAAACATAGAAAGTAAGAAGAGTCAGTTTTCTTGTACCTAAGTCGGCATTGTGCCTTTTGTATTTAATTCCGATGGAATTTCTGTGTTTCATCGTCAATAAGAAGGTCAGAGGGATACAGTAAACCTGAAGTGAAGCATCGGAATCTATAACTAGTGTCACAGGAATGGTTCGAACATAGACAGTAAGAAGAGTCGGTTTTCTTGTACTTAGGTCGGCATTGTGCCCTTTGTATTTAATTCCGATGCAATTTCTCTGTTTCATCGTCAATAAGAAGGTCGGAGGGATACAGTAAACTTGAAGTGAAGCATCGGAATCTATAACTAGTGTCACAGGAATGGTTCAAAACATAGACAGTAAGAAGAATCAGTTTTCTTGTACTTAAGTACGCATTGTGCCTTTTGTATAGAATTCCGATGCAATTTCTGTGTTTCATCGTCAATAAGAAGATCAGAGGGATATAGTAAACCTGAAGTGAAGCATCGGAATCTATAACTAGTGTCACAGGAATGGTTCAAACATAGACAGTAAGAAGAGTCGGTTTTCTTGTACTTATGTCGGCATTGTGCCTTTTCTATTCAATTCCGATGAAATTTCTGTGTTTCATCGTCAATATGAAAGTCAGAGGGATACAGCAAACCTGAGGTGAAGCATCGGAATCTATAACTAGTGTCACAGGAATGGTTCAATACATAGACAGTAAGATGAGTCAGTTTTCTTGTACTTAAGTCGGCATTGTGATTTTTGTATTTAACTCCGATGCAATTTCTGTGTTTCATTATCAATAAGAAGGTCAGAGGGATACAATAAACCTGAAATGAAGCATCGGAATCTTTAACTAGTGTCAGAGAAATGGTTCAAAACATAGACAGTAAGAAGAGCCAGTTTTCTTGTACCTAAGTCGGCATTGTGCCTTTTGTATAGAATTCCGATGCAATTTCTGTGTTTCATCGTCAATAAGAAGATCAGAGGGATACAGTAAACCTGAAGTGAAGCATCGGAATTTATAACTAGTGTCACAGGAATGGTTCAAAACATAGACAGTAAGAAGAGTCAGTTTTCTTGTACTTAAATCGGCATTGTGCCTTTTGTATAGAATTCCGATGCGATTTCTGTGTTTCATCGTCAATAAGAAGGTCAGAGGGATACAGTAAACCTGAAGTGAAGCATCGAAATCTATAACTAGTGTCACAGGAATGGTTCAAAACATAGAAAGTAAGAAGAGTCAGTTTTCTTGTACCTAAGTCGGCATTGTGCCTTTTGTATTTAATTCCGTTGGAATTTCTGTGTTTCATCGTCAATAAGAAGGTCAGAGGGATACAGTAAACCTGATGTGAAGCATCGGAATCTATAACTAGTGTCACAGGAATGGTTCAAACATAGACAGTAAGAAGAGTTGGTTTTCTTGTACTTAGGTCGGCATTGTGCCCTTTGTATTTAATTCCGATGCAATTTCTGTGTTTCATCGTCAATAAGAAGGTCGGAGGGATACAGTAAACCTGAAGTGAAGCATCGGAATCTATAACTAGTGTCACAGGAATGGTTCAAAACATAGACAGGAAGAAGAATCAGTTTTATTGTACTCAAGTAGGCATTGTGCATTTTCTATTGAATTCCGATGCAATTTCTGTGTTTCGTCGTCAATAAGAAGGTCAGAGGGATACAGTAACCCTGAAGTGAAGCATCGGAACCTAAAACTAGTGTCACAGGAATGGTTCAAATCATAGACAGTAAGAAGAATCAGTTTTCTTGTACTTAAGTAGGCATTGTGCCTTTTCTATTTAATTCCGATGCAATTTCTGTGTTTCATCGTCAATAAGAAGGTCAGAGGGATACAGTAAACCTGAAGTGAAGCATCGGTATCTATAACTAGTGTCACAGGAAAGGTTCAAAACATAGACAGTAAGAAGAGTCAGTTTACTTGTACTTAAGTCGGCATTGTGCTTTTTGTATTTAATTCCGATGCAATTTCTGTGTTTCATCGTCAATATGAAGGTCAGAGGGATACAGTAAAAATGAGGTGAAGCATCGGAATCTATAACTAGTGTCACAGGAATGGTTCAAAACATAGACAGTAAGAAGAATCAGTTTTCTTGTACTTAAGTACGCATTGTGCCTTTTCTATTGAATTCCGATGCAATTTCTGCGTTTCGTCGTCAATAAGAAGGTCAGAGGGATACAGTAAACCTGAAGTGAAGCATCGGAATGTATAACTAGTGTCACAGGAATGGTTCAAATCATAGACAGTAAAAAGAGTCAGTTTTCTTGTACTAAAGTCGGCATTGTGCCTTTTCTACTTAATTCCGCTGCAATTTCTGTGTTTCATCGTCAATAAGAAGGTCAATGGGATACAGTAAACCTGAAGTGAAGCATCGGAATCTATAACTTGTGTCACAGGAGTGGTTAAAAACAAAGACAGTAAGAAGAGTCAGTTTTCCTGTTCTTAAGTCGGCATTGTGCGTTTTGTATTGAATTCCGATGCAATTTCTGTTTTTCATCGTCCATACGGAGGTCAGAGGGATACAGTGAACCTGAAGTGAAGCATTGGAATCTATAACTAGTGTCACAGGAATGGTTCAAAACATAGACAGAAAGATGAGCTAGTGTTCCTGTACTTGAGTCGGCATTGTGCCTTTTGTATTTAATTCCGATGCAATTTCTGTGCTTCATCGTCAATAAGGAGGTCAGAGGGATACAGTGAACCTGAAGTGAAGCATCGGAATATATAACTAGTGTCACAGGAATGGTTCAAAGCATAGACAGTAAGAAGAGCCAGTCTTCTTGTACTTGAGTCGGCATTGTGCCTTTTGTATTTAATTCCGATGCAATTTCTGTGTTTCATCGTCAATAAGAAGGTCGGAGGGATACAGTAATCCTGAAGTGAAGCATCGGAATCTATAACTAGTGTCACAGGAATGGTTCAAAACATAGACAGGAAGAAGAATCAGTTTTATTGTACTTAAGTAGGCATTGTGCCTTTTCTATTGAATTCCGATGCAATTTCTGTGTTTCGTCGTCAATAAGAAGGTCAGAGGGATACAGTAAACCTGAAGTGAAGCATCGGAATCTATAACTAGTGTCACAGGAATGGTTCAAAACATAGACAGTAAGAAGAGTCAGTTTACTTGTACTTAAGTCGGCATTGTGCCTTTTGTATTTAATTCCGATGCAATTTCTGTGTTTCATCGTCAATATGAAGGTCAGAGGGATACAGTAAAAATGAGGTGAAGCATCGGAATCTATAACTAGTGTCACAGGAATGGTTCAAAACATAGAGAGTAAGATGAGTCAGTTTTCTTGTACTTAAGTCGGCATTGTGATTTTTGTATTTAATTCCGATGCAATTTCTGTGTTTCATTGTTAATGAGAAGGTCAGAGGGATACAATAAACCTGAAGTGAAGCATCGGAATCTATGACTAGTGTCAGAGGAATGGTTCAAAGCATAGACAGTAAGAAGAGCCAGGTTTCTTGTACCTAAGTCGGCATTGTGCCTTTTGTATAGAATTCCGATGCAATTTCTGTGTTTCATCGTCAATAAGAAGATAAGAGGGATACAGTAAACCTGAAGTGAAGCATCGGAACCTATAACTA
This sequence comes from Schistocerca americana, assembly GCF_021461395.2. Lineage (NCBI taxonomy): Eukaryota > Metazoa > Arthropoda > Insecta > Orthoptera > Acrididae > Schistocerca > Schistocerca americana. Next base: position 34,063,697 of record NC_060130.1, on the reverse strand, counting down.
GTGTCACAGGAATGGTTCAAAACATAGACAGTAAGGAGAATCAGTTTTCTTGTACTTATGTCGGCATTGTGCCTTTTGTATAGAATTCCGATGCAATTTATGTGTTTCATCGTCAACAAGAATGTCAGAGGGATACAGTAAACCCGAAGTGAAGCATCGAAATCTATAACTAGTGTCACAGGAATGGTTCAAAACATAGAAAGTAAGAAGAGTCAGTTTTCTTGTACCTAAGTCGGCATTGTGCCTTTTGTATTTAATTCCGATGGAATTTTCTGTGTTTCATCGTCAATAAGAAGGTCAGAGGGATACAGTAAACCTGAAGTGAAGCATCGGAATCGATAACTAGTGTCACAGAAATGGTTCAAACATAGACAGTAAGGAGAGTCGGTTTTCTTGTACTTAGGTCGGCATTGTGCCCTTTGTATTTAATTCCGACGCAATTCCTCTGTTTCATCGTCAATAAGAAGGTCGGAGGGATACAGTAAACTTGAAGTGAAGCATCTGAATCTATAACTAGTGTCACAGGAATGGTTCAAATCATAGACAGTAAGAAGAATCAGTTTTCTTGTACTTAAGTAGGCATTGTGCCTTTTCTATTTAATTCCGATGCAATTTCTGTGTTTCATCGTCAATAAGAAGGTCAGAGGGATACAGTAAACCTGAAGTGAAGCATCGGAATCTATAACTAGTGTCACAGGAATGGTTCAAATCGTAGACAGTAAGAAGAGTCAGTTTACTTGTACTTAAGTCGGCATTGTGCCTTTTGTATTTAATTCCGATGCAATTTCTGTGTTTCATCGTCAATAAGAAGGTCAGAGGGATACAGTAAACCTGAAGTGAAGCATCGAAATCTATAGCTAGTGTCACAGGAATGGTTCAAAACATAGAAAGTAAGAAGAGTCAGTTTTCTTGTACCTAAGTCGGCATTGCTCCTTTTGTATTTAATTCCGTTGGAATTTCTGTGTTTCATCGTCAATGAGAAGGTCAGAGGGATACAGTAAACCTGATGTGAAGCATCGGAATCTATAACTAGTGTCACAGGAATGGTTCAAACATAGACAGTAAGAAGAGTCGATTTTCTTGTACTTAGGTCGGCATTGTGCCCTTTGTATTTAATTCCGATGCAATTTCTGTGTTTCATCGTCAATAAGAAGGTCGGAGGGATACAGTAAACCTGAAGTGAAGCATCGGAATCTATAACTAGTGTCACAGGAATGGTTCAAAACATAGACAGGAAGAAGAATCAGTTTTATTGTACTTAAGTAGGCATTGTGCCTTTTCTATTGAATTCCGATGCAATTTCTGTGTTTCGTCGTCAATAAGAAGGTCAGAGGGATACAGTAAACCTGAAGTGAAGCATCGGAACCTAAAACTAGTGTCACAGGAATGGTTCAAATCATAGACAGTAAGAAGAATTAGTTTACTTGTACTTAAGTAGGCATTATGCCTTTTCTATTTAATTCCGATGCAATTTCTGTGTTTCATCGTCAATAAGAAGGTCAGAGGGATACAGTAAACCTGAAGTGAAGCATCGGAATCTATAACTAGTGTCACAGGAATGGTTCAAAACATAGACAGTAAGAAGAGTCAGTTTACTTGTACTTAAGTCGGCATTGTGCCTTTTGTATTTAATTCCGATGCAATTTCTGTGTTTCATCGTCAATATGAAGGTCAGAGGGATACAGTAAAAATGAGGTGAAGCATCGGAATCTATAACTAGAGTCACAGGAATGGTTCAAAACATAGACAGTAAGATGAGTCAGTTTACTTGTACTTAAGTCGGCATTGTGATTTTTGTATTTAATTCCGATGCAATTTCTGTGTTTCATTGTCAATGAGAAGGTCAGAGGGATACAATAAACCTGAAGTGAAGCATCGGAATCGATAACTAGTGTCACAGGAATGGTTCAAACATAGACAGTAAGAAGAGTCGTTTTTCTTGTACTTAGGTCGGCATTGTGCCCTTTGTATTTAATTCCGACGCAATTCCTCTGTTTCATCGTCAATAAGAAGGTCGGAGGGATACAGTAAACTTGAAGTGAAGCATCGGAATCTATAACTAGTGTCACAGGAATGGTTCAAAACATAGACAGTAAGAAGAATCAGTTTTCTTGTACTTAAGTACGCATTGTGCCTTTTCTATTGAATTCCGATGAAATTTCTGCGTTTCGTCGTCAATAAGAAGGTCAGAGGGATACAGTAAACCTGAAGTGAAGCATCGGAATCTATAACTAGTGTCACAGGAATGGTTCAAATCATAGACAGTAAGAAGAGTCAGTTTTCTTGTACTTAAGTCGGCATTGTGCCTTTTCTACTTAATTCCGCTGCAATTTCTGTGTTTCATCGTCAATAAGTAGGTCAATGGGATACAGTAAACCTGAAGTGAAGCATCGGAATCTATAACTTGTGTCACAGGAGTGGTTAAAAACATAGACAGTAAGAAGAGTCAGTTTTCCTGTTCTTAAGTCGGCATTGTGCGTTTTGTATTTAATTCCGATGCAATTTCTGTTTTTCATCGTCAATAAGGAGGTCAGAGGGATACAGTGAACCTGAAGTGAAGCATTGGAATCTATAACTAGTGTCACAGGAATGGTTCAAATCGTAGACAGTAAGAAGAGTCAGTTTACTTGTACTTAAGTCGGCATTGTGCCTTTTGTATTTAATTCCGATGCAATTTCTGTGTTTCATCGTCAATAAGAAGGTCAGAGGGATACAGTAAACCTGAAGTGAAGCATCGAAATCTATAGCTAGTGTCACAGGAATGGTTCAAAACATAGAAAGTAAGAAGAGTCAGTTTTCTTGTACCTAAGTCGGCATTGTGCCTTTTGTATTTAATTCCGTTGGAATTTCTGTGTTTCATCGTCAATGAGAAGGTCAGAGGGATACAGTAAACCTGATGTGAAGCATCGGAATCTATAACTAGTGTCACAGGAATGGTTCAAAACATAGAAAGTAAGAAGAGTCAGTTTTCTTCTACCTAAGTCGGCATTGTGCCTTTTGTATTTAATTCCGTTGGAATTTCTGTGTTTCATCGTCAATAAGAAGGTCAGAGGGATACAGTAAACCTGATGTGAAGCATCGGAATCTATAACTAGTGTCACAGGAATGGTTCAAAACATAGACAGTAAGAAGAATCAGTTTTCTTGTACTTAAGTACGCATTGTGCCTTTTCTATTGAATTCCGATGCAATTTCTGTGTTTCGTCGTCAATAAGAAGGTCAGAAAGATACAGTAAACCTGAAGTGAAGCATCGGAAACTATAACTAGTATCACAGGAATGGTTCAAAACAAAGACAGTAAGAAGAGTCAGTTTTCATGTACCTAAGTCGGCATTGTGCCTTTTGTATAGAATTCCGATGCAATTTCTGTGTTTCATCGTCAATAAGAAGATCAGAGGGATACAGTAAACCTGAAGTGAAGCATCGGAATTTATAACTAGTGTCACAGGAATGGTTCAAAACATAGAGAGTAAGAAGAGTCAGTTTTCTTGTACTTAAATCGGCATTGTGCCTTTTGTATAGAATTCCGATGCGATTTCTGTGTTTCATCGTCAATAAGAAGGTCAGAGGGATACAGTAAACCTGAAGTGAAGCATCGAAATCTATAACTAGTGTCACAGGAATGGTTCAAAACATAGAAAGTAAGAAGAGTCAGTTTTCTTGTACCTAAGTCGGCATTGTGCCTTTTGTATTTAATTCCGTTGGAATTTCTGTGTTTCATCGTCAATAAGAAGGTCAGAGGGATACAGTAAACCTGATGTGAAGCATCGGAATCTATAACTAGTGTCACAGGAATGGTTCAAACATAGACAGTAAGAAGAGTCGGTTTTCTTGTACTTAGGTCGGCATTGTGCCCTTTGTATTTAATTCCGATGCAATTTCTGTGTTTCATCGTCAATAAGAAGGTCGGAGGGATACAGTAAACCTGAAGTGAAGCATCGGAATCTATAACTAGTGTCACAGGAATGGTTCAAAACATAGACAGGAAGAAGAATCAGTTTTATTGTACTTAAGTAGGCATTGTGCATTTTCTATTGAATTCCGATGCAATTTCTGTGTTTCGTCGTCAATAAGAAGGTCAGAGGGATACAGTAACCCTGAAGTGAAGCATCGGAACCTAAAACTAGTGTCACAGGAATGGTTCAAATCATAGACAGTAAGAAGAGTCAGTTTTCTTGTACTTAAGTAGGCATTGTGCCTTTTCTATTTAATTCCGATGCAATTTCTGTGTTTCATCGTCAATAAGAAGGTCAGAGGGATACAGTAAACCTGAAGTGAAGCATCGGTATCTATAACTAGTGTCACAGGAAAGGTTCAAAACATAGACAGTAAGAAGAGTCAGTTTACTTGTACTTAAGTCGGCATTGTGCTTTTTGTATTTAATTCCGATGCAATTTCTGTGTTTCATCGTCAATATGAAGGTCAGAGGGATACAGTAAAAATGAGGTGAAGCATCGGAATCTATAACTAGTGTCACAGGAATGGTTCAAAACATAGACATTAAGATGAGTCAGTTTTCTTGTACTTAAGTCGGCATTGTGATTTTTGTATTTAATTCCGATGCAATTTCTGTGTTTCATTGTCAATGAGAAGGTCAGAGGGATACAATAAACCTGAAGTGAAGCATCGGAATCGATAACTAGTGTCACAGGAATGGTTCAAACATAGACAGTAAGAAGAGTCGTTTTTCTTGTACTTAGGTCGGCATTGTGCCCTTTGTATTTAATTCCGACGCAATTCCTCTGTTTCATCGTCAATAAGAAGGTCGGAGGGATACAGTAAACTTGAAGTGAAGCATCGGAATCTGTAACTAGTGTCACAGGAATGGTTCAAAACATAGACAGTAAGAAGAATCAGTTTTCTTGTACTTAAGTACGCATTGTGCCTTTTCTATTGAATTCCGATGCAATTTCTGCGTTTCGTCGTCAATAAGAAGGTCAGAGGGATACAGTAAACCTGAAGTGAAGCATCGGAATGTATAACTAGTGTCACAGGAATGGTTCAAATCATAGACAGTAAAAAGAGTCAGTTTTCTTGTACTTAAGTCGGCATTGTGCCTTTTCTACTTAATTCCGCTGCAATTTCTGTGTTTCATCGTCAATAAGAAGGTCAATGGGATACAGTAAACCTGAAGTGAAGCACCGGAATCTATAACTTGTGTCACAGGAGTGGTTAAAAACAAAGACAGTAAGAAGAGTCAGTTTTCCTGTTCTTAAGTCGGCATTGTGCGTTTTGTATTTAATTCCGATGCAATTTCTGTTTTTCATCGTCCATACGGAGGTCAGAGGGATACAGTGAACCTGAAGTGAAGCATTGGAATCTATAACTAGTGTCACAGGAATGGTTCAAAACATAGACAGAAAGATGAGCTAGTGTTCTTGTACTTGAGTCGGCATTGTGCCTTTTGTATTTAATTCCGATGCAATTTCTGTGTTTCATCGTCAATAAGGAGGTCAGAGGGATACAGTGAACCTGAAGTGAAGCATCGGAATATATAACTAGTGTCACAGGAATGGTTCAAAGCATAGACAGTAAGAAGAGCCAGTCTTCTTGTACTTGAGTCGGCATTGTGCCTTTTGTATTTAATTCCGATGCAATTTCTGTGTTTCATCGTCAATAAGAAGGTCGGAGGGATACAGTAAACCTGAAGTGAAGCATCGGAATCTATAACTAGTGTCACAGGAATGGTTCAAAACATAGACAGGAAGAAGAATCAGTTTTATTGTACTTAAGTAGGCATTGTGCCTTTTCTATTGAATTCCGATGCAATTTCTGTGTTTCGTCGTCAATAAGAAGGTCAGAGGGATACAGTAAACCTGAAGTGAAGCATCGGAATCTATAACTAGTGTCACAGGAATGGTTCAAAACATAGACAGTAAGAAGAGTCAGTTTACTTGTACTTAAGTCGGCATTGTGCCTTTTGTATTTAATTCCGATGCAATTTCTGTGTTTCATCGTCAATATGAAGGTCAGAGGGATACAGTAAAAATGAGGTGAAGCATCGGAATCTATATCTAGTGTCACAGGAATGGTTCAAAACATAGAGAGTAAGATGAGTCAGTTTTCTTGTACTTAAGTCGGCATTGTGATTTTTGTATTTAATTCCGATGCAATTTCTGTGTTTCATTGTCAATGAGAAGGTCAGAGGGATACAATAAACCTGAAGTGAAGCATCGGAATCTATGACTAGTGTCAGAGGAATGGTTCAAAGCATAGACAGTAAGAAGAGCCAGGTTTCTTGTACCTAAGTCGGCATTGTGCCTTTTGTATAGAATTCCGATGCAATTTCTGTGTTTCATCGTCAATAAGAAGATAAGAGGGATACAGTAAACCTGAAGTGAAGCATCGGAATCTATAACTAGTGTCACAGGAATAGTTCAAAACATAGACAGTAAGGAGAATCAGTTTTCTTGTACTTATGTCGGCATTGTGCCTTTTGTATAGAATTCCGATGCAATTTATGTGTTTCATCGTCAACAAGAATGTCAGAGGGATACAGTAAACCCGAAGTGAAGCATCGAAATCTATAACTAGTGTCACAGGAATGGTTCAAAACATAGAAAGTAAGAAGAGTCAGTTTTCTTGTACCTAAGTCGGCATTGTGCCTTTTGTATTTAATTCCGATGGAATTTTCTGTGTTTCATCGTCAATAAGAAGGTCAGAGGGATACAGTAAACCTGAAGTGAAGCATCGGAATCGATAACTAGTGTCACAGGAATGGTTCAAACATGGACAGTAAGGAGAGTCGGTTTTCTTGTACTTAGGTCGGCATTGTGCCCTTTGTATTTAATTCCGACGCAATTCCTCTGTTTCATCGTCAATAAGAAGGTCGGAGGGATACAGTAAACTTGAAGTGAAGCATCGGAATCTATAACTAGTGTCACAGGAATGGTTCAAATCATAGACAGTAAGAAGAATCAGTTTTCTTGTACTTAAGTAGGCATTGTGCCTTTTCTATTTAATTCCGATGCAATTTCTGTGTTTCATCGTCAATAAGAAGGTCAGAGGGATACAGTAAACCTGAAGTGAAGCATCGGAATCTATAACTAGTGTCACAGGAATGGTTCAAATCGTAGACAGTAAGAAGAGTCAGTTTACTTGTACTTATGTCGGCATTGTGCCTTTTGTATTTAATTCCGATGCAATTTCTGTGTTTCATCGTCAATAAGAAGGTCAGAGGGATACAGTAAACCTGAAGTGAAGCATCGAAATCTATAGCTAGTGTCACAGGAATGGTTCAAAACATAGAAAGTAAGAAGAGTCAGTTTTCTTGTACCTAAGTCGGCATTGTGCCTTTTGTATTTAATTCCGTTGGAATTTCTGTGTTTCATCGTCAATGAGAAGGTCAGAGGGATACAGTAAACCTGATGTGAAGCATCGGAATCTATAACTAGTGTCACAGGAATGGTTCAAACATAGACAGTAAGAAGAGTCGATTTTCTTGTACTTAGGTCGGCATTGTGCCCTTTGTATTTAATTCCGATGCAATTTCTGTGTTTCATCGTCAATAAGAAGATCGGAGGGATACAGTAAACCTGAAGTGAAGCATCGGAATCTATAACTAGTGTCACAGGAATGGTTCAAAACATAGACAGGAAGAAGAATCAGTTTTATTGTACTTAAGTAGGCATTGTGCCTTTTCTATTGAATTCCGATGCAATTTCTGTGTTTCGTCGTCAATAAGGAGGTCAGAGGGATACAGTAAACCTGAAGTGAAGCATCGAAATCTATAGCTAGTGTCACAGGAATGGTTCAAAACATAGAAAGTAAGAAGAGTCAGTTTTCTTGTACCTAAGTCGGCATTGTGCCTTTTGTATTTAATTCCGTTGGAATTTCTGTGTTTCATCGTCAATGAGAAGGTCAGAGGGATACAGTAAACCTGATGTGAAGCATCGGAATCTATAACTAGTGTCACAGGAATGGTTCAAACATAGACAGTAAGAAGAGTCGATTTTCTTGTACTTAGGTCGGCATTGTGCCCTTTGTATTTAATTCCGATGCAATTTCTGTGTTTCATCGTCAATAAGAAGGTCGGAGGGATACAGTAAACCTGAAGTGAAGCATCGGAATCTATAACTAGTGTCACAGGAATGGTTCAAATCATAGACAGTAAGAAGAATTAGTTTACTTGTACTTAAGTAGGCATTGTGCCTTTTCTATTTAATTCCGATGCAATTTCTGTGTTTCATCGTCAATAAGAAGGTCAGAGGGATACAGTAAACCTGAAGTGAAGCATCGGAATCTATAACTAGTGTCACAGGAATGGTTCAAAACATAGTAAGAAGAGTCAGTTTACTTGTACTTAAGTCGGCATTGTGCCTTTTGTATTTAATTCCGATGCAATTTCTGTGTTTCATCGTCAATATGAAGGTCAGAGGGATACAGTAAAAATGAGGTGAAGCATCGGAATCTATAACTAGAGTCACAGGAATGGTTCAAAACATAGACAGTAAGATGAGTCAGTTTACTTGTACTTAAGTCGGCATTGTGATTTTTGTATTTAATTCCGATGCAATTTCTGTGTTTCATTGTCAATGAGAAGGTCAGAGGGATACAATAAACCTGAAGTGAAGCATCGGAATCGATAACTAGTGTCACAGGAATGGTTCAAACATAGACAGTAAGAAGAGTCGTTTTTCTTGTACTTAGGTCGGCATTGTGCCCTTTGTATTTAATTCCGACGCAATTCCTCTGTTTCATCGTCAATAAGAAGGTCGGAGGGATACAGTAAACTTGAAGTGAAGCATCGGAATCTATAACTAGTGTCACAGGAATGGTTCAAAACATAGACAGTAAGAAGAATCAGTTTTCTTGTACTTAAGTACGCATTGTGCCTTTTCTATTGAATTCCGATGAAATTTCTGCGTTTCGTCGTCAATAAGAAGGTCAGAGGGATACAGTAAACCTGAAGTGAAGCATCGGAATCTATAACTAGTGTCACAGGAATGGTTCAAATCATAGACAGTAAGAAGAGTCAGTTTTCTTGTACTTAAGTCGGCATTGTGCCTTTTCTACTTAATTCCGCTGCAATTTCTGTGTTTCATCGTCAATAAGAAGGTCAATGGGATACAGTAAACCTGAAGTGAAGCATCGGAATCTATAACTTGTGTCACAGGAGTGGTTAAAAACATAGACAGTAAGAAGAGTCAGTTTTCCTGTTCTTAAGTCGGCATTGTGCGTTTTGTATTTAATTCCGATGCAATTTCTGTTTTTCATCGTCAATAAGGAGGTCAGAGGGATACAGTGAACCTGAAGTGAAGCATTGGAATCTATAACTAGTGTCACAGGAATGGTTCAAAACATAGACAGAAAGATGAGCTAGTGTTCTTGTACTTGAGTCGGCATTGTGCCTTTTGTATTTAATTCCGATGCAATTTCTGTGTTTCATCGTCAATAAGGAGGTCAGAGGGATACAGTGAACCTGAAGTGAAGCATCGGAATCTATAACTAGTATCACAGGAATGGTTCAAAGCATAGACAGTAAGAAGAGCCAGTCTTCTTGTACTTGTGTCGGCATTGTGCCTTTTGTATTTAATTCCGATGCAATTTCTGTGTTTCATCGTCAATAAGAAGGTCAGAGGGATACAGTGAACCTGAAGTGAAGCATCGGAATCTATAACTAGTATCACAGGAATGGTTCAAAGCATAGACAGTAAGAAGAGCCAGTCTTCTTGTACTTGTGTCGGCATTGTGCCCTTTGTATTTAATTCCGATGCAATTTCTGTGTTTCATCGTCAATAAGATGGTCGGAGGGATACAGTAAACCTGAAGTGAAGCATCGGAATCTATAACTAGTGTCACAGGAATGGTTCAAAACATAGACAGGAAGAAGAATCAGTTTTATTGTATTTAAGTAGGCATTGTGCCTTTTCTATTGAATTCCGATGCAATTTCTGTGTTTCGTCGTCAATAAGAAGGTCAGAGGGATACAGTAAACCTGAAGTGAAGCATCGGAATCTATAACTAGTGTCACAGGAATGGTTCAAATCATAGACAGTAAGAAGAATCAGTTTTCTTGTACTTAAGTAGGCATTGTGCCTTTTCTATTTAATTCCGATGCAATTTCTGTGTTTCATCGTCAATAAGAAGGTCAGAGGGATACAGTAAACCTGAAGTGAAGCATCGGAATCTATAACTAGTGTCACAGGAATGGTTCAAAACATAGAGAGTAAGAAGAGTCAGTTTTCTTGTACTTAAGTCGGCATTGTGCCTTTTGTATTTAATTCCGATGCAATTTCTGTGTTTCATCGTCAATATGAAGGTCAGAGGGATACAGTAAAAATGAGGTGAAGCATCGGAATCTATAACTAGATTCACAGGAATGGTTCAAAACATAGAGAGTAAGAAGAGCCAGGTTTCTTGTACCTAAGTCTGCATTGTGCCTTTTGTATAGAATTCCGATGTAATTTCTGTGTTTCATCGTCAATAAGAAGATAAGAGGGATACAGTAAACCTGAAGTGAAGCATCGGAATCTATAACTAGTGTCACAGGAATGGTTCAAAACATAGACAGTAAGGAGAATCAGTTTTCTTGTACTTAAGTCGGCATTGTGCCTTTTGTATAGAATTCCGATGCAATTTCTGTGTTTCATCGTCAACAAGAATGTCAGAGGGATACAGTAAACCCGAAGTGAAGCATCGAAATCTATAACTAGTGTCACAGGAATGGTTCAAAACATAGAAAGTAAGAAGAGTCAGTTTTCTTGTACCTAAGTCGGCATTGTGCCTTTTGTATTTAATTCCGATGGAATTTCTGTGTTTCATCGTCAATAAGAAGGTCAGAGGGATACAGTAAACCTGAAGTGAAGCATCGGAATCGATAACTAGTGTCACAGGAATGGTTCAAACATAGACAGTAAGAAGAGTCGGTTTTCTTGTACTTAGGTCGGCATTTTGCCCTTTGTATTTAATTCCGACACAATTCCTCTGTTTCATCGTCAATAAGGAGGTCGGAGGGATACAGTAAACTTGAAGTGGAGCATCGGAATCTATAACTAGTGTCACAGGAATGGTTCAAAACATAGACAGTAAGAAGAATCAGTTTTCTTGTACTTAAGTACGCATTGTGCCTTTTCTATTGAATTCCGATGCAATTTCTGTGTTTCGTCGTCAATAAGAAGGTCAGAGGGATACAGTAAACCTGAAGTGAAGCATCGGAATCTATAACTAGTGTCACAGGAATGGTTCAAATCATAGACAGTCAGAAGAGTCAGTTTACTTGTACTTAAGTCGGCATTGTGCCTTTTGTATTTAATTCCGTTGGAATTTCTGTGTTTCATCGTCAATAAGAAGGTCAGAGGGATACAGTAAACCTGATGTGAAGCATCGGAATCTATAACTAGGGTCACAGGAATGGTTCAAACATAGACAGTAAGAAGAGTCGGTTTTCTTGTACTTAGGTCGGCATTGTGCCCTTTGTGTTTAATTCCGATGCAATTTCTGTGTTTCATCGTCAATAAGAAGGTCGGAGGGATACAGTAAACCTGAAGTGAAGCATCGGAATCTATAACTAGTGTCACAGGAATGGTTCAAAACATAGACAGGAAGAAGAATCAGTTTTATTGTACTTAAGTAGGCATTGTGCCTTTTCTATTGAATTCCGATGCAATTTCTGTGTTTCGTCGTGAATAAGAGGGTCAGAGGGATACAGTAAACCTGAAGTGAAGCATCGGAACCTAAAACTAGTGTCACAGGAATGGTTCAAATCATAGACAGTAAGAAGAATCAGTTTTCTTGTACTTAAGTAGGCATTGTGCCTTTTCAATTTAATTCCGATGCAATTTCTGTGTTTCATCGTCAATAAGAAGGTCAGAGGGATACAGTAAACCTGAAGTGAAGCATCGGAATCTATAACTAGTGTCACAGGAATGGTTCAAAACATAGACAGTAAGAAGAGTCAGTTTACTTGTACTTAAGTCGGCATTGTGCCTTTTGTATTTAATTCCGATGCAATTTCTGTGTTTCATCGTCAATATGAAGGTCAGAGGGATACAGTAAAAATGAGGTGAAGCATCGGAATCTATAACTAGTGTCACAGGAATAGTTCAAAACATAGACAGTAAGATGAGTCAGTTTTCTTGTACTTAAGTCGGCATTGTGATTTTTGTATTTAATTCCGATGCAATTTCTGTGTTTCATTGTCAATGAGAAGGTCAGAGGGATACAATAAACCTGAAGTGAAGCATCGGAATCGATAACTAGTGTCACAGGAATGGTTCAAACATAGACAGTAAGAAGAGTCGTTTTTCTTGTACTTAGGTCGGCATTGTGCCCTTTGTATTTAATTCCGACGCAATTCCTCTGTTTCAACGTCAATACGAAGGTCGGAGGGATACAGTAAACTTGAAGTGAAGCATCGGAATCTATAACTAGTGTCACAGGAATGGTTCAAAACATAGACAGTAAGAAGAATCAGTTTTCTTGTACTTAAGTAGGCATTGTGCCTTTTCAATTTAATTCCGATGCAATTTCTGTTTTTCATCGTCAATAAGGAGGTCAGAGGGATACAGTGAACCTGAAGTGAAGCATTGGAATCTATAACTAGTGTCACAGGAATGGTTCAAAACATAGACAGAAAGATGTGCTAGTGTTCTTGTACTTGAGTCGGCATTGTGCCTTTTGTATTTAATTTCGATGCAATTTCTGTGTTTCATCGTCAATAAGGAGGTCAGAGTGATACAGTGAACCTGAAGTGAAGCATCGGAGTCTATAACTAGTGTCACAGGAATGGTTCAAAACATAGACAGTAAGAAGAGCCAGTCTTCTTGTACTTGAGTCGGCATTGTGCCTTTTCTATTTAATTCCGATGCAATTTCTGTGTTTCATCGTCAATAAGAAGGTCAGAGGGATACAGTAAACCTGAAGTGAAGCATCGAAATCTATAACTAGTGTCAGAGGAATGGTTCAAAACATAGAAAGTAAGAAGAGTCAGTTTTCTTGTACCTAAGTCGGCATTGTGCCTTTTGTATTTAATTCCGTTGGAATTTCTGTGTTTCATCGTCAATAAGAAGGTCAGAGGGATACAGTAAACCTGATGTGAAGCATCGGAATCTATAACCAGTGTCACAGGAATGGTTCAAACATAGACAGTAAGAAGAGTCGGTTTTCTTGTACTTAGGTCATCATTGTGCCCTTTGTATTTAATTCCGATGCAATTTCTGTCTTTCATCGTCAATAAGAAGGTCGGAGGGATACAGTAAACCTGAAGTGAAGCATCGGAATCTATAACTAGTGTCACAGGAGTGGTTCAAAACATAGACAGGAAGAAGAATCAGTTTTATAGTACTTAAATAGGCATTGTGCCTTTTCTATTGAATTCCGATGCAATTTCTGTGTTTCGTCGTCAATAAGAAGGTCAGAGGGATACAGTAAACCTGCAGTGAAGCATCGGAATTTATAACTAGTGTCACAGGAATGGTTCAAATCATAGACGTAAGAAGAATCAGTTTTCTTGTACTTAAATAGGCATTGTGCCTTTTCTATTTAATTCCGATGCAATTTCCGTGTTTCATCGTCAATAAGAAGGTCAGAGGGATACAGTAAACCTGAAGAGAAGCATCCGAATCTATAACTAGTGTCACAGGAATTGTTCAAAACATAGACAGTAAGAAGAGTCAGTTTACTTGTACTTAAGTCGGCATTGTGCCTTTTGTATTTAATTCCGATGCAATTTCTGTGTTTCATCGTCAATATGAAGGTCAGAGGGATACAGTAAAAATGGGGTGAAGCATCGGAATCTATAACTAGTGTCACAGGAATGGTTCAAAACATAGAGAGTAAGATGGGTCAGTTTTCTTGTACTTAAGTCGGCATTGTGATTTTTGTATTTAATTCCGATGCAATTTCTGTGTTTCATTGTCAATGAGAAGGTCAGAGGGATACAATAAACCTGACGTGAAGCATCGGAATCTATGACTAGTGTCAGAGGAATGGTTCAAAACATAGACAGTAAGAAGAGCCAGGTTTCTTGTACCTAAGTCGGCATTGTGCCTTTTGTATAGAATTCCGATGCAATTTCTGTGTTTAATCGTCAATAAGAACATAAGAGGGATACAGTAAACCTGAAGTGAAGCATCGGAATGTATAACTAGTGTCACAGGAATGGTTCAAAACATAGACAGTAAGGAGAATCAGTTTTCTTGTACTTAAGTCGGCATTGTGCCTTTTGTATAGAATTCCGATGCAATTTCTGTGTTTCATCGTCAACAAGAATGTCAGAGGGATACAGTAAACCCGAAGTGAAGCATCGAAATCTATAACTAGTGTCACAGGAATGGTTCAAAACATAGAAAGTAAGAAGAGTCAGTTTTCTTGTACCTAAGTCGGCATTGTGCCTTTTGTATTTAATTCCGATGGAATTTCTGTGTTTCATCGTCAATAAGAAGGTCAGAGGGATACAGTAAACCTGAAGTGAAGCATCGGAATCGATAACTAGTGTCACAGGAATGGTTCAAACATAGACAGTAAGAAGAGTCGGTTTTCTTGTACTTAGGTCGGCATTGTGCCCTTTGTATTCAATTCCGACGCAATTCCTCTGTTTCATCGTAATAAGAAGGTCGGAGGGATACAGTAAACATGAAGTGAAGCATCGGAATCTATAACTAGTGTCACAGGAATGGTTCAAAACATAGACAGTAAGAAGAATTAGTTTTCTTGTACTTAAGTACGCATTGTGCCTTTTCTATTGAATTCCGATGCAATTTCTGCGTTTCGTCGTCAATACGAAGGTCAGAGGGATGCAGTAAACCTGAAGTGAAGCATCGGAATCTATAACTAGTGTCACAGGAATGGTTCAAATCATAGACAGTAAGAAGAGTCAGTTTTCTTGTACTTAAGTCGGCATTGTGCCTTTTCTAATTAATTCCGCTGCAATTTCTGTGTTTCATCGTCAATAAGAAGGTCAATGGGATACAGTAAACCTGAAGTGAAGCATCGGAATCTATAACTTGTGTCACAGGAGTGGTTAAAAACATAGACAGTAAGAAGAGTCAGTTTTCCTGTTCTTAAGTCGGCTTTGTGCGTTTTGTATTTAATTCCGATGCAATTTCTGTGTTTCATCGTCAATAAGGAGGTCAGAGGGATACAGTGAACCTGAAGTGAAGCATTGGAATCTATAACTAGTGTCACAGGAATGGTTCAAAACATAGACAGAAAGATGAGCTAGTCTTCTTGTACTTGAGTCGGCATTGTGCCTTTTGTATTTAATTCCGATGCAATTTCTGTGTTTCATCGTCAATAAGGAGGTCAGAGGGATACAGTGAACCTGAAGTAAAGCATCGGAATCTATAACTAGTGTCACAGGAATGGTTCATAACATAGACAGTAAGAAGAGCCAGTCTTCTTGTACTTGAGTCGGCAATGTGCCTTTTGTATTTAATTCCGATGCAATATCTGTGTTTCATCGCCAATAAGAAGGTCAGAGGGATACAGTAAACCTGAAGTGAAGCATCGGAATCTATAACTAGTGTCACAGGAATGGTTCAAATCATAGACAGTAAGAATAATCAGTTTTCTTGTACTTAAGTAGGCATTGTGCCTTTTCTATTTAATTCCGATGCAATTTCTGTGTTTCATCGTCAATAAGAAGGTCAGAGGGATACAGTAAACCTGAAGTGAAGCATCGGAATCTATAACTAGTGTCACAGGAATGGTTCAAAACATAGACAGTAAGAAGAGTCAGTTTTCTTGTACTTAAGTCGGCATTGTGCCTTTTGTATTTAATTCCGATGCAATTTCTGTGTTTCACCGTCAATATGAAGGTCAGAGGGATACAGTAAAAATGAGGTGAAGCATCGGAATCTATAACTAGTGTCACAGGAATGGTTCAAAACATAGAGAGTAAGATGAGTCAGTTTTCTTGTACTTAAGTCGGCATTGTGATTTTTGTATTTAATTCCGATGCAATTTCTGTGTTTCATTGTCAATGAGAAGGTCAGAGGGATACAATAAACCTGAAGTGAAGCATCGGAATCTATGACTAGTGTCAGAGGAATGGTTCAAAACATAGACAGTAAGAAGAGCCAGGTTTCTTGTACCTAAGTCGGCACTGTGCCTTTTGTATAGAATTCCGATGCAATTTCTGTGTCTCATCGACAATAAGAAGATAAGAGGGATACAGTAAACCAGAAGTGAAGCATCGGAATCTATAACTAGTGTCACAGGAATGGTTCAAAACATAGACAGTAAGGAGAATCAGTTTTCTTGTACTTAAGTCGGCATTGTGCCTTTTGTATAGAATTCCGATGCAATGTCTGTGTTTCATCGTCAACAAGAATGTCAGAGGGATACAGTAAACCCGAAGTGAAGCATCGAAATCTATAACTAGTGTCACAGGAATGGTTCAAAACATAGAAAGTACGAAGAGTCAGTTTTCTTGTACCTAAGTCGGCATTGTGCCTTTTCTATTTAATTCCAATAGAATTTCTGTGTTTCATCGTCAATAAGAAGGTCAGAGGGATACAGTAAACCTGAAGTGAAGCATCGGAATCGATAACTAGTGTCACAGGAATGGTTCAAACATAGACAGTAAGAAGAGTCGGTTTTCTTGTACTTAGGTCGGCATTGTGCCCTTTGTATTTAATTCCGACACAATTCCTCTGTTTCATCGTCAGTAAGAAGGTCGGAGGGATACAGTAAACTTGAAGTGAAGCATCGGAATCTATAACTAGTGTCACAGGAATGGTTCAAAACATAGACAGTAAGAAGAATCAGTTTTCTTGTACTTAAGTACGCATTGTGCCTTTTCTATTGAATTCCGATGCAGTTTCTGCGTTTCGTCGTCAATAAGAAGGTCAGAGGGATACAGTAAACCTGAAGTGAAGCATCGGAATCTATAACTAGTGTCACAGGAATGGTTCAAATCATAGACAGTAAGAAGAGTCAGTTTACTTGTACTTAAGTCGGCATTGTGCCTTTTGTATTTAATTCCGATGCAATTTCTGTGTTTCATCGTCAATAAGAAGGTCAGAGGGATACAGTAAACCTGAAGTGAAGCATCGAAATCTATAACTAGTGTCACAGGAATGGTTCAAAACATAGAAAGTAAGAAGAGTCAGTTTTCTTGTACCTAAGTCGGCATTGTGCCTTTTGTATTTAATTCCGTTGGAATTTCTGTGTTTCATCGTCAATAAGAAGGTCAGAGGGATACAGTAAACCTGATGTGAAGCATCGGAATCTATAACTAGGTTCACAGGAATGGTTCAAACATAGACAGTAACAAGAGTCAGTTTACTTGTACTTAAGTCGGCATTGTGCCTTTTGTATTTAATTCCGATGCAATTTCTGTGTTTCATCGTCAATATGAAGGTCAGAGGGATACAGTAAAAATGAGGTGAAGCATCGGAATCTATAACTAGTGTCACAGGAATGGTTCAAAACATAGACAGTAAGATGAGTCAGTTTTCTTGTACTTAAGTCGGCATTGTGATTTTTGTATTTAATTCCGATGCAATTTCTGTGTTTCATTGTCAATGAGAAGGTCAGAGGGATACAATAAACCTGAAGTGAAGCATCGGAATCGATAACTAGTGTCACAGGAATGGTTCAAACATAGACAGTAAGAAGAGTCGTTTTTCTTGTACTTAGGTCGGCATTGTGCCCTTTGTATTTAATTCCGACGCAATTCCTCTGTTTCATCGTCAATACGAAGGTCGGAGGGATACAGTAAACTTGAAGTGAAGCATCGGAATCTATAACTAGTGTCACAGGAATGGTTCAAAACATAGACAGTAAGAAGAATCAGTTTTCTTGTACTTAAGTACGCATTGTGCCTTTTCTATTGAATTCCGATGCAATTTCTGCGTTTCGTCGTCAATAAGAAGGTCAGAGGGATACAGTAAACCTGAAGTGAAGCATCGGAATCTATAACTAGTGTCACAGGAATGGTTCAAATCATAGACAGTAAGAAGTGTCAGTTTTCTTGTACTTAAGTCGGCATTGTGCCTTTTCTACTTAATTCCGCTGCAATTTCTGTGTTTCATCGTCAATAAGAAGGTCAATGGGATACAGTAAACCTGAAGTGAAGCATCGGAATCTATAACTTGTGTCACAGGAGTGGTTAAAAACATAGACAGTAAGAAGAGTCAGTTTTCCTGTTCTTAAGTCGGCATTGTGCGTTTTGTATTTAATTCCGATGCAATTTCTGTGTTCTATCGTCAATAAGGAGGTCAGAGGGATACAGTGAACCTGAAGTGAAGCATTGGAATCTATAACTAGTGTCACAGGAATGGTTCAAAACATAGACAGAAAGATGAGCTTGTGTTCTTGTACTTGAGTCGGCATTGTGCCTTTTGTATTTAATTTCGATGCAATTTCTGTGTTTCATCGTCAATAAGGAGGTCAGAGTGATACAGTGAACCTGAAGTGAAGCATCGGAGTCTATAACTAGTGTCACAGGAATGGTTCAAAACATAGACAGTAAGAAGAGCCAGTCTTCTTGTACTTGAGTCGGCATTGTGCCTTTTGTATTTAATTCCGATGCAATTTCTGTGTTTCATCGTCAATAAGAAGGTCAGAGGGATACAGTAAACCTGAAGTGAAGCATCGGAATCTATAACTAGTGTCACAGGAATGGTTCAAAACATAGACAGGAAGAAGAATCAGTTTTATTGTACTTAAGTAGGCATTGTGCCTTTTCTATTGAATTCCGATGCAATTTCTGTGTTTCGTCGTCAATAAGAAGGTCAGAGGGATACAGTAAACCTGCAGTGAAGCATCGGAATCTATAACTAGTGTCACAGGAATGGTTCAAATCATAGACAGTAAGAAGAATCAGTTTTCTTGTACTTAAGTAGGCATTGTGCCTTTTCTATTTAATTCCGATGCAATTTCTGTGTTTCATCGTCAATAAGAAGGTCAGAGGGATACAGTAAACCTGAAGTGAAGCATCGGAATCTATAACTAGTGTCACAGGAATGGTTCAAAACATAGACAGTAAGAAGAGTCAGTTTACTTGTACTTAAGTCGGCATTGTGCCTTTTGTATTTAATTCCGATGCAATTTCTGTGTTTCATCGTCAATATGAAGGTCAGAGGGATACAGTAAAAATGAGGTGAAGCATCGGAATCTATAACTAGTGTCACAGGAATGGTTCAAAACATAGAGTGTAAGATGAGTCAGTTTTCTTGTACTTAAGTCGCCATTGTGATTTTTGTATTTAATTCCGATGCAATTTCTGTGTTTCATTGTCAATGAGAAGGTCAGAGGGATACAATAAACCTGAAGTGAAGCATCGGAATCTATGACTAGTGTCAGAGGAATGGTTCAAAACATAGACAGTAAGAAGAGCCAGATTTCTTGTACCTAAGTCGGCATTGTGCCTTTTGTATAGAATTCCGATGCAATTTCTGTGTTTAATCGTCAATAAGAACATAAGAGGGATACAGTAAACCTGAAGTGAAGCATCGGAATCTATAACTAGTGTCACAGGAATGGTTCAAAACATAGACAGTAAGGAGAATCAGTTTTCTTGTACTTAAGTCGGCATTGTGCCTTTTGTATAGAATTCCGATGCAATTTCTGTGTTTCATCGTCAACAAGAATGTCAGAGGGATACAGTAAACCCGAAGTGAAGCATCGAAATCTATAACTAGTGTCACAGGAATGGTTCAAAACATAGAAAGTAAGAAGAGTCAGTTTTCTTGTACCTAAGTCGGCATTGTGCCTTTTGTATTTAATTCCGATGGAATTTCTGTGTTTCATCGTCAATAAGAAGGTCAGAGGGATACAGTAAACCTGAAGTGAAGCATCGGAATCGATAACTAGTGTCACAGGAATGGTTCAAACATAGACAGTAAGAAGAGTCGGTTTTCTTGTACTTAGGTCGGCATTGTGCCCTTTGTATTTAATTCCGACGCAATTCCTCTGTTTCATCGTCAATAAGAAGGTCGGAGGGATACAGTAAACTTGAAGTGAAGCATCGGAATCTATAACTAGTGTCACAGGCATGGTTCAAAACATAGACAGTAAGAAGAATTAGTTTTCTTGTACTTAAGTACGCATTGTGCCTTTTCTATTGAATTCCGATGCAATTTCTGTGTTTAATCGTCAATAAGAACATAAGAGGCATACAGTAAACCTGAAGTGAAGCATCGGAATCTATAACTAGTGTCACAGGAATGGTTCAAATCATAGACAGTAAGAAGAGTCAGTTTTCTTGTACTTAAGTCGGCATTGTGCCTTTTCTAATTAATTCCGCTGCAATTTCTGTGTTTCATCGTCAATAAGAAGGTCAATGGGATACAGTAAACCTGAAGTGAAGCATCGGAATCTATAACTTGTGTCACAGGAGTGGTTAAAAACATAGACAGTAAGAAGAGTCAGTTTTCCTGTTCTTAAGTCGGCATTGTGCGTTTTGTATTTAATTCCGATGCAATTTCTGTGCTTCATCGTCAATAAGGAGGTCAGAGGGATACAGTGAACCTGAAATGAAGCATTGGAATCTATAACTAGTGTCACAGAAATGGTTCAAAACATAGACAGAAAGATGAGCTAGTCTTCTTGTACTTGAGTCGGCATTTTGCCTTTTGTATTTAATTCCGATGCAATTTCTGTGTTTCATCGTCAATAAGGAGGTCAGAGGGATACAGTGAACCTGAAGTGAAGCATCGGAATCTATAACTAGTGTCACAGGAATGGTTCATAACATAGACAGTAAGAAGAGCCAGTCTTCTTGTACTTGAGACGGTAATGTGCCTTTTGTATTTAATTCCGATGCAATATCTGTGTTTCATCGCCAATAAGAAGGTCAGAGGGATACAGTAAACCTGAAGTGAAGCATCGGAATCTATAACTAGTGTCACAGGAATGGTTCAAATCATAGACAGTAAGAATAATCAGTTTTCTTGTACTTAAGTAGGCATTGTGCCTTTTCTATTTAATTCCGATGCAATTTCTGTGTTTCATCGTCAATAAGAAGGTCAGAGGGATACAGTAAACCTGAAGTGAAGCATCGGAATCTATAACTAGTGTCACAGGAATGGTTCAAAACATAGACAGTAAGAAGAGTCAGTTTTCTTGTACTTAAGTCGGCATTGTGCCTTTTGTATTTAATTCCGATGCAATTTCTGTGTTTCATCGTCAATATGAAGGTCAGAGGGATACAGTAAAAATGAGGTGAAGCATCGGAATCTATAACTAGTGTCACAGGAATGGTTCAAAACATAGAGAGTAAGATGAGTCAGTTTTCTTGTACTTAAGTCGGCATTGTGATTTTTGTATTTAATTCCGATGCAATTTCTGTGTTTCATTGTCAATGAGAAGGTCAGAGGGATACAATAAACCTGAAGTGAAGCATCGGAATCTATGACTCGTGTCAGAGGAATGGTTCAAAACATAGACAGTAAGAAGAGCCAGGTTTCTTGTACCTAAGTCGGCATTGTGCCTTTTGTATAGAATTCCGATGCAATTTCTGTGTCTCATCGTCAATAAGAAGATAAGAGGGATACAGTAAACCTGAAGTGAAGCATCGGAATCTATAACTAGTGTCACAGGAATGGTTCAAAACATAGACAGTAAGGAGAATCAGTTTTCTTGTACTTAAGTCGGCATTGTGCCTTTTGTATAGAATTCCGATGCAATTTCTTTGTTTCATCGTCAACAAGAATGTCAGAGGGATACAGTAAACCCGAAGTGAAGCATCGAAATCTATAACTAGTGTCACAGGAATGGTTCAAAACATAGAAAGTACGAAGAGTCAGTTTTCTTGTACCTAAGTCGGCATTGTGCCTTTTGTATTTAATTCCGATGGAATTTCTGTGTGTCATCGTCAATAAGAAGGTCAGAGGGATACAGTAAACCTGAAGTGAAGCATCGGAATCGATAACTAGTGTCACAGGAATGGTTCAAACATAGACAGTAAGAAGAGTCGGTTTTCTTGTACTTAGGTCGGCATTGTGCCCTTTGTATTTAATTCCGACACAATTTCCTCTGTTTCATCGTCAGTAAGAAGGTCAGAGGGATACAGTAAACCTGAAGTGAAGCATCGGAATCTATAACTAGTGTCACAGGAATGGTTCAAATCATAGACAGTAAGAAGAGTCAGTTTACTTGTACTTAAGTCGGCATTGTGCCTTTTGTATTTAATTCCGATGCAATTTCTGTGTTTCATCGTCAATAAGAAGGTCAGAGGGATACAGTAAACCTGAAGTGAAGCATCGAAATCTATAACTAGTGTCACAGGAATGGTTTCAAAACATAGAAAGTAAGAAGAGTCAGTTTTCTTGTACCTAAGTCGGCATTGTGCCTATTGTATTTAATTCCGTTGGAATTTCTGTGTTTCATCGTCAATAAGAAGGTCAGAGGGATACAGTAAACCTGATGTGTAGCATCGGAATCTATAACTAGGGTCACAGGAATGGTTCAAACATAGACAGTAAGAAGAGTCGGTTTTCTTGTACTTAGGTCGGCATTGTGCCCTTTGTATTTAATTCCGATGCAATTTCTGTGTTTCATCGTCAATAAGAAGGTCGGAGGGATACAGTAAACCTGAAGTGAAGCATCGGAATCTATAACTAGTGTCACAGGAATGGTTCAAAACATAGACAGGAAGAAGAATCAGTTTTATTGTACTTAAGTAGGCATTGTGCCTTTTCTATTGAATTCCGATGCAATTTCTGTGTTTCGTCGTCAATAAGAAGGTCAGAGGGATACAGTAAACCTGAAGTGAAGCATCGGAACCTAAAACTAGTGTCACAGGAATGGTTCAAATCATAGACAGTAAGAAGAATCAGTTTTCTTGTACTTAAGTAAGCATTGTGCCTTTTCTGTTTAATTCCGATGCAATTTCTGTGTTTCATCGTCAATAAGAAGGTCAGAGGGATACAGTAAACCTGAAGTGAAGCATCGGAATCTATAACTAGTGTCACAGGAATGGTTCAAAACATAGACAGTAAGAAGAGTCAGTTTACTTGTACTTAAGTCGGCATTGTGCCTTTTGTATTTAATTCCGATGCAATTTCTGTGTTTCATCGTCAATATGAAGGTCAGAGGGATACAGTAAAAATGAGGTGAAGCATCGGAATCTATAACTAGTGTCACAGAATGGTTCAAAACATAGACAGTAAGATGATTCAGTTTTCTTGTACTTAAGTCGGCATTGTGATTTTTGTATTTAATTCCGATGCAATTTCTGTGTTTCATTGTCAATGAGAAGGTCAGAGGGATACAATAAACCTGAAGTGAATCATCGGAATCGATAACTAGTGTCACAGGAATGGTTCAAACATAGACAGTAAGAAGAGTCGTTTTTCTTGTACTTAGGTCGGCATTGTGCCCTTTGTATTTAATTCCGACGCAATTCCTCTGTTTCATCGTCAATAAGAAGGTCGGAGGGATACAGTAAACTTGAAGCGAAGCATCGGAATCTATTACTAGTGTCACAGGAATGGTTCAAAACATAGACAGTAAGAAGAATCAGTTTTCTTGTACTTAAGTACGCATTGTGCCTTTTCTATTGAATTCCGATGCAATTTCTGCGTTTCGTCGTCAATAAGAAGGTCAGAGGGATACAGTAAACCTGAAGTGAAGCATCGGAATCTATAACTAGTGTCACAGGAATGGTTCAAATCATAGACAGTAAGAAGAGTCAGTTTTCTTGTACTTAAGTCGGCATTGTGCCTTTTCTACTTAATTCCGCTGCAATTTCTGTGTTTCATCGTCAATAAGAAGGTCAATGGGATACAGTAAAACTGAAGTGTAGCATCGGAATCTATAACTTGTGTCACAGGAGTGGTTAAAAACATAGACAGTAAGAAGAGTCAGTTTTCCTGTTCTTAAGTCGGCATTGTGCGTTTTGTATTTAATTCCGATGCAATTTCTGTGTTTCATCGTCAATAAGGAGGTCAGAGGGATACAGTAAACCTGAAGTGAAGCATTGGAATCTATAACTAGTGTCACAGGAATGGTTCAAAACATAGACAGAAAGATGAGCTAGTGTTCTTGTACTTGAGTCGGCATTGTGCCTTTTGTATTTAATTCCGATGGAATTTCTGTGTTTCATCGTCAATAAGGAGGTCAGAAAGATACAGTGAACCTGAAGTGAAGCATCGGAATCTATAACTAGTGTCACAGGAATGGTTCAAAACATAGACAGTAAGAAGAGCCAGTCTTCTTGTACTTGAGTCGGCATTGTGCCTTTTGTATTTAATTCCGATGCAATTTCTGTGTTTCATCGTCAATAAGAAGGTCAGAGGGATACAGTAAACCTGAAGTGAAGCATCGAAATCTATAACTAGTGTCACAGGAATGGTTCAAAACATAGAAAGTAAGTAGAGTCAGTTTTCTTGTACCTAAGTCGTTATTGTGCCTTTTGTATTTAATTCCGTTGGAATTTCTGTGTTTCATCGTCAATAAGAAGGTCAGAGGGATACAGTAAACCTGATGTGAAGCATCGGAATCTATAACTAGTGTCACAGGAATGGTTCAAACATAGACAGTAAGAAGAGTCGGTTTTCTTGTACTTAGGTCGGCATTGTGCCCTTTGTATTTAATTCCGATGCAATTTCTGTGTTTCATCGTCAATAAGAAGGTCGGAGGGATACAGTAAACCTGAAGTGAAGCATCGGAATCTATAACTAGTGACACAGGAATGGTTCAAAACATAGACAGGAAGAAGAATCAGTTTTATTGTACTTAAGTAGGCATTGTGCCTTTTCTATTGAATTCCGATGCAATTTCTGTGTTTCGTCGTCAATAAGAAGGTCAGAGGGATACAGTAAACCTGAAGTGAAGCATCGGAATCTATAACTAGTGTCACAGGAATGGTTCAAATCATAGACAGTAAGAAGAATCAGTTTTCTTGTACTTAAGTAGGCATTGTGCCTTTTCTATTTAATTCCGATGCAATTTCTGTGTTTCATCGTCAATAAGAACGTCAGAGGGATACAGTAAACCTGAAGTGAAGCATCGGAATCTATAACTAGTGTCACAGGAATAGTTCAAATCATAGACAGTAAGAAGAATCTGTTTTCTTGTACTTAAGTCGGCATTGTGCCTTTTGTATTTAATTCCGATGCAATTTCTGTGTTTCATCGTCAATATGAAGGTCAGAGGGATACAGTAAAAATGAGGTGAAGCATCGGAATCTATAACTAGTGTCACAGGAATGGTTCAAAACATAGAGAGTAAGATGAGTCAGTTTTCTTGTACTTAAGACGGCATTGTGATTTTTGTATTTAATTCCGATGCAATTTCTGTGTTTCATTGTCAATGAGAAGGTCAGAGGGATACAATAAACCTGAAGTGAAGCATCGGAATCTATGACTAGTGTCAGAGGAATGGTTCAAAACATAGACAGTAAGAAGAGCCAGGTTTCTTGTACCTAAGTCGGCATTGTGCCTTTTATATAGAATTCCGATGCAATTTCTGTGTTTAATCGTCAATAAGAACATAAGAGGGATACAGTAAACCTGAAGTGAATCATCGGAATCTATAACTAGTGTCACAGGAATGGTTCAAAACATAGACAGTAAGGAGAATCAGTTTTCTTGTACTTAAGTCGGCATTGTGCCTTTTGTATAGAATTTTGATGCAATTTCTGTGTTTCTTCGTCAACAAGAATGTCAGAGGGATACAGTAAACCCGAAGTGAAGCATCGAAATCTATAACTAGTGTCACAGGAATGGTTCAAAACATAGAAAGTAAGAAGAGTCAGTTTTCTTGTACCTAAGTCGGCATTGTGCCTTTTGTATTTAATTCCGATGGAATTTCTGTGTTTCATCGTCAATAAGAAGGTCAGAGGGATACAGTAAACCTGAAGTGAAGCATCGGAATCGATAACTAGTGTCACAGGAATGGTTCAAACATAGACAGTAAGAAGAGTCGGTTTTCTTGTACTTAGGTCGGCATTGTGCCCTTTGTATTTAATTCCGACGCAATTCCTCTGTTTCATCGTCAATAAGAAGGTCGGAGGGATACAGTAAACTTGAAGTGAAGCATCGGAATCTATAACTAGTGTCACAGGAATGGTTCAAACATAGACAGTAAGAAGAATTAGTTTTCTTGTACTTAAGTACGCATTGTGCCTTTTCTATTGAATTCCGATGCAATTTCTGTGTTTAATCGTCAATTAGAACATAAGAGGCATACAGTAAACCTGAAGTGAAGCATCGGAATCTATAACTAGTGTCACAGGAATGGTTCAAATCATAGACAGTAAGAAGAGTCAGTTTTCTTGTACATAAGTCGGCATCGTGCCTTTTCTAATTAATTCCGCTGCAATTTCTGTGTTTCATCGTCAATAAGAAGGTCAATGGGATACAGTAATCCTGAAGTGAAGCATCGGAATCTATAACTTGTGTCACAGGAGTGGTTAAAAACATAGACAGTAAGAAGAGTCAGTTTTCCTGTTCTTAAGTCGGCATTGTGCGTTTTGTATTTAATTCCGATGTAATTTCTGTGTTTCATCGTCAATAAGGAGGTCAGAGGGATACAGTGAACCTGAAATGAAGCATTGGAATCTATAACTAGTGTCACAGGAATGGTTCAAAACATAGACAGAAAGATGAGCTAGTCTTCTTGTACTTGAGTCGGCATTGTGCCTTTTGTATTTAATTCCGATGCAATTTCTGTGCTTCATCGTCATAAGGAGGTCAGAGGGATACAGTGAACCTGAAGTGAAGCATCGGAATCTATAACTAGTGTCACAGGAATGGTTCATAACATAGACAGTAAGAAGAGCCAGTCTTCTTGTACTTGAGTCGGTAATGTGCCTTTTGTATTTAATTCCGATGCAATATCTGTGTTTCATCGCCAATAAGAAGGTCAGAGGGATACAGTAAACCTGAAGTGAAGCATCGGAATCTATAACTAGTGTCACAGGAATGGTTCAAATCATAGACAGTAAGAATAATCAGTTTTCTTGTACTTAAGTAGGCATTGTGCCTTTTCTATTTAATTCCGATGCAATTTCTGTGTTTCATCGTCAATAAGAAGGTCAGAGGGATACAGTAAACCTGAAGTGAAGCATCGGAATCTATAACTAGTGTCACAGGAATGGTTCAAAACATAGACAGTAAGAAGAGTCAGTTTTCTTGTACTTAAGTCGGCATTGTGCCTTTTGTATTTAATTCCGATGCAATTTCTGTGTTTCATCGTCAATATGAAGGTCAGAGGGATACAGTAAAAATGAGGTGAAGCATCGGAATCTATAACTAGTGTCACAGGAATGGTTCAAAACATAGAGAGTAAGATGAGTCAGTTTTCTTGTACTTAAGTCGGCATTGTGATTTTTGTATTTAATTCCGATGCAATTTCTGTGTTTCATTGTCAATGAGAAGGTCAGAGGGATACAATAAACCTGAAGTGAAGCATCGGAATCTATGACTAGTGTCAGAGGAATGGTTCAAAACATAGACAGTAAGAAGAGCCAGGTTTCTTGTACCTAAGTCGGCATTGTGCCTTTTGTATAGAATTCCGATGCAATTTCTGTGTCTCATCGTCAATAAGAAGATAAGAGGGATACAGTAAACCTGAAGTGAAGCATCGGAATCTATAACTAGTGTCACAGGAATGGTTCAAAACATAGACAGTAAGGAGAATCAGTTTTCTTGTACTTAAGTCGGCATTGTGCCTTTTGTATAGAATTCCGATGCAATTTCTGTGTTTCATCGTCAACAAGAATGTCAGAGGGATACAGTAAACCCGAAGTGAAGCATCGAAATCTATAACTAGTGTCACAGGAATGGTTCAAAGCATAGAAAGTACGAAGAGTCAGTTTTCTTGTACCTAAGTCGGCATTGTGCCTTTTGTATTTAATTCCGATGGAATTTCTGTGTGTCATCGTCAATAAGAAGGTCAGAGGGATACAGTAAACCTGAAGTGAAGCATCGGAATCGATAACTAGTGTCACAGGAATGGTTCAAACATAGACAGTAAGAAGAGTCGGTTTTCTTGTACTTAGGTCGGCATTGTGCCCTTTGTATTTAATTCCGACACAATTCCTCTGTTTCATCGTCAGTAAGAAGGGTCGGAGGGATACAGTAAACTTGAAGTGAAGCATCGGAATCTATAACTAGTGTCACAGGAATGGTTCAAAACATAGACAGTAAGAAGAATCAGTTTTCTTGTACTTAAGTACGCATTGTGCCTTTTCTATTGAATTCCGATGCAATTTCTGAGTTTCGTCGTCAATAAGAAGGTCAGAGGGATACAGTAAACCTGAAGTGAAGCATCGAAATCTATAACTAGTGTCACAGGAATGGTTCAAAACATAGACAGGAAGAAGAGTCAGTTTTCTTGTACCTAAGTCGGCATTGTGCCTTTTGTATTTAATTCCGTTGGAATATCTGTGTTTCATCGTGAATAAGAAGGTCAGAGGGATACAGTAAACCTGATGTGTAGCATCGGAATCTATAACTAGGGTCACAGGAATGGTTCAAACATAGACAGTAAGAAGAGTCGGTTTTCTTGTACTTAGGTCGGCATTGTGCCCTTTGTATTTAATTCCGATGCAATTTCTGTGTTTCATCGTCAATAAGAAGGTCGGAGGGATACAGTAAACCTGAAGTGAAGCATCGGAATCTATAACTAGTGTCACAGGAATGGTTCAAAACATAGACAGGAAGAAGAATCAGTTTTATTGTACTTAAGTAGGCATTGTGCCTTTTCTATTGAATCCCGATGCAATTTCTGTGTTTCGTCGTCAATAAGAAGGTCAGAGGGATACAGTAAACCTGAAGTGAAGCATCGGAACCTAAAACTAGTGTCACAGGAATGGTTCAAATCATAGACAGTAAGAAGAATCAGTTTTCTTGTACTTAAGTAGGCATTGTGCCTTTTCTATTTAATTCCGATGCAATTTCTGTGTTTCATCGTCAATAAGAAGGTCAGAGGGATACAGTAAACCTGAAGTGAAGCATCGAATCTATAACTAGTGTCACAGGAATGGTTCAAAACATAGACAGTAAGAAGAGTCAGTTTACTTGTACTTAAGTCGGCATTGTGCCTTTTGTATTTAATTCCGATGCAATTTCTGTGTTTCATCGTCAATATGAAGGTCAGAGGGATACAGTAAAAATGAGTGAAGCATCGGAATCTATAACTAGTGTCACAGGAATGGTTCAAATCATAGACAGTAAGATGAGTCAGTTTTCTTGTACTTAAGTCGGCATTGTGATTTTTGTATTTAATTCCGATGCAATTTCTGTGTTTCATTGTCAATGAGAAGGTCAGAGGGATACAATAAACCTGAAGTGAATCATCGGAATCGATAACTAGTGTCACAGGAATGGTTCAAACATAGACAGTAAGAAGAGTCGTTTTTCTTGTACTTAGGTCGGCATTGTGCCCTTTGTATTTAATTCCGACGCAATTCCTCTGTTTCATCGTCAATAAGAAGGTCGGAGGGATACAGTAAACTTGAAGTGAAGCATCGGAATCTATTACTAGTGTCACAGGAATGGTTCAAAACATAGACAGTAAGAAGAATCAGTTTTCTTGTACTTAAGTACGCATTGTGCCTTTTCTATTGAATTCCGATGCAATTTCTGCGTTTCATCGTCAATAAGAAGGTCAGAGGGATACAGTAAACCTGAAGTGAAGCATCGGAATCTATAACTAGTGTCACAGGAATGGTTCAAAACATAGACAGTAAGGAGAATCAGTTTTCTTGTACTTAAGTCGGCATTGTGCCTTTTGTATAGAATTCCGATGCAATTTCTGTGTTTCATCGTCAACAAGAATGTCAGAGGGATACAGTAAACCCGAAGTGAAGCATCGAAATCTATAACTAGTGTCACAGGAATGGTTCAAAGCATAGAAAGTACGAAGAGTCAGTTTTCTTGTACCTAAGTCGGCATTGTGCCTTTTGTATTTAATTCCGATGGAATTTCTGTGTGTCATCGTCAATAAGAAGGTCAGAGGGATACAGTAAACCTGAAGTGAAGCATCGGAATCGATAACTAGTGTCACAGGAATGGTTCAAACATAGACAGTAAGAAGAGTCGGTTTTCTTGTACTTAGGTCGGCATTGTGCCCTTTGTATTTAATTCCGACACAATTCCTCTGTTTCATCGTCAGTAAGAAGGTCGGAGGGATACAGTAAACTTGAAGTGAAGCATCGGAATCTATAACTAGTGTCACAGGAATGGTTCAAAACATAGACAGTAAGAAGAATCAGTTTTCTTGTACTTAAGTACGCATTGTGCCTTTTCTATTGAATTCCGATGCAATTTCTGAGTTTCGTCGTCAATAAGAAGGTCAGAGGGATACAGTAAACCTGAAGTGAAGCATCGAAATCTATAACTAGTGTCACAGGAATGGTTCAAAACATAGACAGGAAGAAGAGTCAGTTTTCTTGTACCTAAGTCGGCATTGTGCCTTTTGTATTTAATTCCGTTGGAATATCTGTGTTTCATCGTGAATAAGAAGGTCAGAGGGATACAGTAAACCTGATGTGTAGCATCGGAATCTATAACTAGGGTCACAGGAATGGTTCAAACATAGACAGTAAGAAGAGTCGGTTTCTTGTACTTAGGTCGGCATTGTGCCCTTTGTATTTAATTCCGATGCAATTTCTGTGTTTCATCGTCAATAAGAAGGTCGGAGGGATACAGTAAACCTGAAGTGAAGCATCGGAATCTATAACTAGTGTCACAGGAATGGTTCAAAACATAGACAGGAAGAAGAATCAGTTTTATTGTACTTAAGTAGGCATTGTGCCTTTTCTATTGAATCCCGATGCAATTTCTGTGTTTCGTCGTCAATAAGAAGGTCAGAGGGATACAGTAAACCTGAAGTGAAGCATCGGAACCTAAAACTAGTGTCACAGGAATGGTTCAAATCATAGACAGTAAGAAGAATCAGTTTTCTTGTACTTAAGTAGGCATTGTGCCTTTTCTATTTAATTCCGATGCAATTTCTGTGTTTCATCGTCAATAAGAAGGTCAGAGGGATACAGTAAACCTGAAGTGAAGCATCGGAATCTATAACTAGTGTCACAGGAATGGTTCAAAACATAGACAGTAAGAAGAGTCAGTTTACTTGTACTTAAGTCGGCATTGTGCCTTTTGTATTTAATTCCGATGCAATTTCTGTGTTTCATCGTCAATATGAAGGTCAGAGGGATACAGTAAAAATGAGGTGAAGCATCGGAATCTATAACTAGTGTCACAGGAATGGTTCAAATCATAGACAGTAAGATGAGTCAGTTTTCTTGTACTTAAGTCGGCATTGTGATTTTTGTATTTAATTCCGATGCAATTTCTGTGTTTCATTGTCAATGAGAAGGTCAGAGGGATACAATAAACCTGAAGTGAATCATCGGAATCGATAACTAGTGTCACAGGAATGGTTCAAACATAGACAGTAAGAAGAGTCGTTTTTCTTGTACTTAGGTCGGCATTGTGCCCTTTGTATTTAATTCCGACGCAATTCCTCTGTTTCATCGTCAATAAGAAGGTCGGAGGGATACAGTAAACTTGAAGTGAAGCATCGGAATCTATTACTAGTGTCACAGGAATGGTTCAAAACATAGACAGTAAGAAGAATCAGTTTTCTTGTACTTAAGTACGCATTGTGCCTTTTCTATTGAATTCCGATGCAATTTCTGCGTTTCATCGTCAATAAGAAGGTCAGAGGGATACAGTAAACCTGAAGTGAAGCATCGGAATCTATAACTAGTGTCACAGGAATGGTTCAAATCATAGACAGTAAGAAGAGTCAGTTTTCTTGTACTTAAGTCGGCATTGTGCCTTTTCTACTTAATTCCGCTGCAATTTCTGTGTTTCATCGTCAATAAGAAGGTCAATGGGATACAGTAAACCTGAAGTGTGGCATCGGAATCTATAACTTGTGTCACAGGAGTGGTTAAAATTATAGACAGTAAGAAGAGTCAGTTTTCCTGTTCTTAAGTCGGCATTGTGCGTTTTGTATTTAATTCCGATGCAATTTCTGTGTTTCATCGTCAATAAGGAGGTCAGAGGGATACAGTGAACCTGAAGTGAAGCATTGGAATCTATAACTAGTGTCACAGGAATGGTTCAAAACATAGACAGAAAGATGAGCTAGTGTTCTTGTACTTGAGTCGGCATTGTGCCTTTTGTATTTAATTCCGATGCAATTTCTGTGTTTCATCGTCAATAAGGAGGTCAGAGGGATACAGTGAACCTGAAGTGAAGCATCGGAATCTATAACTAGTGTCACAGGAATGGTTCAAAACATAGACAGTAAGAAGAGCCAGTCTTCTTGTACTTGAGTCGGCATTGTGCCTTTAGTATTGAATTCCGATGCAATTTCTGTGTTTCGTCGTCAATAAGAAGGTCAGAGGGATACAGTAAACCTGAAGTGAAGCATCGGAATCTATAACTAGTGTCACAGGAATGGTTCAAATCATAGACAGTAAGAAGAATCAGTTTTCTTGTACTTAAGTAGGCATTGTGCCTTTTCTATTTAATTCCGATGCAATTTCTGTGTTTCATCGTCAATAAGAAGGTCAGAGGGATACAGTAAACCTGAAGTGAAGCATCGGAATCTATAACTAGTGTCACAGGAATGGTTCAAAACATAGACAGTAAGAAGAGTCAGTTTTCTTGTACTTAAGTCGGCATTGTGCCTTTTCTATTGAATTCCGATGCAATTTCTGTGTTTCGTCGTCAATAAGAAGGTCAGAGGGATACAGTAAACCTGAAGTGAAGCATCGGAATCTATATCTAGTGTCAGAGGATTGGTTCAAAACATAGACAGTGAGAAGAGTCAGTTTACTTGTACTTATGTCGGCATTGTGGCATTTGTATTTAATTCCGATGCAATTTCTATGTTTCATCGTCAATAGGTAGGTCAGAGGGATACAGTAAACCTGAAGTGAAGCATCGGAATTTATAACTAGTGTCACAGGAATGTTTCAAAACATAGACAGTAAGTAGAGTTAGTTTTCTTGTACTTAAGTCCGCATTGTCCCCTTTGTATTTAATTCCGGAATGGTTCAAAACATAGACAGTAAGAAGAGTCAGTTTTCTTGTACTTAACCCGGCATTGAACCTTTTCTACTTAATTCCGATGCAATTTCTGTGTTTCGTCGTGAAAAAGAAGGTCCAAGGGATACAGTAAACCTGAAGTGAAGCATAGAAATCTAAAACCGGTCTCACAGGAAAGGTTCAAAACATAGACAGTAAGAAGAGCCAGTCTTCCTGTACTTGAATCGTCTAGGTGCCTTTTGTATTTATTACCGATGCAATTTCTGTGTTTCATCGTCAATATGAAGGTCAGAGGGATACAGTAAAAATGAGGTGAAGCATCGGAATCTATAACTAGTGTCACAGGAATATTTCAAAACATAGAGAGTAAGATGAGTCAGTTTTCTTGTACTTAAGTCGGCATTGTTATTTTTGTATTTAATTCCGATGCAATTTCTGTGTTTCATTGTCAATGAGAAGGTCAGAGGGATACAATAAACCTGAAGTGAAGCATCGGAATCTATGACTAGTGTCAGAGGAATGGTTCAAAACATAGACAGTAAGAAGAGCCAGGTTTCTTGTACCTAAGTCGGCATTGTGCCTTTTGTATAGAATTCCGATGCAATTTCTGTGTCTCATCGTCAATAAGAAGATAAGAGGGATACAGTAAACCTGAAGTGAAGCATCGGAATCTATAACTAGTGTCACAGGAATGGTTCAAAACATAGACAGTAAGGAGAATCAGTTTTCTTGTACTTAAGTCGGCATTGTGCCTTTTGTATAGAATTCCGATGCAATTTCTGTGTTTCATCGTCAACAAGAATGTCAGAGGGATACAGTAAACCCGAAGTGAAGCATCGAAATCTATAACTAGTGTCACAGGAATGGTTCAAAGCATAGAAAGTACGAAGAGTCAGTTTTCTTGTACCTAATTCGGCATTGTGCCTTTTGTATTTAATTCCGATGGAATTTCTGTGTGTCATCGTCAATAAGAAGGTCAGAGGGATACAGTAAACCTGAAGTGAAGCATCGGAATCGATAACTAGTGTCACAGGAATGGTTCAAACATAGACAGTAAGAAGAGTCGGTTTTCTTGTACTTAGGTCGGCATTGTGCCCTTTGTATTTAATTCCGACACAATTCCTCTGTTTCATCGTCAGTAAGAAGGTCGGAGGGATACAGTAAACTTGAAGTGAAGCATCGGAATCTATAACTAGTGTCACAGGAATGGTTCAAAACATAGACAGTAAGAAGAATCAGTTTTCTTGTACTTAAGTACGCATTGTGCCTTTTCTATTGAATTCCGATGCAATTTCTGAGTTTCGTCGTCAATAAGAAGGTCAGAGGGATACAGTAAACCTGAAGTGAAGCATCGAAATCTATAACTAGTGTCACAGGAATGGTTCAAAACATAGAAAGTAAGAAGAGTCAGTTTTCTTGTACCTAAGTCGGCATTGTGCCTTTTGTATTTAATTCCGTTGGAATTTCTGTGTTTCATCGTCAATAAGAAGGTCAGAGGGATACAGTGAACCTGAAGTGAAGCATTGGAATCTATAACTAGTGTCACAGGAATGGTTCAAAACATAGACAGAAAGATGAGCTAGTGTTCTTGTACTTGAGTCGGCATTGTGCCTTTTGTATTTAATTCCGATGCAATTTCTGTGTTTCATCGTCAATAAGGAGGTCAGAGGGATACAGTGAACCTGAAGTGAAGCATCGGAATCTATAACTAGTGTCACAGGAATGGTTCAAAACATAGACAGTAAGAAGAGCCAGTCTTCTTGTACTTGAGTCGGCATTGTGCCTTTAGTATTGAATTCCGATGCAATTTCTGTGTTTCGTCGTCAATAAGAAGGTCAGAGGGATACAGTAAACCTGAAGTGAAGCATCGGAATCTATAACTAGTGTCACAGGAATGGTTCAAATCATAGACAGTAAGAAGAATCAGTTTTCTTGTACTTAAGTAGGCATTGTGCCTTTTCTATTTAATTCCGATGCAATTTCTGTGTTTCATCGTCAATAAGAAGGTCAGAGGGATACAGTAAACCTGAAGTGAAGCATCGGAATCTATAACTAGTGTCACAGGAATGGTTCAAAACATAGACAGTAAGAAGAGTCAGTTTTCTTGTACTTAAGTCGGCATTGTGCCTTTTCTATTGAATTCCGATGCAATTTCTGTGTTTCGTCGTCAATAAGAAGGTCAGAGGGATACAGTAAACCTGAAGTGAAGCATCGGAATCTATATCTAGTGTCAGAGGATTGGTTCAAAACATAGACAGTGAGAAGAGTCAGTTTACTTGTACTTATGTCGGCATTGTGGCATTTGTATTTAATTCCGATGCAATTTCTATGTTTCATCGTCAATAGGTAGGTCAGAGGGATACAGTAAACCTGAAGTGAAGCATCGGAATTTATAACTAGTGTCACAGGAATGTTTCAAAACATAGACAGTAAGTAGAGTTAGTTTTCTTGTACTTAAGTCCGCATTGTCCCCTTTGTATTTAATTCCGGAATGGTTCAAAACATAGACAGTAAGAAGAGTCAGTTTTCTTGTACTTAACCCGGCATTGAACCTTTTCTACTTAATTCCGATGCAATTTCTGTGTTTCGTCGTGAAAAAGAAGGTCCAAGGGATACAGTAAACCTGAAGTGAAGCATAGAAATCTAAAACCGGTCTCACAGGAAAGGTTCAAAACATAGACAGTAAGAAGAGCCAGTCTTCCTGTACTTGAATCGTCTAGGTGCCTTTTGTATTTATTACCGATGCAATTTCTGTGTTTCATCGTCAATATGAAGGTCAGAGGGATACAGTAAAAATGAGGTGAAGCATCGGAATCTATAACTAGTGTCACAGGAATATTTCAAAACATAGAGAGTAAGATGAGTCAGTTTTCTTGTACTTAAGTCGGCATTGTTATTTTTGTATTTAATTCCGATGCAATTTCTGTGTTTCATTGTCAATGAGAAGGTCAGAGGGATACAATAAACCTGAAGTGAAGCATCGGAATCTATGACTAGTGTCAGAGGAATGGTTCAAAACATAGACAGTAAGAAGAGCCAGGTTTCTTGTACCTAAGTCGGCATTGTGCCTTTTGTATAGAATTCCGATGCAATTTCTGTGTCTCATCGTCAATAAGAAGATAAGAGGGATACAGTAAACCTGAAGTGAAGCATCGGAATCTATAACTAGTGTCACAGGAATGGTTCAAAACATAGACAGTAAGGAGAATCAGTTTTCTTGTACTTAAGTCGGCATTGTGCCTTTTGTATAGAATTCCGATGCAATTTCTGTGTTTCATCGTCAACAAGAATGTCAGAGGGATACAGTAAACCCGAAGTGAAGCATCGAAATCTATAACTAGTGTCACAGGAATGGTTCAAAGCATAGAAAGTACGAAGAGTCAGTTTTCTTGTACCTAATTCGGCATTGTGCCTTTTGTATTTAATTCCGATGGAATTTCTGTGTGTCATCGTCAATAAGAAGGTCAGAGGGATACAGTAAACCTGAAGTGAAGCATCGGAATCGATAACTAGTGTCACAGGAATGGTTCAAACATAGACAGTAAGAAGAGTCGGTTTTCTTGTACTTAGGTCGGCATTGTGCCCTTTGTATTTAATTCCGACACAATTCCTCTGTTTCATCGTCAGTAAGAAGGTCGGAGGGATACAGTAAACTTGAAGTGAAGCATCGGAATCTATAACTAGTGTCACAGGAATGGTTCAAAACATAGACAGTAAGAAGAATCAGTTTTCTTGTACTTAAGTACGCATTGTGCCTTTTCTATTGAATTCCGATGCAATTTCTGAGTTTCGTCGTCAATAAGAAGGTCAGAGGGATACAGTAAACCTGAAGTGAAGCATCGAAATCTATAACTAGTGTCACAGGAATGGTTCAAAACATAGAAAGTAAGAAGAGTCAGTTTTCTTGTACCTAAGTCGGCATTGTGCCTTTTGTATTTAATTCCGTTGGAATTTCTGTGTTTCATCGTCAATAAGAAGGTCAGAGGGATACAGTAAACCTGATGTGTAGCATCGGAATCTATAACTAGGGTCACAGGAATGGTTCAAACATAGACAGTAAGAAGAGTCGGTTTTCTTGTACTTAGGTCGGCATTGTGCCCTTTGTATTTAATTCCGATGCAATTTCTGTGTTTCATCGTCAATAAGAAGGTCGGAGGGATACAGTAAACCTGAAGTGAAGCATCGGAATCTATAACTAGTGTCACAGGAATGGTTCAAAACATAGACAGGAAGAAGAATCAGTTTTATTGTACTTAAGTAGGCATTGTGCCTTTTCTATTGAATTCCGATGCAATTTCTGTGTTTCGTCGTCAATAAGAAGGTCAGAGGGATACAGTAAACCTGAAGTGAAGCATCGGAACCTAAAACTAGTGTCACAGGAATGGTTCAAATCATAGACAGTAAGAAGAATCAGTTTTCTTGTACTTAAGTAGGCATTGTGCCTTTTCTATTTAATTCCGATGCAATTTCTGTGTTTCATCGTCAATAAGAAGGTCAGAGGGATACAGTAAACCTGAAGTGAAGCATCGGAATCTATAACTAGTGTCACAGGAATGGTTCAAAACATAGACAGTAAGAAGAGTCAGTTTACTTGTACTTAAGTCGGCATTGTGCCTTTTGTATTTAATTCCGATGCAATTTCTGTGTTTCATCGTCAATATGAAGGTCAGAGGGATACAGTAAAAATGAGGTGAAGCATCGGAATCTATAACTAGTGTCACAGGAATGGTTCAAATCAAAGACAGTAAGATGAGTCAGTTTTCTTGTACTTAAGTCGGCATTGTGATTTTTGTATTTAATTCCGATGCAATTTCTGTGTTTCATTGTCAATGAGAAGGTCAGAGGGATACAATAAACCTGAAGTGAATCATCGGAATCGATAACTAGTGTCACAGGAATGGTTCAAACATAGACAGTAAGAAGAGTCGTTTTTCTTGTACTTAGGTCGGCATTGTGCCCTTTGTATTTAATTCCGACGCAATTCCTCTGTTTCATCGTCAATAAGAAGGTCGGAGGGATACAGTAAACTTGAAGTGAAGCATCGGAATCTATTACTAGTGTCACAGGAATGGTTCAAAACATAGACAGTAAGAAGAATCAGTTTTCTTGTACTTAAGTACGCATTGTGCCTTTTCTATTGAATTCCGATGCAAATTCTGCGTTTCATCGTCAATAAGAAGGTCAGAGGGATACAGTAAACCTGAAGTGAAGCATCGGAATCTATAACTAGTGTCACAGGAATGGTTCAAATCATAGACAGTAAGAAGAGTCAGTTTTCTTGTACTTAAGTCGGCATTGTGCCTTTTCTACTTAATTCCACTGCAATTTCTGTGTTTCATCGTCAATAAGAAGGTCAATGGGATACAGTAAACCTGAAGTGTAGCATCGGAATCTATAACTTGTGTCACAGGAGTGGTTAAAATTATAGACAGTAAGAAGAGTCAGTTTTCCTGTTCTTAAGTCGGCATTGTGCGTTTTGTATTTAATTCCGATGCAATTTCTGTGTTTCATCGTCAATAAGGAGGTCAGAGGGATACAGTGAACCTGAAGTGAAGCATTGGAATCTATAACTAGTGTCACAGGAATGGTTCAAAACATAGACAGAAAGATGAGCTAGTGTTCTTGTACTTGAGTCGGCATTGTGCCTTTTGTATTTAATTCCGATGCAATTTCTGTGTTTCATCGTCAATAAGGAGGTCAGAGGGATACAGTGAACCTGAAGTGAAGCATCGGAATCTATAACTAGTGTCACAGGATTGGTTCAAAACATAGACAGTAAGAAGAGCCAGTCTTCTTGTACTTGAGTCGGCATTGTGCCTTTTGTATTGAATTCCGATGCAATTTCTGTGTTTCGTCGTCAATAAGAAGGTCAGAGGGATACAGTAAACCTGAAGTGAAGCATCGGAATCTATAACTAGTGTCACAGGAATGGTTCAAATCATAGACAGTAAGAAGAATCAGTTTTCTTGTACTTAAGTAGGCATTGTGCCTTTTCTATTTAATTCCGATGCAATTTCTGTGTTTCATCGTCAATAAGAAGGTCAGAGGGATACAGTAAACCTGAAGTGAAGCATCGGAATCTATAACTAGTGTCACAGGAATGGTTCAAAACATAGACAGTAAGAAGAGTCAGTTTTCTTGTACTTAAGTCGGCATTGTGCCTTTTCTATTGAATTCCGATGCAATTTCTGTGTTTCGTCGTCAATAAGAAGGTCAGAGGGATACAGTAAACCTGAAGTGAAGCATCGGAATCTATATCTAGTGTCAGAGGATTGGTTCAAAACATAGACAGTGAGAAGAGTCAGTTTACTTGTACTTATGTCGGCATTGTGGCATTTGTATTTAATTCCGATGCAATTTCTATGTTTCATCGTCAATAGGTAGGTCAGAGGGATACAGTAAACCTGAAGTGAAGCATCGGAATTTATAACTAGTGTCACAGGAATGGTTCAAAACATAGACAGTAAGTAGAGTTAGTTTTCTTGTACTTAAGTCCGCATTGTCCCCTTTGTATTTAATTCCGGAATGGTTCAAAACATAGACAGTAAGAAGAGTCATTTTTCTTGTACTTAACCCGGCATTGAACCTTTTCTACTTAATTCCGATGCAATTTCTGTGTTTCGTCGTGAAAAAGAAGGTCCAAGGGATACAGTAAACCTGAAGTGAAGCATAGAAATCTAAAACCGGTCTCACAGGAAAGGTTCAAAACATAGACAGTAAGAAGAGCCAGTCTTCCTGTACTTGAATCGTCTAGGTGCCTTTTGTATTTATTACCGATGCAATTTCTCTGTTTCATCGTCAATAAGAAGGTCAGAGGGATCCAGTAAACCTGAAGTGAAGCATAGGAATCCATATCTAGTGTCGCAGGAATGTTTCAAAGCATAGACAGTAAGATGTCAGTTTTCCTATAATTATGTCGGCATTGTGCCTTTTGTATTTAATTCCAATGTAATTTATGTGTTTCATCGTCAATAAGAAGGTCAGAGGGATACAGTAAACCTGAAGTGATGCATCGGAATCTATGACTAGTGTCACAGGAATGGTTAAAAACAATGACAGAAAGAAGAGTCAGTTTTCTTGTACTTAATATGTTATTGTGCCATTTCTATTTAATTCCGATGCAATTTCTGTCTTTCGTCGTGAATCAGAAGGTCCAAGGAATACAGTAAACCTGAAGTGAAGCATCGGAATCTAAAACTGGTCTCACGGGAGAGTTTCAAAACGTAGACAGTAAGAAGGGCCAGTCTTCTTGTACTTGAGTTTGCATTGTACCTTTTGTATTTAATTCCGATGCAATTTCTGTGTTTCATCGTCAATAAGAAGGTCGGAGGGATACAGTAAACCTGAAGTGAAGCATCGGAATCTATAACTAGTGACACAGGAATGGTTCAAAACATAGACAGGAAGAAGAATCAGTTTTATTGTACTTAAGTAGGCATTGTGCCTTTTCTATTGAATTCCGATGCAATTTCTGTGTTTCGTCGTCAATAAGAAGGTCAGAGGGATACAGTAAACCTGAAGTGAAGCATCGGAATCTATAACTAGTGTCACAGGAATGGTTCAAATCATAGACAGTAAGAAGAATCAGTTTTCTTGTACTTAAGTAGGCATTGTGCCTTTTCTATTTAATTCCGATGCAATTTCTGTGTTTCATCGTCAATAAGAAGGTCAGAGGGATACAGTAAACCTGAAGTGAAGCATCGGAATCTATAACTAGTGTCACAGGAATGGTTCAAATCATAGACAGTAAGAAGAATCTGTTTTCTTGTACTTAAGTCGGCATTGTGCCTTTTGTATTTAATTCCGATGCAATTTCTGTGTTTCATCGTCAATATGAAGGTCAGAGGGATACAGTAAAAATGAGGTGAAGCATCGGAATCTATAACTAGTGTCACAGGAATGGTTCAAAACATAGAGAGTAAGATGAGTCAGTTTTCTTGTACTTAAGACGGCATTGTGATTTTTGTATTTAATTCCGATGCAATTTCTGTGTTTCATTGTCAATGAGAAGGTCAGAGGGATACAATAAACCTGAAGTGAAGCATCGGAATCTATGACTAGTGTCAGAGGAATGGTTCAAAACATAGACAGTAAGAAGAGCCAGGTTTCTTGTACCTAAGTCGGCATTGTGCCTTTTATATAGAATTCCGATGCAATTTCTGTGTTTAATCGTCAATAAGAACATAAGAGGGATACAGTAAACCTGAAGTGAATCATCGGAATCTATAACTAGTGTCACAGGAATGGTTCAAAACATAGACAGTAAGGAGAATCAGTTTTCTTGTACTTAAGTCGGCATTGTGCCTTTTGTATAGAATTCCGATGCAATTTCTGTGTTTCTTCGTCAACAAGAATGTCAGAGGGATACAGTAAACCCGAAGTGAAGCATCGAAATCTATAACTAGTGTCACAGGAATGGTTCAAAACATAGAAAGTAAGAAGAGTCAGTTTTCTTGTACCCAAGTCGGCATTGTGCCTTTTGTATTTAATTCCGATGGAATTTCTGTGTTTCATCGTCAATAAGAAGGTCAGAGGGATACAGTAAACCTGAAGTGAAGCATCGGAATCGATAACTAGTGTCGCAGGAATGGTTCAAACATAGACAGTAAGAAGAGTCGGTTTTCTTGTACTTAGGTCGGCATTGTGCCCTTTGTATTTAATTCCGACGCAATTCCTCTGTTTCATCGTCAATAAGAAGGTCGGAGGGATACAGTAAACTTGAAGTGAAGCATCGGAATCTATAACTAGTGTCACAGGAATGGTTCAAAACATAGACAGTAAGAAGAATTAGTTTTCTTGTACTTAAGTACGCATTGTGCCTTTTCTATTGAATTCCGATGCAATTTCTGTGTTTAATCGTCAATAAGAACATAAGAGGCATACAGTAAACCTGAAGTGAAGCATCGGAATCTATAACTAGTGTCACAGGAATGGTTCAAATCATAGACAGTAAGAAGAGTCAGTTTTCTTGTACATAAGTCGGCATCGTGCCTTTTCTAATTAATTCCGCTGCAATTTCTGTGTTTCATCGTCAATAAGAAGGTCAATGGGATACAGTAATCCTGAAGTGAAGCATCGGAATCTATAACTTGTGTCACAGGAGTGGTTAAAAACATAGACAGTAAGAAGAGTCAGTTTTCCTGTTCTTAAGTCGGCATTGTGCGTTTTGTATTTAATTCCGATGCAATTTCTGTGTTTCATCGTCAATAAGGAGGTCAGAGGGATACAGTGAACCTGAAATGAAGCATTGGAATCTATAACTAGTGTCACAGGAATGGTTCAAAACATAGACAGAAAGATGAGCTAGTCTTCTTGTACTTGAGTCGGCATTGTGCCTTTTGTATTTAATTCCGATGCAATTTCTGTGCTTCATCGTCAATAAGGAGGTCAGAGGGATACAGTGAACCTGAAGTGAAGCATCGGAATCTATAACTAGTGTCACAGGAATGGTTCATAACATAGACAGTAAGAAGAGCCAGTCTTCTTGTACTTGAGTCGGTAATGTGCCTTTTGTATTTAATTCCGATGCAATATCTGTGTTTCATCGCCAATAAGAAGGTCAGAGGGATACAGTAAACCTGAAGTGAAGCATCGGAATCTATAACTAGTGTCACAGGAATGGTTCAAATCATAGACAGTAAGAATAATCAGTTTTCTTGTACTTAAGTAGGCATTGTGCCTTTTCTATTTAATTCCGATGCAATTTCTGTGTTTCATCGTCAATAAGAAGGTCAGAGGGATACAGTAAACCTGAAGTGAAGCATCGGAATCTATAACTAGTGTCACAGGAATGGTTCAAAACATAGACAGTAAGAAGAGTCAGTTTTCTTGTACTTAAGTCGGCATTGTGC
Source organism: Schistocerca americana (assembly GCF_021461395.2). NCBI lineage: Eukaryota > Metazoa > Arthropoda > Insecta > Orthoptera > Acrididae > Schistocerca > Schistocerca americana. The sequence goes on along the minus strand of NC_060130.1, from coordinate 34,020,941 downwards.
CTTTTGTATTTAATTCCGATGCAATTTCTGTGTTTCATCGTCAATATGAAGGTCAGAGGGATACAGTAAAAATGAGGTGAAGCATCGGAATCTATAACTAGTGTCACAGGAATGGTTCAAAACATAGAGAGTAAGATGAGTCAGTTTTCTTGTACTTAAGTCGGCATTGTGATTTTTGTATTTAATTCCGATGCAATTTCTGTGTTTCATTGTCAATGAGAAGGTCAGAGGGATACAATAAACCTGAAGTGAAGCATCGGAATCTATGACTAGTGTCAGAGGAATGGTTCAAAACATAGACAGTAAGAAGAGCCAGGTTTCTTGTACCTAAGTCGGCATTGTGCCTTTTGTATAGAATTCCGATGCAATTTCTGTGTCTCATCGTCAATAAGAAGATAAGAGGGATACAGTAAACCTGAAGTGAAGCATCGGAATCTATAACTAGTGTCACAGGAATGGTTCAAAACATAGACAGTAAGGAGAATCAGTTTTCTTGTACTTAAGTCGGCATTGTGCCTTTTGTATAGAATTCCGATGCAATTTCTGTGTTTCATCGTCAACAAGAATGTCAGAGGGATACAGTAAACCCGAAGTGAAGCATCGAAATCTATAACTAGTGTCACAGGAATGGTTCAAAGCATAGAAAGTACGAAGAGTCAGTTTTCTTGTACCTAAGTCGGCATTGTGCCTTTTGTATTTAATTCCGATGGAATTTCTGTGTGTCATCGTCAATAGGAAGGTCAGAGGGATACAGTAAACCTGAAGTGAAGCATCGGAATCGATAACTAGTGTCACAGGAATGGTTCAAACATAGACAGTAAGAAGAGTCGGTTTTCTTGTACTTAGGTCGGCATTGTGCCCTTTGTATTTAATTCCGACACAATTCCTCTGTTTCATCGTCAGTAAGAAGGTCGGAGGGATACAGTAAACTTGAAGTGAAGCATCGGAATCTATAACTAGTGTCACAGGAATGGTTCAAAACATAGACAGTAAGAAGAATCAGTTTTCTTGTACTTTAGTACGCATTGTGCCTTTTCTATTGAATTCCGATGCAATTTCTGAGTTTCGTCGTCAATAAGAAGGTCAGAGGGATACAGTAAACCTGAAGTGAAGCATCGAAATCTATAACTAGTGTCACAGGAATGGTTCAAAACATAGAAAGTAAGAAGAGTCAGTTTTCTTGTACCTAAGTCGGCATTGTGCCTTTTGTATTTAATTCCGTTGGAATTTCTGTGTTTCATCGTCAATAAGAAGGTCAGAGGGATACAGTAAACCTGATGTGTAGCATCGGAATCTATAACTAGGGTCACAGGAATGGTTCAAACATAGACAGTAAGAAGAGTCGGTTTTCTTGTACTTAGGTCGGCATTGTGCCCTTTGTATTTAATTCCGATGCAATTTCTGTGTTTCATCGTCAATAAGAAGGTCGGAGGGATACAGTAAACCTGAAGTGAAGCATCGGAATCTATAACTAGTGTCACAGGAATGGTTCAAAACATAGACAGGAAGAAGAATCAGTTTTATTGTACTTAAGTGGGCATTGTGCCTTTTCTATTGAATTCCGATGCAATTTCTGTGTTTCGTCGTCAATAAGAAGGTCAGAGGGATACAGTAAACCTGAAGTGAAGCATCGGAACCTAAAACTAGTGTCACAGGAATGGTTCAAATCATAGACAGTAAGAAGAATCAGTTTTCTTGTACTTAAGTAGGCATTGTGCCTTTTCTATTTAATTCCGATGCAATTTCTGTGTTTCATCGTCAATAAGAAGGTCAGAGGGATACAGTAAACCTGAAGTGAAGCATCGGAATCTATAACTAGTGTCACAGGAATGGTTCAAAACATAGACAGTAAGAAGAGTCAGTTTACTTGTACTTAAGTCGGCATTGTGCCTTTTGTATTTAATTCCGATGCAATTTCTGTGTTTCATCGTCAATATGAAGGTCAGAGGGATACAGTAAAAATGAGGTGAAGCATCGGAATCTATAACTAGTGTCACAGGAATGGTTCAAATCATAGACAGTAAGATGAGTCAGTTTTCTTGTACTTAAGTCGGCATTGTGATTTTTGTATTTAATTCCGATGCAATTTCTGTGTTTCATTGTCAATGAGAAGGTCAGAGGGATACAATAAACCTGAAGTGAATCATCGGAATCGATAACTAGTGTCACAGGAATGGTTCAAACATAGACAGTAAGAAGAGTCGTTTTTCTTGTACTTAGGTCGGCATTGTGCCCTTTGTATTTAATTCCGACGCAATTCCTCTGTTTCATCGTCAATAAGAAGGTCGGAGGGATACAGTAAACTTGAAGTGAAGCATCGGAATCTATTACTAGTGTCACAGGAATGGTTCAAAACATAGACAGTAAGAAGAATCAGTTTTCTTGTACTTAAGTACGCATTGTGCCTTTTCTATTGAATTCCGATGCAATTTCTGCGTTTCATCGTCAATAAGAAGGTCAGAGGGATACAGTAAACCTGAAGTGAAGCATCGGAATCTATAACTAGTGTCACAGGAATGGTTCAAATCATAGACAGTAAGAAGAGTCAGTTTTCTTGTACTTAAGTCGGCATTGTGCCTTTTCTACTTAATTCCGCTGCAATTTCTGTGTTTCATCGTCAATAAGAAGGTCAATGGGATACAGTAAACCTGAAGTGTAGCATCAGAATCTATAACTTGTGTCACAGGAGTGGTTAAAATTATAGACAGTAAGAAGAGTCAGTTTTCCTGTTCTTAAGTCGGCATTGTGCGTTTTGTATTTAATTCCGATGCAATTTCTGTGTTTCATCGTCAATAAGGAGGTCAGAGGGATACAGTGAACCTGAAGTGAAGCATTGGAATCTATAACTAGTGTCACAGGAATGGTTCAAAACATAGACAGAAAGATGAGCTAGTGTTCTTGTACTTGAGTCGGCATTGTGCCTTTTGTATTTAATTCCGATGCAATTTCTGTGTTTCATCGTCAATAAGGAGGTCAGAGGGATACAGTGAACCTGAAGTGAAGCATCGGAATCTATAACTAGTGTCACAGGAATGGTTCAAAACATAGACAGTAAGAAGAGCCAGTCTTCTTGTACTTGAGTCGGCATTGTGCCTTTTGTATTGAATTCCGATGCAATTTCCGTGTTTCGTCGTCAATAAGAAGGTCAGAGGGATACAGTAAACCTGAAGTGAAGCATCGGAATCTATAACTAGTGTCACAGGAATGGTTCAAATCATAGACAGTAAGAAGAATCAGTTTTCTTGTACTTAAGTAGGCATTGTGCCTTTTCTATTTAATTCCGATGCAATTTCTGTGTTTCATCGTCAATAAGAAGGTCAGAGGGATACAGTAAACCTGAAGTGAAGCATCGGAATCTATAACTAGTGTCACAGGAATGGTTCAAAACATAGACAGTAAGAAGAGTCAGTTTTCTTGTACTTAAGTCGGCATTGTGCCTTTTCTATTGAATTCCGATGCAATTTCTGTGTTTCGTCGTCAATAAGAAGGTCAGAGGGATACAGTAAACCTGAAGTGAAGCATCGGAATCTATATCTAGTGTCAGAGGATTGGTTCAAAACATAGACAGTGAGAAGAGTCAGTTTACTTGTACTTATGTCGGCATTGTGGCATTTGTATTTAATTCCGATGCAATTTCTATGTTTCATCGTCAATAGGTAGGTCAGAGGGATACAGTAAACCTGAAGTGAAGCATCGGAATTTATAACTAGTGTCACAGGAATGGTTCAAAACATAGACAGTAAGTAGAGTTAGTTTTCTTGTACTTAAGTCCGCATTGTCCCCTTTGTATTTAATTCCGGAATGGTTCAAAACATAGACAGTAAGAAGAGTCAGTTTTCTTGTACTTAACCCGGCATTGAACCTTTTCTACTTAATTCCGATGCAATTTCTGTGTTTCGTCGTGAAAAAGAAGGTCCAAGGGATACAGTAAACCTGAAGTGAAGCATAGAAATCTAAAACCGGTCTCACAGGAAAGGTTCAAAACATAGACAGTAAGAAGAGCCAGTCTTCCTGTACTTGAATCGTCTAGGTGCCTTTTGTATTTATTACCGATGCAATTTCTCTGTTTCATCGTCAATAAGAAGGTCAGAGGGATCCAGTAAACCTGAAGTGAAGCATAGGAATCCATATCTAGTGTCACAGGAATGTTTCAAAGCATAGACAGTAAGATGTCAGTTTTCCTATAATTATGTCGGCATTGTGCCTTTTGTATTTAATTCCAATGTAATTTATGTGTTTCATCGTCAATAAGAAGGTCAGAGGGATACAGTAAACCTGAAGTGATGCATCGGAATCTATGACTAGTGTCACAGGAATGGTTAAAAACAATGACAGTAAGAAGAGTCAGTTTTCTTGTACTTAATATGTTATTGTGCCATTTCTATTTAATTCCGATGCAATTTCTGTCTTTCGTCGTGAATCAGAAGGTCCAAGGAATACAGTAAACCAGAAGTGAAGCATCGGAATCTAAAACTGGTCTCACGGGAGAGTTTCAAAACGTAGACAGTAAGAAGGGCCAGTCTTCTTGTACTTGAGTTTGCATTGTACCTTTTGTATTTAATTCCGATGCAATTTCTGTGTTTCATCGTCAATAAGACGGTCAGAGGGATACAGTAAACCTGAAGTGAAGCATCGGAATCTATAAATAGTGTCACAGGAATGGCTCAAAACATAGACAGTAAGAAGAGTCAGTTTTCTTGTACTTAAGTCGGCATTGTGCCTTCTCTATGTAATTCCGATGCAATTTCTGTGTCTCGTCGTCAATAAGAGGGGCCAAGGGATACAGTAAACCTGAAGTGAAGCATCGGAATCTAAAATCGGTCTCTTAGGAAAGGTTCAAAACACAGACAGTAGGAGGAGCCAGTCTTTTTGTACTTCAGTCGGCATTGTGAATTTTGTATTTAATTCCGATGCAATTTCTGTGTTTCATCGTCAATAAGAAGGTCAGAGGGATACAGTAAACCTGAAGTGAAGCATCAGAATCTGTAACTAATGTCACTGGAATGGTTCAAAGCATAGACAGTAAGAAGAGTCAGTTTTCTTGTACCTAAATCGGCATTGTGCCTTTTGTATTTAATTCCGATGCAATTTCTGTTTTTCGTCGTCAATAGGAAGGTCAGAGGGATACAGTAAACCTGAAGTGAAGCATCGGAATCTATAACTAGTGTCACAGGAATGGTTCAAAACATAGACAGTAAGAAGGGTTAGTTTTCTTGTACATAAGTCGGCATTGTGCCTTTTCTATTTAGTTCCGATGCAATTTCTGTGTTTCATCGTCAATAAGAAGGTCGGAGGGATACAGTAAACCCGAAGTGAAGCATCGAAATCTATAACTATAGTCACAGGAATGGTTCAAATCATAGACAGTAAGAAGAATCAGTTTTCTTGTACTTAAGGAGGCATTGTGCCTTCTGTATTGAACTGCGATGCAATTTCTGTGTTTCGTCGTCGATAAGAAGGTCAGAGGGATCCAGTAAACCTGAAGTGAAGCATCGGAATCTATAACTAGTGTCACAGGAATGTTTCAAAACATAGACAGTAAGAAGAGTCAGTTTACTTGTACTTTAGTCGGCATTGTGCATTTTCTATAGAATTCCGATGCAATTTCTGTGTTTCGTCGTCAATAAGAAGGTAAGAGGGATACAGTAAACCTGAAGTGAAGCATAGGAATCTATAACTAGTGTCAGAGGAATGGTTCAAACATAGACAGTAAGAAGAGTCAGTTTACTTGTACTTAAGTCGGCATTGTGCCTTTTGAATTTAATTCCAATGCAATATCTGTGTTTCATCGTCAATGGGTAGGTCAGAGTGATACAGTAAACCTGAAGTGAAGCATTGAAATCAATAACTAGTGTCACAGGAATGGTTCAAAACATAGACAGTAAGAAGAGTCAGTTTTCTTGTACTTAACCCGGCATTGAACCTTTCCTACTTAATTCCGATGCAATTTCTGTGTTTCGTCGTGAATAAGAAGGTCCAAGGGATACAGTAAACCTGAAGTGAAGCATCGAAATCTAGAACCGGTCTCACAGGAAAGGTTCAAAACGTAGACAGTAAGAAGAGCCAGTCTTCTTGTACTTGAGTCTGCATTTTGGCTTTTGTATTTAATTCCGATGCAATTTCTGTGTTTCATCGTCAATCAGACGGTCAGAGGGATACAGTAAACCTGAAGTGAAGCATCGGAATCAATAACTAGTGTCACAGCAATGGTTCAAAACGTAGACAGTAAGAAGGGTCAGTTTTCTTGTACTTAGGTAGGCATTGTGCCTTTTCTATTTAATTCCGATGCAATTTCTGTGTTTCGTCGTCAATAAGAATGGCCAAGGGATACAGTAAACCTGAAGTGAAGCTTCGGAATCTAAAACTGGTCTCATAGGGAAGGTTCAAATCATAGACAGTAAGAAGAGCCAGTCTTTTTGTACTTGAGGCGGCATTGTGTCTTTTGTATTTATTTCCGATGCAATTTCTCTGTTTCATCGTCAATAAGAAGGTAAGAGGGATACAGTAAACCTGAAGTGAAGCATCGGAATCTAAAACTGGTCTCATAGGATAGGTTCAATGCATAGACAGTAAGAAGAGCCAGTCTTTTTGTACTTGAGGCGGCATTGTGCCTTTTGTATTTATTTCCGATTTAATTTCTCGGTTTCATCGTCAATAAGAAGGTCAGAGGGATACAGTAAACCTGAAGTGAAGCATAGGAATCCATATCTAGTGTCACAGGAATGTTTCAAATCATAGACAGTAAGAAGTGTCAGTTTTCCTATAATTAAGTCGGCATTGTGGCTTTTGTATTTAATTCCGATGTAATTTCTGTGTTTCATCGTCAATAAGAAGGGCAGAGGGATATAGTAAACCTGAAGTGATGCATCGGAATCTATAACTAGTGTCACAGGAAAGGTTCAAAACAATGACAGTAAGAAGAGTCAGTTTTCTTGTACTTAATCCGGCATTGTGCCATTGCTATTTAATTCCGATGCAATATCTGTGTTTCGTCGTGAATCAGAAGGTCCAAGGGATACAGTAAACCTGAAGTGAAGCATCGGAATCTAAAACTGGTCTCACGGGAAAGTTTCAAAACATAGACAGTAAGAAGGGCCAGTCTTCTTGAACTTAACCCGGCATTGAACCTTTTCTACTTAATTCCGATGCAATTTCTGTGTTTCGTCGTCAATAAGAATGGACAAGGGATACAGTAAACCTGAAGTGAAACATCGGAATCTAAAACCGGTCTCATAGGAAAGGTTCAAAACATAGAAAGTAAGAAGAGTCAGTTTTCTTGTACTTAACCCGGCATTGAACCTTTTCTACTTAATTCCGATGCAATTTCTGTGTTTCGTCGTCAATAAGAATGGACAAGGGATACAGTAAACCTGAAGTGAAACATCGGAATCTAAAACCGGTCTCATAGGAAAGGTTCAAAACATAGAAAGTAAGAAGAGTCAGTTTTCTTGTACTTAAGTCGGCATTGTGCCCTTTGTATTTAATTCCGATGCAATTTCTGTGTTTCATCGTCAATAAGAAGGTCAGAGGGATACAGTAAACCTGAAGCGAAGCATCAGAATCAGTAACTAATGTCACAGGAATGGTTCAAAACATAGACAGTAAGAAGGGTCAGTTTTCTTGTACTTAAATCGGCATTGTGCCTTTTGTATTTAATTCCGAAGCAATTTCTGTGTTTCATCGTCAATAAGAAGGTCAGAGGGATACAGTAAACCTGAAGTGACGCAACGGAATCTATAAGTAGTGTCCCAGGAATGGATAAAAACATAGACAGTAAGATGAGTCAGTTTTCTTGTACTTAAGTCGGCATTGTGCCTTTTCCATTTACGTCCGATGCAATTTCTGTGTTACATCGTCAATAAGAAGGTCCAAGGGATACAGTAAACCTGAAATCAAGCATCGGAATCTAAAAGTGGTCTCAAAGGAAAGGTTCAAAACATAGACAGTAAGAAGAGCCAGTCTTCCTGTACTTGAATCGTCTATGTGCCTTTTGTATTAATTTCCGATGCAATTTCTCTGTTTCATCGTCAATAAGAAGGTCAGAGGGATACAATAAACCTGAAGTGAAGCATCGGAATCTATAACTAGTGTCACCGGAATGGTTCAAAACATAGACAGTAAGAAGAGTCAGTTTTCTTGTACTTAAGTCGGCATTGTCCCTTTTCTATGTAATTCCGATGCAATTTCTGTGTTTCGTCGTCAATAAGACTGGCCAAGGAATACAGTAAACATGAAGTGAAGCATCGGAGTCTAAAACCGGTTTCATAGTAAAGGTTCAAAACATAGACAGTAAGAAGAGCCAGTCTTCTTGTACTTGAGTCTGCATTTTGGCTTTTGTATTTAATTCCGATGCAATTTCTGTGTTTCATCGTCAATCAGACGATCAGTGGGATACAGTAAACCTGAAGTGAAGCATCGGAATCTATAACTAGTGTCACAGCAATGGTTCAAAACATAGACAGTAAGAAGAGTCAGTTTTCTTGTACTTAGGTAGGCATTGTGCCTTTTCTATTTAATTCCGATGCAATTTCTGTGTTTCGTCGTCAATAAGAATGGCCAAGGGATACAGTAAACCTTAAGTGAAGCTTCAGAATCTAAAACTGGTCTCATAGGGAAGGTTCAAATCATAGACAGTAAGAAGAGCCAGTCTTTTTGTACTTGAGGCTGCATTGTGTCTTTTGTATTTATTTCCGATGCAATTTCTCTGTTTCATCGTCAATAAGAAGGTAAGAGGGATACAGTAAACCTGAAGTGAAGCATCGGAATCTAAAACTGGTCTCATAGGATAGGTTCAATGCATAGACAGTAAGAAGAGCCAGTCTTTTTGTACTTGAGGCGGCATTGTGCCTTTTGTATTTATTTCCGATTTAATTTCTCGGTTTCATCGTCAATAAGAAGGTCAGAGGGATACAGTAAACCTGAAGTGAAGCATAGGAATCCATATCTAGTGTCACAGGAATGTTTCAAATCATAGACAGTAAGAAGTGTCAGTTTTCCTATAATTAAGTCGGCATTGTGGCTTTTGTATTTAATTCCGATGTAATTTCTGTGTTTCATCGTCAATAAGAAGGGCAGAGGGATATAGTAAACCTGAAGTGATGCATCGGAATCTATAACTAGTGTCACAGGAAAGGTTCAAAACAATGACAGTAAGAAGAGTCAGTTTTCTTGTACTTAATCCGGCATTGTGCCATTGCTATTTAATTCCGATGCAATATCTGTGTTTCGTCGTGAATCAGAAGGTCCAAGGGATACAGTAAACCTGAAGTGAAGCATCGGAATCTAAAACTGGTCTCACGGGAAAGTTTCAAAACATAGACAGTAAGAAGGGCCAGTCTTCTTGAACTTAACCCGGCATTGAACCTTTTCTACTTAATTCCGATGCAATTTCTGTGTTTCGTCGTCAATAAGAATGGACAAGGGATACAGTAAACCTGAAGTGAAACATCGGAATCTAAAACCGGTCTCATAGGAAAGGTTCAAAACATAGAAAGTAAGAAGAGTCAGTTTTCTTGTACTTAACCCGGCATTGAACCTTTTCTACTTAATTCCGATGCAATTTCTGTGTTTCGTCGTCAATAAGAATGGACAAGGGATACAGTAAACCTGAAGTGAAACATCGGAATCTAAAACCGGTCTCATAGGAAAGGTTCAAAACATAGAAAGTAAGAAGAGTCAGTTTTCTTGTACTTAAGTCGGCATTGTGCCCTTTGTATTTAATTCCGATGCAATTTCTGTGTTTCATCGTCAATAAGAAGGTCAGAGGGATACAGTAAACCTGAAGCGAAGCATCAGAATCAGTAACTAATGTCACAGGAATGGTTCAAAACATAGACAGTAAGAAGGGTCAGTTTTCTTGTACTTAAATCGGCATTGTGCCTTTTGTATTTAATTCCGAAGCAATTTCTGTGTTTCATCGTCAATAAGAAGGTCAGAGGGATACAGTAAACCTGAAGCGAAGCATAGGAATCCATATCTAGTGTCACAGGAATGTTTCAAAGCATAGACAGTAAGAAGTGTCAGTTTTCCAATAATTAGGTCGGCATTGTGCCTTTTGTATTTAATTCCGATGTAATTTCTGTGTTTCATCGTCAATAACAAGGTCAGAGGGATACAGAAAACCTCAAGTGATGCATCGGAACCTATAACTAGTGTCACAGGAATGGTACAAAACATAGACAGTAAGAAGAGTCAGTTTTCTTGTACTTAAGTAGGCATTGTGCCTTTTCTATGTAATTCCGATGCAATTTCTGTGTCTCGTCGGTTATAAGAGGGGCCAAGGGATACAGTAAACCTGAAGTGAAGCATCGGAATCTAAAATCGGTCTCATAGGAAAGGTTCAAAACACAGACAGTAAGAGGCGCCAGTCTTTTTTACTTCAGTCGGCATTGTGAATTTTGTATTTAATTCCGATGCAATTTCAGTGTTTCATCGTCAATAAGAAAGCCAGAGGGATACAGTAAACCTGAAGTGAAGCATCGGAATCTATAACTAGTGTCACAGGAATGGATCAAATCGTAGACAGTAAGAAGATACAGTCTTCTTGTACTTAAGTCGGCTTTGTGCCTTTTGTTTGTATTCCGATGCAATTTCTGTGTGTCATCGTCAATATGAAGATCAGAGGGATACAGTAAACCTGAAGTGAAGCATCGGAATCTATAACTAGTGTCACAGGAGTGGTACAAAACATAGACAGTAACAGGAGTCAGTTTACTTGTACTTAAGTCGGCGTTGTGCCTTTCGTATTTCATTCCGATGCAATTTCTGTGTTTCATCGTCAATAAGATGGTCAGAGGGATACAGTAAACCTGAAGTGAAGCATCAGAATCTGTAACTAATGTCACAGGAATGGTTCAAAGCATAGACAGTAAGAAGAGTCAGTTTACTTGTACTTAAGTCGGCATTGTGCCTTTCGTATTTAATTCCGATGCAATTTCTGTGTTTCGTCATCAATAAGAAGGTCAGAGGGATGCAGTAAACCTGAAATGAAGCATCGGAATCTATAACTAGTGTATCAGGAATGGTTCAAAACATGGACAGTAAGTAGAGTTAGTTTTCTTGTACTTAAGTCCGCATTGTGCCCTTTGTATTTAATTCCGATGCAATTTCTGTGTTTCATCGTCAATAAAAAGGTCAGAGGGATACAGTAAACCTGAAGTGCAGCATCAGAATCTGTAACTAATGTCACTGGAATGGTTCAAAACATAGACAGTAAGAAGAGTCAGTTTTCTTGTACCTAAATCGGCATTGTGCCTTTTGTATTTAATTCCGATGCAATTTCTGTTTTTCATCGTCAATAGGAAGGTCGGAGGGATACAGTAAACCTGAAGTGAAGCATCGGAATCTATAACTGGTGTCACAGGAATGGTTCAAAACATAGACAGTAAGAAGAGTTAGTTTTCTTGTACATAAGTCGGCATTGTGCCTTTTCTATTTAGTTCCGATGCAATTTCTGTGTTTCATCGTCAATAAGAAGGTCGGAGGGATACAGTAAACCCGAAGTGAAGCATCGGAATCTATAACTAGAGTCACAGGAATGGTTCAAAACATAGACAGTAAGAAGAGTCAGTTTTCTTGTACTTTAGTTGCCATTATGCATTTTCTATAGAATTCCGATGGAATTTCTGTGTTTCGTCGTCAATAAGAAGGTAAGAGGGATACAGTAAACCTGAAGTGAAGCATCGGAATCTATAACTAGTGTCAGAGGAATGGTTCAAACATAGACAGTAAGAAGAGTCAGTTTACTTGTACTTAAGTCGGCATTGTGCCTTTTGTATTTAATTCCAATGCAATATCTGTGTTTCATCGTCAATGGGTAGGTCAGAGTGATACAGTAAACCTGAAGTGAAGCATTGGAATCAATAACTAGTGTCACAGGAATGGTTCAAAACATAGACAGTAAGAAGAGTCAGTTTTCTTGTAGTTAACCCGGCATTGAACCTTTTCTACTTAATTCCGATGCAATTTCTGTGTTTCGTCGTGAATCAGAAGGTCCAAGGGATACAGTAAACCTGAAATGAAGCATCGGAATCTAAAACTGGTCTCACGGGAAAGTTTCAAAACATAGACAGTAAGAAGGGCCAGTCTTCTTGAACTTGAGTCCGCATTGTACCTTTTGTATTTAATTCCGATGCAATTTCTGTGTTTCATCGTCAATAAGACGGTCAAAGGGATACAGTAAACATGAAGTGAAGCATCGGAATCTATAACTTGTGTCACCGGAATGGTTCAAAACATAGACAGTAAGAAGAGTCAGTCTTCTTGTACTTAAGTCGGCTTTGTGCCTTTTGTTTGTATTCCGATGCAATTTCTGTGTGTCATCGTCAATATGAAGGTCAGAGGGATACAGGAAACCTGAAGTGAAGCATCGGAATCTATAACTAGTGTCACAGGAATGGTTCAAATCGTAAACTGTAAGAAGAGTCAGTCTTCTTGTACTTAAGTCGGCTTTGTGCGTTTTGTATTTAATTCCAATGCAATATCTGTGTTTCAGCGTCAATGGGTAGGTCAGAGTGATACAGTATTCCTGAAGTGAAGCATCGGAATCAATAACTAGTGTCACAGGAATGGTTCAAAACATAGACAGTAAGAAGAGTCAGTTTTCTTCTACTTAACCCGGCATTGAACCTTTTCTACTTAATTCCGATGCAATTTCTGTGTTTCGTCGTCAATAAGAATGGACAAGGGATACAGTAAACCTGAAGTGAAACATCGGAATCTAAAACCGGTCTCATAGGAAAGGTTCAAAACATAGACAGTAAGAGGAGTCAGTTTTCTTGTACTTAAGTCGGCATTGTGCCCTTTGTATTTAATTCCGATGCAATTTCTGTGCTTCATCGTCAATAAGAAGGTCAGAGGGATACAGTAAACCTGAAGCGAAGCATCAGAATCAGTAACTAATGTCACAGGAATGGTTCAAAACATAGACAGTAAGAAGGGTCAGTTTTCTTGTACTTAAATCGGCATTGTGCCTTTTGTATTTAATTCCGAAGCAATTTCTGTGTTTCATCGTCAATAAGAAGGTCAGAGGGATACATTAAACCTGAAGTGAAGCAACGGAATCTATAAGTAGTGTTCCAGGAATGAATAAAAACATAGACAGTAAGAAGAGTCAGTTTTCTCGTACTTAAGTCGGCATTGTGCCTTTTCCATTTACGTCCGATGCAATTTCTGTGTTACAGAGTCAATAAGAAGGTCAAAGGGATACAGTAAACCTGAAATCAAGCATCGGAATCTAAAAGTGGTCTCAAAGGATAGGTCAAAACATAGACAGTAAGAAGAGCCAGTCTTCCTGTACTTGAATCATCTAGGTGCCTTTTGTATTAATTTCCGATGCAATGTCTCTGTTTCATCGTCAATAAGAAGGTCAGAGGGATACAATAAACCTGAAGTGAAGCATAGGAATCCATATCTAGTGTCACAGGAATGTTTCAAAGCATAGACAGTAAGAAGAGTCAGTTTTCCTATAATTAAGTCGGCATTGTGCCTTTTGTATTTAATTCCGATGTAATTTCTGTGTTTCATCGTCAATAAGAAGGTCAGAGGGATACAGTAAACCTGAAGTGATGCATCGGAATCTATAACTAGTGTCACAGGAATGGTTCAAAACATAGACAGTAAGAAGAGTCTGTTTTCCTGTACTTAACCCGGCATTGTGCCTTTTCTATTTAATTCCGATGCAATTTCTGTGTTTCGTCGTGAATCTGAAGGACCAACGGAAACAGTAAACCTGAAGTGAAGCATCGGAATCTAAAACTGGTCTCACAGAAAGTTTCAAAACATAGACAGTAAGAAGGGCCAGTCTTCTTGTACTTGAGTCTGCATTGTGCCTTTTGTATTTAATTCCGATGCAATTTCTGTGTTTCATCGGCAATAAGACCGTCACAGGGATACAGTAAACCTGAAGTGAAGCAGCGGAATCTATAACTAGTGTCACCGGAATGGTTCAAAACATAGACAGTAAGAAGAGTCAGTTTTCTTGTACTTAAGTCGGCATTGTGCCTTTTCTATGTAATTCCGATGCAATTTCTGTGTTTCGTCGTCAATAAGACTGGCCAAGGAATACAGTAAACCTGAAGTGAAGCATCGGAGTCTAAAACCGGTTTCATAGTAAAGGTTCAAAACATAGACAGTAAGAAGAGCCAGTCTTCTTGTACTTGAGTCTGCATTTTGGCTTTTGTATTTAATTCCGATGCAATTTCTGCGTTTCATCGTCAATCAGACGGTCAGTGGGATACAGTAAACCTGAAGTGAAGCATCGGAATCTAAAACTAGTGTCACAGCAATGGTTCAAAACATAGACAGTAAGAAGAGTCAGTTTTCTTGTATTTAGGTAGGCATTGTGTCTTTTCTATTTAATTCCCATGCAATTTCTGTGTATCGTCGCAAATAAGAATGGCCAAGGGATACAGTAAACCTGAAGAGAAGCATCGGAATCTAAAACCGGTCTCATAGGAAAGGTTCAAAACATAGACAGTAAGAGGAGCCAGTCTTTTTGTACTTCAGTCGGCATTGTGAATTTTGTCTTTAGTTCCGGTGCAATTTCAGTGTTTCATCGTCAGTAAGAAAGCCAGAGGGATACAGTAAACCTGAAGTGAAGCATCGGAATCTATAACTAGTGTCACGGGAATGGATCAAATCGTAGACAGTAAGAAGAGTCAGTCTTCTTGTACTTAAGTTGGCTTTGTGCCTTTTGTTTGTATTCCGATGCAATTTCTGTGTGTCATCGTCAATATGAAGGTCAGAGGGAAATAGTAAACCTGGAGCGAAGCATCGGAATCTATAACTAGTGTCACAGGAATGGTTCAAAACATAGGACAGTAACAAGAGTCAGTATACTTGTACTTAAGTCGGCATTGTGCCTTTCGTATTTAATTCCGATGCAATTTCTGTGTTTCATCGTCAATAAGAAGGTCAGAGGGATACAGTAAACCTGAAGTGAAGCATCAGAATCTGTAACTAATGTCACAGGAATGGTTCAAAACATAGACAGTAAGAAGAGTCAGTTTACTTTTACTTAAGTCGGCATTGTGCCTTTCGTATTTAATTCCGATGCACATTCTGTGTTTCATCGTCAATAAGAAGGTCAGAGGGATACAGTAAACCTGAAGTGAAGCATCGGAATCTATAACTAGTGTAACAGGAATGGTTCAAAAGATAGACAGTAAGTAGAGTTAGTTTTCTTGTACTTAAGTCGGCATTGTGCCCTTTGTATTTAATTCCGATGCAATCTCTGTGTTTCATCGTCAATAAGACGGTCAGAGGGATACAGTAAACCTGAAGTGAAGCATCAGAATCTGTAACTAATGTCACAGGAATGGTTCAAAACATAGACAGTAAGAAGAGTCAGTTTTCTTGTACCTAAATCGGCATTGTGCCTTTTGTATTTAATTCCGATGCAATTTCTGTGTTTCATCGTCAATAAGAAGGTTGGATGAATACAGTAAACCTGAAGTGAAGCATCGGAATCTATAACTAGAGTCACAGGAATGGTTCAAAACATAGACAGTAAGAAGAGTCAGTTTACTTGTACTTAAGTCGACATTGTGCCTTTTGTATTTAATTCCAATGCAATATCTGTGTTTCATCGTCAATGGGTAGGTCAGAGTGATACAGTAAACCTGAAGTGAAGCATCGGAATCAATAACTAGTGACACAGGAATGGTTCAAAATTTAGACAGTAAGAAGAGTCAGTTTTCTTGTACTTAACCCGGCATTGAAACTTTTCTATTTAAATCCGATGCAATTTCTGTGTTTCGTCGTCAATAAGAATGGCCAAGGGATACAGTAAACCTGAAGTGAAGCATCGGAATCTAAAACCGATCTCATAGTAAAGGCTCAAAACATAGACAGTAAGAAGAGTCAGTTTTCTTGTACTTAAGTCGGCATTGTGCCCTTTGTATTTATTTCCGATGCAATTTCTGTTTTTCATCCTCAATAAGAAGGTCAGAGGGATACAGTAAACCTGAATCGAAGCATCAGAATCAGTAACTAATGTCACAGGAATGGTTCAAAACATAGACAGTAAGAAGGGTCAGTTTTCTTGTACTTAGATCGGCATTGTGACATTTGTATTTAATTCCGAAGCAATTTCTGTGTTTCATCGTCAATAAGAAGGTCAGAGGGATACATTAAACCTGAAGTGAAGAAACGGAATCTATAAGTAGTGTCCCAGGAATGGATAAAAACATAGACAGTAAGAAGAGTCAGTTTTCTTGTACTTAAGTCGGCATTGTGCCTTTTCTATTTAAGTCCGATGCAATATCTGTGTTTCATCGTCAATAAGAAGATCGGAGGGATACAGTAAACCTGAAGTGAAGTATCGGAATCTATAACTAGTGTCACAGGAATGGTTCAAACATAGACAGTAAAAAAGAGTCAGTTTTCTTGTACTTAAGTAGGCATTGTGCCTTTTGTATTTAATTCCGATGCAATTTCTGTGTTACATCGTCAATAAGAAGGTCCAAGGGATACAGTAAACCTGAAGTCAAGCATCGGAATCTAAAAGTGGTCTCAAAGGAAAGGTACAAAACATAGACAGTAAGAAGAGCCAGTCTTCCTGTACTTGAATCGTCTAGGTGCCTTTTGTATTAATTTCCGATGCAATTTCTCTGTTTCATCGTCAATAAGAAGGTCAGAGGGATACAATAAACCTGAAGTGAAGCATAGGAATCCGTATCTAGTGTCACAGGAATGTTTCAAAGCATAGACAGTAAGAAGAGTCAGTTATCCTATAATTAAGTCGGCATTGTGCCTTTTGTATTTAATTCTGATGTAATTTCTGTGTTTCATCGTCAATAAGAAGGTCAGCTGGATGCAGTAAACCTGAAGTGATGCATCGGAATCTATAACTAGTGTCACAGGAATGGTTCAAAACATAGACAGTAGGAAGAGTCAGTTTTCTTGTACTTAACCCGGCATTGTACCTTTTCTATTTAATTCCGATGCAATTTCTGTGTTTCGTCGTGAATCTGAAGGTCCAAGGGAAACAGTAAACCTGAAGTGAAGCATCGGAATCTAAAACTGGTCTCACAGGAAAGTTTCAAAACATAGACAGTAAGAAGGGCCAGTCTTCTTGTACTTGAGTCTGCATTGTGCCTTTTGTATTTAATTCCGATGCAATTTCTGTGTTTCATCGGCAGTAAGACCGTCAGAGGGATACAGTAAACCTGAAGTGAAACATCGGAATCCATAACTAGTGTCACCGGAATGGTTCAAAACATAGACAGTAAGAAGAGTCAGTTTTCTTGTACTTAAGTCGGCATTGTGCCTTTTCTATGTAATTCCGACGCAATTTCTGTGTTTCGTCGTCAATAAGACTGGCCAAGGAATACAGTAAACCTGAAGTGAAGCATCGGAGTCCAAAACCGGTTTCATAGAAAAGGTTCAAAACATAGACAGTAAGAAGAGCCAGTCTTCTTGTACTTGAGTCTGCATTTTGGCTTTTGTATTTAATTCCGATGCAACTTCTGTGTTTCATCGTCAATCAGAAGGTCAGAGGGATACAGTAAACCTGAAGTGAAGCATCGGAATCCATAACTAGTGTCACAGCAATGGTTCAAAACATAGACAGTAAGAAGAGTCAGTTTTCTTGTACTTAGGTAGGCATTGTGCCTTTTCTATTTAATTCCGATGCAATTACTGTGTTTCGTCGTCAATAAGAATGGCCAAGGGATACAGTAAACCTGAAGTGAAGCTTCAGAATCTAAAACTGGTCTCATAGGAAAGGTTCAAATCATAGACAGGAAGAAGAGCCAGTCTTTTTGTACTTGAGGCGGCATTGTGTCTATTGTATTTATTTCCGATGCAATTTCTCCGTTTCATCGTCAATAAGAAGGTCAGAGGGATACAGTAAACCTGAAGTGAAGCATAGGAATCCATATCTAGTGTCACAGGAATGTTTCAAAGCATAGACAGTAAGAAGTGTCAGTTTTCCTATAATTAGGTCGGCATTGTGCCATTTGTATTTAATTCCGATGTAATTTCTGTGTTTCATCGTCAATAACAAGGTCAGAGGGATACAGTAAACCTGAAGTGATGCATCGGAACCTATAACTAGTGCCACAGGAATGGTTCAAAGCATAGACAGTAAGAAGAGTCAGTTTTCTTGTACTTAAGTCGGCATTGTGCCTTTTCTATGTAATTCCGATGCAATTTCTGTGTTTCGTCGTCAATAAGAGGTGCCAAGGGATACAGTAAACCTGAAGTGAAGCATCGGAATCTAAAACCGTTCTCATAGGAAAGGTTCAAAACATAGACAGTAAGAGGAGCCAGTCATTTTTTACTTCAGTCGGCATTGTGAATTTTGTCTCTAATTCCTATGCAATTTCAGTGCTTCATAGTCAGTAAGAAAGCCAGAGGGATACTGTAAACCTGAAGTGAAGCATCGGAATCTATAACTAGTGTCAAAGGAATGGTTCAAATCGTAGACAGTAAGAAGAGTCAGGCTTCTTGTTTTTAAGTCGACTTTGTGCCTTTTGTTTGTATTCCGATGCAATTTCTGTGTGTCATCGTCAATATGAAGGTCAGTGGGATACAGTACACCTGAAGTGAAGCATCGGAATCTATAACTAGTGACACAGGAATGGTTCAAAACATAGACAGTAACAAGAGTCAGTATACTTGTACTTAAGTCGGCATTGTGACTTTCGTATTTAATTCCGATGCAATTTCTGTGTTTCATCGTCAATAATAAGGTCAGAGGGATACAGTAAACCTGAAGTGAAGCATCAGAATCTGCAACTAATGTCACAGGAATGGTTCAAAACATAGACAGTAAGAAGAGTCAGTTTACTTGTACTTAAGTCGGCATTGTGCCTTTCGTATTTAATTCCGATGCAATTTCTGTGTTTCATCGTCAATAAGAAGGTCAGAGGGATACAGTAAACCTGAAGTGAAGCATCGGAATCTGTAACTAGTGTAACAGGAATGGTTCAAAAGTTAGACAGTAAGTAGAGTTAGTTTTCTTCTACTTAAGTCGGCATTGTGCCCTTTGTATTTAATTCCGATACAATTTCTGTGTTTCATCGTCAATAAGAAGGTCAGAGGGATACAGTAAACCTGAAGTGAAGCATCAGAATCTGTAACTAATGTCACAGGAATGGTTCTAAACATAGACAGTAAGAAGAGTCAGTTTTCTTGTACCTAAATCGGCATTGTGCCTTTTGTTTTTAATTCCGATGCAATTTCTGTGTTTCGTCGTCAATAGGAAGGTCAGAGGGATACAGTAAACCTGAAGTGAAGCATCGGAATCTATAACTAGTGTCACAGGAATGGTTCAAAACATAGACAGTAAGAAGAGTCAGTTTTCTTGTACATAAGTCGGCATTGTGCCTTTTCTATTTAATTCCGATGCAATTCCTGTGTTTCATCGTCAATAAGAAGGTTGGAGGGATACAGTAAACCTGAAGTGAAGCATCGGAATCTATAACTAGAGTCACAGGAATGGTTCAAAACATAGACAGTAAGAAGAGTCAGTTTACTTGTACTTAAGTCGGCATTGTGCCTTTTGTATTTAATTCCAATGCAATATCTGTGTTTCATCGTCAATGGGTAGGTCAGAGTGATACGGTAAACCTGAAGTGAAGCATCTGAATCAATAACTAGTGTCACCGGAATGGTTCAAAACATAGACAGTAAGAAGAGTCAGTTTTCTTGTACTTAACCTGGCATTGAACCTTTTCTATTTAATTCCAATGCAATTTCTGTGTTTCGTCGTCAATAAGAATGGCCAAGGGATACAGTAAACCTGAAGTGAAGCATCGGAATCTAAGATCGGTGTCATAGGAAAGGTTCAAAGCATAGACAGTAAAAAGAGCCAGTCTTTTTGTACTTGAGGCGGCATTGTGCCTTTTGTATTTAATTCCGTTGCAATTTCTGTGTTTCATCGTCAATAAGAAAGTCAGAGGGATACAGTAAACCTGAAGTGAAGCTTCGGAATCTATAACTAGTGTCACAGGAATGGTTCAAAACGTAGACAGTAAGAAGATTCAGTCTACTTGTACTTAAGTCGGCATTGTGCCTTTTGTATTTAATTCCGAAGCAATATCTGTGTTTCATCGTCAATAAGAAGGTCAGAGGGTTACAGTAAACCTGAAGTGAAGCATCGGAATCTATAACTAGTGTCACAGGAATGGTTCAAAACATAGACAGTAAGAAGAGTCAGTTTACTTGTACTTAAGTCGGCATTGTGCCTTTTGTATTTAATTTCGACGCAATTTCTGTGTTTCATCGTCAATAAGAAGGTCAGAGAGATACAGTAAACCTGAAGTGAAGCATCGGAATCTATAACTAGTGTAACAGGAATGGTTCAAAACATAGACAGTAAGAAGTGTCAGTTTTCTTATACTTAAGTCGGCATTGTGCCATTTGGATTTAATTCCGATGCAATCTCTGTGTTTCCTCGTCAATAAGAAGGTCAGAGGGATACAGTAAACCTGAAGCGAAGCATCAGAATCTGTAACTAGTGTAACAGGAATGGTTCAAAACATAGACAGTAAGAAGAGTCAGTTTTCTTGTACTTAAATCGGCATTGTGCCTTTTCTATTTAATTCCGATGCAATTTCTGTGTTTCGTCGTGCATCTGAAGGTCCAAGGGATACAGTAAACCTGAAGTGAAGCATCGGAATCTAAAACTGTTCTCACAGGAAAGTTTCAAATCATAGACAGTAAGAAGGGCCAGTCTTCTTGTACTTGAGTCTGCATTGTGCCTTTTGTATTTAATTCCGATGCAATTTCTGTGTTTCATCGGCAATAAGACCGTCAGAGGGATACAGTAAACCTGAAGTGAAGCATCGGAATCGATAACTAGTGTCACCGGAATGGTTCAAAACATAGACAGTAAGAAGAGTCAGTTTTCTTGTACTTAAGTCGGCATTGTGCCTTTTCTATGTAATTCCGATGCAATTTCTGGGTTTCGTCGTCATTAAGACTGGCCAAGGAATACAGTAAACCTGAAGTGAAGCATCGGAATCTAAAACCGGTTTCATAGAAAAGGTTCAAAACATAGACAGTAAGAAGAGCCAGTCTTCTTGTACTTGAGTCGGCATTGTGATTTTTGTATTTAATTCCGATGCAATTTCTGTGTTTCATCGTCAATAAGAAGGTCCGAGGGATACAGTAAACCTGAAGTGAAGCATCGGAATATATAACTAGTGTAACAGGAATGGTTCAAATCATAGACAGTAAGAAGAGTCAGTTTTCTTATACTTAAGTCGGCATTGTGCCTTTTGTATTTAATTCCGATGAAATTTCTGTGTTTCATCGTCAATAACAGGGTCAGAGGGATACAGTAAACCTAAAGTGATGCATCGGAATCTATAATTAGTGTCACAGGAATGGTTCAAACATAGACAGTAAGAGGAGCCAGTCTTGTTGTACTTGAGCCGGCATTGTGACTTTTGTATTTAATTCCGATGCAATTTCTGTTTTTCATCGTCAATAAGAATATCCAAGGGATACAGTAAACCTAAAGTCAAGCATCGGAATCTTAAACTTGTCTCACAGGAAATGTTCAAAATATAGACCGTAAGAAGAGCCAGTCTTCTTGTACTTGAGTCATCATTGTGCCTTTTGAATTTATTTCCGATGCAATTCCTGTGTTTCATCGTCAATAAGAAGGTCAGAGGGATACAGTAAACCTGAAGTGATGCATCGGAATCCATAACTAATGTCACAGGAATGGATCAAAGCATAAAGAGTAAGAAGTGTCAGTTTTCTTATAATTATGTCGGCATTGTGCCTGTTGTATTTAATTCCGATGCAATTTCTGTGTTTCATCTTCAATAGGAAAGTCAGAGGGATACAGTAAACCTGAAGTGAAGCATCGGAATCGATAACTAGTGGCACAGGAATGGTTCAAAACATAGACAGTAAGGAGAGTCAGTTTGCTTGTACTTACGTTGGCATTGTGCCTTTTGTATTTAAATCCGATGCAATTTCTGTGTTTATCGTCATTAAGAAAGTCAGAGGGATACAGTAGACATGAAGTAAGGCATCGGAATCTATAACTAGTGTCACAGGAATGATTCAAAACATAGACAGTAAGAAGAGCCAGTTTTCTTGTACTTAAGTCGTCAATGTGCCATTTGTGTTTAATTCCGATGCAATTTCTGTGTTTCATCGTCAATAAGAAGGTCAGAGGGATACAGTAAATCTGAAGTGAAGCCTCGGAAACTATAACTAGTGTCACATGAATTGTTCAAAACATAGACAGTAAGAAGTGTCAGTTTTCTTGTACTTAAGTCGGCATTGTGCCTTTTCTATTTAAATACGATGCAATTTCTGTGTTTCATCGTCAATACGAAGGTCAGAGGGATACAGTAAACCCGAAGTGAAGCATCGGAATCTATAACTAGTGTCACAGAAATGGTTCAAAACATAGACAGTAAGATGAACCAGCCTTCTTGTACTTGAGTCGGCATTGTGCCTTTTGTATTTAATTCCGATGCAATTTCTGTGTTTCACCGTCAATAAGAGGGTCAGAGGGATATAGTAAACCTGAAGTGAAGCATGGGAATCTATAACTAGTGTCACAGGAATGGTTCAAAACATAGACAGTAAGAAGAGTCAGTTTTCTTGTACGTAAGTCGGCATTGTGCCTTTTGTATTTAATTCCGATGCAATTTCTGTGTTTCATCGTCAATAAGAAGGTCAGCGGGATTCAGTAAACCTGAAGTGAAGCATCGGAATCTATAACTAGTGTCACAGGACTGGTTCAAAACACAGACAGTAAGATGAGCCAGCCTTCTTGTACTTGAGTCGGCATTGTGCCTTTTGAATTTAATTACGATGCAATTTCTGTGTTTCATCGGCAATAAGAAGGTCAGAGGGATACAGTAAACCTGAAGTGAAGCATCGGAATCTAAAACCGGTCTCACAGGAAAGGTTTAAAACATAGACAGTAAGAAGAGCCAGTTTCCTTGTACTTGAGACGGCATTGTGCCTTTTGTATTATATTCCGATGCAATTTCTGTGCTAAAACGTCAATAAGACGGTCAGAGGGATACAGTAAACCTGAAGTGATGCATCGGAATCTATAACTAGTGTCACAGGAATTGTTCAAATTATAGACGTTAAGAAGAGTCAGATTTCTTGTACTTAAGTCGGCATTGTGCTTTTCTGTTTAATTCCGATGCAATTTCAGTGGTTCGTCGTCAATAAGAAGGTCCAAGGGAAACAGTAAACCTGAAGTGAAGCATCGGAATCGAAAACCCGTCTCACAGGAAAGGTTCAAAACGTAGACAGTAAGAAGAGCCTGTCTTCTTGTACTTGAGTCGGCATTGTGCCTATTGTATTTTATTCCGATGCAATTTCTGTGTTTCATCGTCAATAAGAAGGTCAGAGTGATACAGGAAACCTGATGTGAAGCATCGGAACCTATAACTAATGTCACAGGAATGGTTCAAAACATAGACTGTAAGAAGAGTCAGTTTTCTTGTACTTAAGTCGGCATTGTGCCTTTTGTATTTAAATCTGATGCATTTTCTGTGTTTCATCGACAATAAGAAGGTCAGAGGGATACAGTAGACCTGAAGTGAAGAATCGGAATCTATAACTAGTGTCACAGGAATGGCTCAAAACATAGACAGTACGAAGAGTCAGTTTTCTTATAATTAAGTCGGCATTGTGCCTTTTGTATTTAATTCGAATGCAATTTCTGTTTCATCGTCAATAAGAAGGTCAGAGGGATACAGTTAACCTGAAGTGAAGCATCGGAATCTATAACTAGTGTCACAGGAATGGTTCATAGCATAGACAGTAAGAAGAGTCAGTTTTCTTATACTTAAGTCGGCAATGTGGATTTTGTATTTAATTCCGATGCAATTTCTGTGTTTCGTCGTCAATAAGAAGGTCCAAGGGATACAGTAAACCTGAAGTGAAGCATCGGAATCTATAACCGGTCTCACAGGAAAGGTTTATAACATAGACAGTAAGAAGAGCCAGTCTTATTGTACTTGAGTCGGCATTGTGCTTTTTGTATTTAATTCCGATGCAATTTCTGCGTTTCAACGTCAATAAGAAGGTCAGAGGGATACAGTAAACCTGAAGTGAAGCATCGGAATCTAAAACCGGTGTCACAGGAAAGGTTCAAAACATAGACAGTAAGAAGAGCCAGTCTTCTTGTACTTGGGTCGGCATTGTGCCTTTTGTATTTAATTCCGATGCAATTTCTGTGTTTCATCGTCAATAAGAAGGTCTGAGTGATACAGTAAACCTGAAGTGAAGCATCGTAATCTATAACTAGTATCACAATAATAGTTCAAACATAGACAGTATTGAGAGTCAGTCTTCTAGTCCTTAAGACGGCATTGTGCCTTTTGTTTGTATTCCGATGCAATTTCTGTGCTTCATCGTCATTAAGAAAGTCAGAGGGATACAGTAAACCTGAAGTGAAGCATCGGAATCTATAACTAGTGTCACAGGAATGGTTCAAAATATAGACAGTAAGAAGAGTCAGTTTTCTTGTTCTTAAGTCGGCATTGTGCCTTTTCTATTTAATTCCGATGCAATTTCTGTGTTTCGTCGTCAATAAGAAGGTCCAAGGGATACAGTAAACCTGAAGTCAAGCATAGGAATATATAACTGGACTCACAGGAAAGGTTCAAAACATAGACAGTAAGATGAGCCAGTCTTCTTGTACTTGAATCGGCATTGTGCCTTTTGTATTTAATTCCGATGCAATTTATGTGTTTCATCGTCAATAAGAAGGTCAGAGGGATACAGAAAACCTGAAGTGATGCATCGGAATCTGTAACTATTGTCACAGGAATGGTTCAAAACATAGACAGTAAGAAGAGTCAGTTTTCTTGTACTTAAGTCAACATTGTGCCTTTTCTATTTAATTCCGATGAAGTTTCTGTGTTTCGTCGTCAATAAGAAGGTCCAAGGGATACAGTAAACATGAAGTGAAGCATCGGAATCTAAAACCGGCCTCACAGGAAAGGTTCAAAACATAGACTGTAAGAAGAGTCAGTCTTCTTGTACTTGACTCGGCATTGTGCATTTTGTATTTAATTCCGATGCAATTTCTGTGTTTCATCGTCAATAAGACGGTCAGAGGAATACGGTAAACCTGAAGTGAAGCATCGGTATCTATAACTAGTGCCACAGGAATGGTTCAACACAAAGACTGTAAGAAGAGTCAGTTTTCTTGTACTTAAGTCGGCATTGTGCATTTATATTTAATTCCGATGCAATTTCTGTGTTTCGTCGTCAATAAGAAGGTCCAAGGGATACAGTAAAAATGAAGTGAAGCATCGGAATCTAAAACCGGTCTCACAGGAAAGGTTCCAAACATAGACAGTAAGGAGAGCCAGTCCTCTTGTACTTGAGTTGGTATTGTGCCTTTAGAATTTAACTCCGATGCAATTTCTGTGTTTCATCGTCAATAACAAGGCCAGAGGAATGCAGTAAACCTGAAGTGAAGCATCGGAATCTATAACTAGTGTCACAGGAGTGGTTCATAGCATAGACAGTAAGAAGAGTCAGTTTTCTTATACTTAAGTCGGCATTGTGGATTTTGTATTTAATTCCGATGCAATTTCTGTGTTTCATCGTCAATAAGACGGTCAGAGGGATACAGTAAACCTGAAGTGAAGCATCGGTATCTAAAACCGGCCTCACAGGAAAGGTTCAAAACATAGACTGTAAGAAGAGTCAGTCTTCTTGTACTTGACTCGGCATTGTGCATTTTGTATTTCATTCCGATGCAATTTCTGTGTTTCATCGTCAATAAGACGGTCAGAGGGATACAGTAAACCTGAAGTGAAGCATCGGTATCTATAACTAGTATCACAGGAATGGTTCATAACATAGGCGGTAAGAAGAGTCAGTCTTCCTGTACTTAAGTCGGCATTGTGCCTATTGTATTTAATTCCGATGCAATTTCTGTGTTTCATCGTCATTAAGAAGGTCAGAGGGATACAGGAAACCTGATGTGAAGCATCGGAATCTATAACTAATGTCACAGGAATGGTTCAAAACATAGAGAGTAAGAAGAGTCAGTTTTCTTGTACTTAAGTCGGCATTGTGCCCTTTGTATTTAAATCTGATGCAATTTCTGTGTTTCATCGACAATAAGAAGGTCAGAGGGATACAGTAGACCTGAAGTAAAGAATCGGAATCTATAACTAGTGTCACAGGAATGGCTCAAAACATAGACAGTACGAAGAGTCAGTTTTCTTATAATTAAGTCGGCAATGTGCCTTTTGTATTTAATTCCAATGCAATTTCTGTGTTTCATCGTCAATAAGAAGGTCAGAGGGATACAGTTAACCTGAAGTGAAGCATCGGAATCTATAACTAGTGTCACAGGAATGGTTCATAGCATAGACAGTAAGAAGAGTCAGTTTTCTTATACTTAAGTCGGCATTGTGGATTTTGTATTTAATTCCGATGCAATTTCTGTGTTTCGTCGTCAATAAGAAGGTCCAAGGGATACAGTAAACCTGAAGTGAAGCATCGGAATCTAAAACCGGTCTCACAGGAAAGGTTTATAACATAGACAGTAAGAAGAGCCAGTCTTATTGTACTTGAGTCGGCATTGTGCTTTTTGTATTTAATTCCGATGCAATTTCTGCGTTTCACCGTCAATAAGAAGGTCAGAGGGATACATACAGTAAACCTGAAGTGAAGCATCGGAATCTAAAACCGGTGTCACAGGAAAGGTTCAAAACATAGACAGTAAGAAGAGCCAGTCTTCTTGTACTTGGGTCGGCATTGTGCCTTTTGTATTTAATTCCGATGCAATTTCTGTGTTTCATCGTCAATAAGAAGGTCAGAGTATTACAGTAAACCTGAAGTGAAGCATCGTAATCTATAACTAGTATCACAATAATAGTTCAAACATAGACAGTAAGGAGAGTCAGTCTTCTAGTCCTTAAGTCGGCATTGTGTCTTTTGTTTGTATTCCAATGCAATTTCTGTGTTTCATCGTCATTAAGAAAGTCAGAGGGATACAGTAAACCTGAAGTGAAGCATCGGAATCTATAACTAGTGTCACAGGAATGGTTCAAAACATAGACAGTAAGAAGAGTCAGTTTTCTTGTTCTTAAGTCGGCATTGTGCCTTATCTATTTAATTCCGATGCAATTTCTGTGTTTCGTCGTCAATAAGAAGGTCCAAGGGATACAGTAAACCTGAAGTCAAGCATAGGAATATAAAACTGGACTCACAGGAAAGGTTCAAAACATAGACAGTAAGATGAGCCAGTCTTCTTGTACTTGAGTCGGCATTGTGCCTTTTGTATTTAATTCCGATGCAATTTATGTGTTTCATCGTCAATAAGAAGGTCCAAGGGATACAGTCAACCTGAAGTGAAGCATCGGAATCTAAAAGCGGCCTCACAGGAAAGGTTCAAAACATAGACAGTAAGAAGAGTCAGTCTTCTTATACTTGACTCGGCATTGTGCATTTTGTATTTAATTCCGATGCAATTTCCGTGTTTCATCGTCAATAAGACGGTCAGAGGTATACGGTAAACCTGAAGTGAAGCATCGGTATCTATAACTAGTGCCACAGGAATGGTTCAACACAAATACTGTAAGAAGAGTCAGTTTTCTTGTACTTAAGTCGGCATTGTGCATTTCCATTTAATTCCGATGCAATTTCTGTGTTTCGTCGTCAATAAGAAGGTCCAAGGTATACAGTAAAAATGAAGTGAAGCATCGGAATCTAAAACCGGTCTCACAGGAAAGGTTCCAAACATAGACAGTAAGAAGAGCCAGTCCTCTTGTACTTGAGTTGGTATTGTGCCTTTAGAATTTAATTCCGATGCAATTTCTGTGTTTCATCATCAATAACAAGGTCAGAGGGATGCAGTAAACCTGAAGTGAAGCATCGGAATCTATAACCAGTGTCACAGGAGTGGTTCAAAACATAGACGGTAAGAAGGGTCACTCTTCCTGTACTTAAGTCGGCATTGTGCCTTTTGTATTTAATTGAGATGCAATTTCTGAGTTTCATCGTCAATAAGAAGGTCAGAGGGATACAGTAAACCTGAAGTGAAGCATCGGAATCTATAACTAGTGTCACAGGAAAGGTTCAAAACATAGACAGTAAGAAGAGCCAGTCTTCTTGTACTTGAGTCGGCATTGTGCTTTTTGTATTTCATTCCGATGCAATTTCTGTGTTTCATCGTCAGTAAGACGGTCAGAGGGATACAGTAAACCTGAAGTGAAGCATCGGAATGTATAACTAGTATCACAGGAATGGTTCAAAACATAGGCGGTAAGAAGAGTCAGTCTTCCTTTACTTAAGTCGGCATTGTGCCTTTTCTATTTAATTCCGATGCAATTTCTGTGTTTCGACGTCAATGAGAAGGGCCAAGGGATACAGTAAACCTGAAGTGAAACAACGGAATCTGAAACCGGTCTCACAGGAAAGGTTCAAACATAGACAGTAAGAGGAGCCAGTCTTCTTGTACTTGAGTCGGCATTGTGCCTTTTGTATTTAATTCCGATGCAATTTCTGTGTTTCAACGTCAATGAGAAAGTCAGTAGGATACAGTAAACCTGAAGTGAAGCATCGGAATCTATATCTAGTGTCACAGGAGTGGTTCAAAACATAGACAGTAAGAACAGTCAGTTTTCTTCTACTTAAGTCGGCATTGTGCCATTTGTGTTTAATTCCGATGCAATTTCTGTGTTTCATCGTCAATAAGAAGGTCAGAGGGATACAGTAAATCTGAAGTGAAGCCTCGGAAACTATAACTAGTGTCACATGAATGGTTCAAAACATAGACAGTAAGAAGTGTCAGTTTTCTTGTACTTAAGTCGGCATTGTGCCTTTTCTATTTAAATACGATGCAATTTCTGTGTTTCATCGTTAATACGAAGGTCAGAGGGATACAGTAAACCCGAAGTGAAGCATCGGAATCTATAACTAGGGTCACAGAAATGGTTCAAAACATAGACAGTAAGATGAACCAGCCTTCTTGTACTTGAGTCGGCATTGTGCCTTTTGTATTTAATTCCGATGCAATTTCTGTGTTTCACCGTCAATAAGAGGGTCAGAGGGATATAGTAAACCTGAAGTGAAGCATGGGAATCTATAACTAGTGTCACAGGAATGGTTCAAAACATAGAGAGTAAGAAGAGTCAGTTTTCTTGTACGTAAGTCGGCATTGTGCCTTTTGTATTTAATTCCGATGCAATTTCTGTGTTTCATCGTCAATAAGAAGGTCAGAGGGATTCAGTAAACCTGAAGTGAAGCATCGGAATCTATAACTAGTGTCACAGGAATGGTTCAAAACATAGACAGTAAGATGAGCCAGCCTTCTTGTACTTGAGTCGGCACTGTGCCATTTGTATTTACTTCCGATGCAATTTCTGTGTTTCATCGTCAATAAGAAGGTCAGAGGGATACAGTAAACCTGAAGTGAAGCATCGGAATCTATAACTAGTGTCACAGGAATGGTTCAAAACACAGACAGTAAGATGAGCCAGCCTTCTTGTACTTGAGTCGGCATTGTGCCTTTTGTATTTAATTCCGATGCAATTTCTGTGTTTCATCGGCAATAAGAAGGTCAGAGGGATACAGTAGACCTGAAGTGAAGCATCGTAATCTATAAATAGTGTCACAGGAATGGTTCACAACATAGATAGTAAGAAGAGTCACTTCTCATGTACGTAAGTCGGCATTGTGCCTTTTGTATTTACTTCCGATGCAATTTCTGTGTTTCATCGTCAATAAGAAGGTCGGAGGGATACAGTAAACCTGAAGTGAAGCATCGGATTCTATAAATAGTGTCACAGGAACGGTTAAAGCATAGTAAGAAGAGACAGTTTTCTTGTACTTAAGTCGGCATGGTGACATTGTATTTATTTCCGATGACATTTCTGTGTTTCATAGTCAATAAGAAGGTCCAAGGGATACAGTAAACCTGAAGTCAAGCATCGGAATCTTAAACTGGTCTCACAGGAAAGGTTCAAAACATTGACAGTAAGAAGAGCCAGTCTTCCTGTACATGAGTTGTCAAAGTGCCTTTTGTATTTATTTGCGATGCAATTTCAGTGTTTCATCGTCAATAAGAAGGTCAGAGGGATTCAGTAAACCTGAAGTGAAGCATCGGGATCTATAACTAGTGTCACAGGAATGGTTCAAAGCATAGACAGTAAGAAGAGTCAGTTTTCTCATAATTAAGTCGGCATTGTGCATTTTATATGTAATTCCGATGCAATTTCTGTGTTTCATCGTCAGTAAGAAGGTCAGAGGGATACAGGAAACCTGAAGTGATGCATCGGAATCTATAACTAGTGTCACAGGATAGATTCATAACCTAGACAGTAAGAAGAGTCAGTTTTCTTGTACTTAACCCGGCATTGTGCCTTTTCTATTTAATTCCGATTCAACTTCTGTGTTTCGTCGTCAATAAGAAGGTCCAAGGGATACAGTAAACCAGAGCTGAAGCATCGGAAACTAAAACCGGTCTCACAGGAAAGGTTAAAAACATAGACCGTAAGAAGAGCCAGTCTTCTTGTACTTGAGTCGGCATTGTGCCTTTTGTATTTAATTCCGATGCAATTTCTGTGCTTCATCGTCAGTAAGACGGTCAGAGGGATACAGTAAACCTGAAGTGAAGCATCGGAATGTATAACTAGTGTAACAGGAATGGTTCAAAGCATAGACAGTAAGAAGAGTCAGTTTTCTAGTACTTAAGTCGGCATTGTGCCTTTTCTATTTAATTCAGATGCAATTTCTGTGTGTCGACGTCAATGAGAAGGGCCAAGGGATACAGTAAACCTGAAGTGAAACATCGGAATCTAAAACCGGTCTCACAGGAAAGGTTCAAACATAGACAGTAAGAGGAGCCAGTCTTCTTGCACTTGAGTCGGCATTGTGCCTTTTGTATTTAATTCCGATGCAATTTCTGTGTTTCATCGTCAATGAGAAAGTCAGTAGGATACAGTAAACCTGAAGTGAAGCATCGGAATCTATATCTGGTTTCACAGGAATGGTTCAAAACGTAGACATTAAGAAGAGTCAGTCTTCTTGTACTTAAGTCGGCATTGTGCCTTTTGCTTGTATTCCGATGCAATTTCTGTGTTTCATGGTTAATAAGAAGGTCCGAGGGATACAGTAAACCTGAAGTGAAGCATCGTAATCTATAACTAGTGTCACAGGAATGGTTCAAAACATAGCCAGTAAGAAGAGACAGTTTTCTTGTTCTTATGTCGGCTTTGTGCCTTTTCTATTTAATTCCGATGCAATTTCTGTGATTCGTCATCAATAAGAAGGTCCAAGGGATACAGTAAACCTGAAGTCAAGCATCAGAATCTAAAACTGGTTTCAAGGGAAAGGTTCAAAACATAGACAGTAAGTAGAGCAAGTCTTCTTGTACTTGAGTCGGCATTGTGCCTTTTGTATTTCATTCCGATGTAATTTCTGTGTTTCATCGTCAATAAGAAGGTCAGAGGGATACAGTAAACCTGAAGTGAAGCATCGGAATCTAAAACCGGTCTCACAGGAAAGGTTTAAAACATAGACAGTAAGAAGAGCCAGTTTCCTTGTACTTGAGACGGCATTGTGCCTTTTGTATTATATTCCGATGCAATTTCTGTGCTAAAACGTCAATAAGACGGTCAGAGGGATACAGTAAACCTGAAGTGATGCATCGGAATCTATAACTAGTGTCACAGGAATTGTTCAAATTATAGACGTTA
The DNA here is from genome assembly GCF_021461395.2 of Schistocerca americana. Lineage (NCBI taxonomy): Eukaryota > Metazoa > Arthropoda > Insecta > Orthoptera > Acrididae > Schistocerca > Schistocerca americana. Next base: position 33,989,280 of record NC_060130.1, on the reverse strand, counting down.
AAGCTGGCCGAAGTGGCCGTGCGGTTAAAGGCGCTGCAGTCTGGAACCGCAAGGCCGCTACGGTCGCAGGTTCGAATCCTGCCTCGGGCATGGATGTTTGTGATGTCCTTAGGTTAGTTAGGTTTAACTAGTTCTAAGTTCTAGGGGACTAATGACCTCAGCAGTTGAGTCCCATAGTGCTCAGAGCCATTTGAACCATTTTATAGACGTTAAGAAGAGTCAGATTTCTTGTACTTAAGTCGGCATTGTGCATTTCTGTTTAATTCCGATGCAATTTCAGTGGTTCGTCGTCAATAAGAAGGTCCAAGGGATACAGTAAACCTGAAGTGAAGCATCGGAATCGAAAACCCGTCTCACAGGAAAGGTTCAAAACGTAGACAGTAAGAAGAGCCTGTAATCTTGTACTTGAGTCGGCATTGTGCCTATTGTATTTAATTCCGATGCAATTTCTGTGTTTCATCGTCAATAAGAAGGTCAGAGTGATACAGGAAACCTGATGTGAAGCATCGGAACCTATAACTAATGTCACAGGAATAGTTCAAAACATAGACTGTAAGAAGAGTCAGTTTTCTTGTACTTAAGTCGGCATTGTGCCTTTCGTATTTAAATCTGATGCAATTTCTGTGTTTCATCGACAATAAGAAGGTCAGAGGGATACAGTAGACCTGAAGTGAAGAATCGGAATCTATAACTAGTGTCACAGGAATGGCTCAAAACATAGACAGTACGAAGAGTCAGTTTTCTTATAATTAAGTCGGCATTGTGCCTTTTGTATTTAATTCCAATGCAATTTCTGTTTCATCGTCAATAAGAAGGTCAGAGGGATACAGTTAACCTGAAGTGAAGCATCGGAACCTATAACTAATGTCACAGGAATAGTTCAAAACATAGACTGTAAGAAGAGTCAGTTTTCTTGTACTTAACTCGGCATTGTGCCTTTTGTATTTAATTCCGATGCTATTTCTGTGTTTCATCGTCAATAAGAAGGTCCAAGGTATACAGTAAACCTGAAGTGTAGCATCGGAATCTATAACTAGTGTCTCAGGAATGGTTCAAAACATAGACAGTAAGAAGAGTCAGTCTTCTTGTACTTAAGTCGGCGTTGTGCCTTTTGTATTTAACTCTGATGCTACTTATGTGTTTCATCGTCGATAAGAAGGTCCAAGGTACACAGTAAACCTGAAGTGAAGCATCGGAATCCATAACTAGTGTCACAGGAATTGCTCAAAACATAGACAGTATAAAGAGTCAGTCTTCTTGTACTTAAGTCGTCATTGTGCCTTTTGAATTTAATTCCGATGCAAATTCTGTGTTTCATCGTCAATAAGAAGGTCCAAAGGATACAGTAAACCTGAAGTGAAGCATCGGAATCTATAACTAGTGTCACAGGAATGGTTCAAAGCATGGACAGTCGGAAGAGTCACTCTTCTTGTACGTAAGTCGGTATTGTGCCTCTTGTATTAATTCCGATGCAATTTCTGTGTTTCATCGTCAATAAGAAGGTCCAATGGATACAGTAAACCTGAAGTGAAGCATCGGAATCTATAACTAGTTTCACACAAATGGTTCAAAACATACACAGCAAGAAGAGTCAGTCTTCTTATACTTCAGTCGGCATTGTGCATTTTGTATTTAATTCCGATGCAATTCCTGTGTCTCATCGTCAATAAGAAGGTCTAAGGGATACAGTAAACCTGAAGTGAGGCATCGGAATCTATAACTAGTGTCACAGGAATGGTTCAAAACATAGACAGTAAGAAGAGTCAGTCGTCTTAAACTTAAGTCGGCCTTGTGCATTTTGTATTTAATTCCGATGCAATTTCTGTGTTTCATCGCCAATAAGAAGGTCCAAGGGATACAGTAAACCTGAAGTGAAGCATCGGAATCTATAACTAGTGTCACAGGTATGGTTCAAAACATACACAGCAAGAAGAGTCAGTCTTCTTGTACTTAAGTCGGCATTGTGCATTTTGTATTTAATTCCGATGCAATTCCTGTGTCTCATCGTCAATAAGAAGGTCCAAGGGATACAGTAAACCTGAAGTGAGGCATCGGAATCTATAACTAGTGTCACAGGAATGGTTCAAAACGTAGACAGTAAGAAGAGTCAGTCGTCTTAAACTCAAGTCGGCCTTGTGCCTTTTGTATTTGATTCCGATGCAATTTCTGTGTTTCATCGTCAATAAGAAGGTCCAAGGGATACAGTAAACCTTAAGTGAAGCATCGGAATCTAAAACCGGTCTCACAGGAAAGGTTTATAACATAGACAGTAAGAAGAGCCAGTCTTATTGTACTTGAGTCGGCATTGTGCTTTTTGTATTTAATTCCGATGCAATTTCTGCGTTTCATCGTCAATAAGAAGGTCAGAGGGATACAGTAAACCTGAAGTGAAGCATCGGAATCTAAAACCGGTGTCACAGGAAAGGTTCAAAACATAGACAGTAAGAAGAGCCAGTCTTCTTGTACTTGGGTCGGCATTGTGCCTTTTGTATTTAATTCCGAAGCAATTTCTGTGTTTCATCGTCAATAAGAAGGTCAGAGTGATACAGTAAACCTGAAGTGAAGCATCGTAATCTATAACTAGTATCACAATAAAAGTTCAAACATAGACAGTAAGGAGAGTCAGTCTTCTAGTCCTTAAGTCGGCATTGTGCCTTTTGTTTGTGTTCCGATGCAATTTCTGTGCTTCATCGTCATTAAGAAAGTCAGAGGGATACAGTAAACCTGAAGTGAAGCATCGGAATCTATAACTAGTTTCACAGGAATGGTTCAAAACATAGACAGTAAGAAGAGTCAGTTTTCTTGTTCTTAAGTCGGTATTGTGCCTTTTCTATGTAATTCCGATGCAATTTCTGTGTTTCGTCGTAAATAAGAAGGTCCAAGGGATACAGTAAACCTGAAGTCAAGCATAGGAATATAAAACTGGACTCACAGGAAAGGTTCAAAACATAGACAGTAAGATGAGCCAGTCTTATTGTACTTGAGTCGGCATTGTGCTTTTTGTATTTAATTCCGATGCAATTTCTGCGTTTCATCGTCAATAAGAAGGTCAGAGGGATACAGTAAACCTGAAGTGAAGCATCGGAATCTAAAACCGGTGTCACAGGAAAGGTTCAAAACATAGACAGTAAGAAGAGCCAGTCTTCTTGTACTTGAGTCGGCATTGTGCCTTTTGTATTTAATTCCGATGCAATTTCTGTGTTTCATCGTCAATGAGAAAGTCAGTAGGATACAGTAAACCTGAAGTGAAGCATCGGAATCTATATCTGGTTTCACAGGAATGGTTCAAAACGTAGACATTAAGAAGAGTCAGTCTTCTTGTACTTAAGTCGGCATTGTGCCTTTTGCTTGTATTCCGATGCAATTTCTGTGTTTCATGGTTAATAAGAAGGTCCGAGGGATACAGTAAACCTGAAGTGAAGCATCGTAATCTATAACTAGTGTCACAGGAATGGTTCAAAACATAGCCAGTAAGAAGAGACAGTTTTCTTGTTCTTATGTCGGCTTTGTGCCTTTTCTATTTAATTCCGATGCAATTTCTGTGATTCGTCATCAATAAGAAGGTCCAAGGGATACAGTAAACCTGAAGTCAAGCATCAGAATCTAAAACTGGTTTCAAGGGAAAGGTTCAAAACATAGACAGTAAGTAGAGCAAGTCTTCTTGTACTTGAGTCGGCATTGTGCCTTTTGTATTTCATTCCGATGTAATTTCTGTGTTTCATCGTCAATAAGAAGGTCAGAGGGATACAGTAAACCTGAAGTGAAGCATCGGAATCTAAAACCGGTCTCACAGGAAAGGTTTAAAACATAGACAGTAAGAAGAGCCAGTTTCCTTGTACTTGAGACGGCATTGTGCCTTTTGTATTATATTCCGATGCAATTTCTGTGCTAAAACGTCAATAAGACGGTCAGAGGGATACAGTAAACCTGAAGTGATGCATCGGAATCTATAACTAGTGTCACAGGAATTGTTCAAATTATAGACGTTAAGAAGAGTCAGATTTCTTGTACTTAAGTCGGCACTGTGCATTTCTGTTTAATTCCGATGCAATTTCAGTGGTTCGTCGTCAATAAGAAGGTCCAAGGGATACAGTAAACCTGAAGTGAAGCATCGGAATCGAAAACCCGTCTCACAGGAAAGGTTCAAAACGTAGACAGTAAGAAGAGCCTGTAATCTTGTACTTGAGTCGGCATTGTGCCTATTGTATTTAATTCCGATGCAATTTCTGTGTTTCATCGTCAATAAGAAGGTCAGAGTGATACAGGAAACCTGATGTGAAGCATCGGAACCTATAACTAATGTCACAGGAATAGTTCAAAACATAGACTGTAAGAAGAGTCAGTTTTCTTGTACTTAAGTCGGCATTGTGCCTTTCGTATTTAAATCTGATGCAATTTCTGTGTTTCATCGACAATAAGAAGGTCAGAGGGATACAGTAGACCTGAAGTGAAGAATCGGAATCTATAACTAGTGTCACAGGAATGGCTCAAAACATAGACAGTACGAAGAGTCAGTTTTCTTATAATTAAGTCGGCATTGTGCCTTTTGTATTTAATTCCAATGCAATTTCTGTTTCATCGTCAATAAGAAGGTCAGAGGGATACAGTTAACCTGAAGTGAAGCATCGGAACCTATAACTAATGTCACAGGAATAGTTCAAAACATAGACTGTAAGAAGAGTCAGTTTTCTTGTACTTAACTCGGCATTGTGCCTTTTGTATTTAATTCCGATGCTATTTCTGTGTTTCATCGTCAATAAGAAGGTCCAAGGTATACAGTAAACCTGAAGTGTAGCATCGGAATCTATAACTAGTGTCTCAGGAATGGTTCAAAACATAGACAGTAAGAAGAGTCAGTCTTCTTGTACTTAAGTCGGCGTTGTGCCTTTTGTATTTAACTCTGATGCTACTTATGTGTTTCATCGTCGATAAGAAGGTCCAAGGTACACAGTAAACCTGAAGTGAAGCATCGGAATCCATAACTAGTGTCACAGGAATTGCTCAAAACATAGACAGTATAAAGAGTCACTCTTCTTGTACGTAAGTCGGTATTGTGCCTCTTGTATTAATTCCGATGCAATTTCTGTGTTTCATCGTCAATAAGAAGGTCCAATGGATACAGTAAACCTGAAGTGAAGCATCGGAATCTATAACTAGTTTCACAGGAATGGTTCAAAACATACACAGCAAGAAGAGTCAGTCTTCTTGTACTTCAGTCGGCATTGTGCATTTTGTATTTAATTCCGATGCAATTCCTGTGTCTCATCGTCAATAAGAAGGTCTAAGGGATACAGTAAACCTGAAGTGAGGCATCGGAATCTATAACTAGTGTCACAGGAATGGTTCAAAACATAGACAGTAAGAAGAGTCAGTCGTCTTAAACTTAAGTCGGCCTTGTGCATTTTGTATTTAATTCCGATGCAATTTCTGTGTTTCATCGCCAATAAGAAGGTCCAAGGGATACAGTAAACCTGAAGTGAAGCATCGGAAACTATAACTAGTGTCACAGGTATGGTTCAAACATACACAGCAAGAAGAGTCAGTCTTCTTGTACTTAAGTCGGCATTGTGCATTTTGTATTTAATTCCGATGCAATTCCTGTGTCTCATCGTCAATAAGAAGGTCCAAGGGATACAGTAAACCTGAAGTGAGGCATCGGAATCTATAACTAGTGTCACAGGAATGGTTCAAAACGTAGACAGTAAGAAGAGTCAGTCGTCTTAAACTCAAGTCGGCCTTGTGCCTTTTGTATTTGATTCCGATGCAATTTCTGTGTTTCATCGTCAATAAGAAGGTCCAAGGGATACAGTAAACCTTAAGTGAAGCATCGGAATCTAAAACCGGTCTCACAGGAAAGGTTTATAACATAGACAGTAAGAAGAGCCAGTCTTATTGTACTTGAGTCGGCATTGTGCTTTTTGTATTTAATTCCGATGCAATTTCTGCGTTTCATCGTCAATAAGAAGGTCAGAGGGATACAGTAAACCTGAAGTGAAGCATCGGAATCTAAAACCGGTGTCACAGGAAAGGTTCAAAACATAGACAGTAAGAAGAGCCAGTCTTCTTGTACTTGGGTCGGCATTGTGCCTTTTGTATTTAATTCCGATGCAATTTCTGTGTTTCATCGTCAATAAGAAGGTCAGAGTGATACAGTAAACCTGAAGTGAAGCATCGTAATCTATAACTAGTATCACAATAAAAGTTCAAACATAGACAGTAAGGAGAGTCAGTCTTCTAGTCCTTAAGTCGGCATTGTGCCTTTTGTTTGTGTTCCGATGCAATTTCTGTGCTTCATCGTCATTAAGAAAGTCAGAGGGATACAGTAAACCTGAAGTGAAGCATCGGAATCTATAACTAGTGTCACAGGAATGGTTCAAAACATAGACAGTAAGAAGAGTCAGTTTTCTTGTTCTTAAGTCGGTATTGTGCCTTTTCTATGTAATTCCGATGCAATTTCTGTGTTTCGTCGTAAATAAGAAGGTCCAAGGGATACAGTAAACCTGAAGTCAAGCATAGGAATATAAAACTGGACTCACAGGAAAGGTTCAAAACATAGACAGTAAGATGAGCCAGTCTTCTTGTACTTGAATCGGCATTGTGCCTTTTGTATTTAATTCCGATGCAATTTATGTGTTTCATCGTCAATAAGAAAGTCAGAGGGATACAGTAAACCTGAAGTGATGCATCGGAATCTGTAACTATTGTCACAGGAATGGTTCAAAGCATAGACAGTAAGAAGAGTCAGTTTTCTTGTACTTAAGTCGACATTGTGCCTTTTCTATTAATTCCGATGCAGTTTCTGTGTTTCGTCGTCAATAAGAAGGTTCAAGGGATACAGTAAACCTGAAGTGAAGCATCGGAATCTAAAACCGGCCTCACAGGAATGGTTCAAAACATAGACTGTAAGAAGAGTCAGTCGTCTTGTACTTGACTCGGCATTGTGCCTTTTGTATTTAATTCCGATGCAATTTCTGTGTTTCATCGTCAATAAGACGGTCAGAGGAATACGGTAAACCTGAAGTGAAGCATCGGTATCTATAACTAGTGCCACAGGAATGGTTCAACACAAAGACTGTAAGAAGAGTCAGTTGTCTTGTACTTAAGTCGGCATTGTGCATTTATATTTAATCCTGATGCAATTTCTGTGTTTCGTCGTCAATAAGAAGGTCCAAGGGATACAGTAAAAATGAAGTGAAGCATCGGAATCTAAAACCGGTCTCACAGGAAAGGTTCCAAACATAGACAGTAAGAAGAGCCAGTCCTCTTGTACTTGAGTTGGTATTGTGCCTTTAGAATTTAACTCCGATGCAATTTCTGTGTTTCATCGTCAATAACAAGGCCAGAGGAATGCAGTAAACCTGAAGTGAAGCATCGGAATCTATAACTAGTGTCACAGGAGTGGTTCAAAACACAGACGGTAAGAAGAGTCAGTCTTCTTGTACTTAACTCGGCATTGTGCCTTTTGTATTTAATTCCGATGCTATTCCTGTGTTTCATCGTCAATAAGAAGGTCCAAGGTATACAGAAAAACCTGAAGTGTAGCATCGGAATCTATAACTAGTGTCTCAGGAATGGTTCAAAACATAGACAGTAAGAAGAGTCAGTCTTCTTGTACTTAAGTCGGCATTGTGCCTTTTGTATTTAATTCCGATGCAAATTCTGTGTTTCATCGTCAATAAGAAGGTCCAAAGGATACAGTAAACCTGAAGTGAAGCATCGGAATCTATAACTAGTGTCACAGGAATGGTTCAAAGCATGGACAGTCGGAAGAGTCACTCTTCTTGTACGTAAGTCGGTATTGTGCCTCTTGTATTAATTCCGATGCAATTTCTGTGTTTCATCGTCAATAAGAAGGTCCAAGGGATACAGTAAACCTGAAGTGAAGCATCGGAATCTATAACTAGTTTCACAGGAATGGTTCATAACATACACAGCAAGAAGAGTCAGTCTTCTTGTACTTCAGTCGGCATTGTGCATTTTGTATTTAATTCCGATGCAATTCCTGTGTCTCATCGTCAATAAGAAGGTCCAAGGGATACAGTAAACCTGAAGTGAGGCATCGGAATCTATAACTAGTGTCACAGGAATGGTTCAAAACATAGACAGTAAGAAGAGTCAGTCGTCTTAAACTTAAGTCGACCTTGTGCCTTTTGTATTTAATTCCGATGCAATTTCTGTGTTTCATCGTCAATAAGAAGGTCCAAGGGATACAGTAAACCTGAAGTGAAGCATCGGAATCTATAACTAGTGTCACAGGTATGGTTCAAAACATACACAGCAAGAAGAATCAGTCTTCTTGTACTTAAGTCGGCATTGTGCCTTTTGTATTTAATCCCGATTCAATTTCTGTGTTTCGTCGTCTATGAGAAGGTCCAAGGGATACAGTAAACCTGAAGTGAAGCATCGGAATCTATAACTAGTGACACAGGTATGGTTCAAAACATACACAGCAAGAAGAGTCAGTCTTCTTGTACTTAAGTCAGCATTGTGCCTTTTGTATTTAATCCCGATTCAATTTCTGTGTTTCGTCGTCTATAAGAAGGTCCAAGGGATACAGTAAACCTGAAGTGAAGCATCGGAATCTAAAACTGGTCTCACAGGAAATGTTCAAATCATAGTCAGTAAGGAGAGTCAGTCTTCTTGTACTTATGTCTGCATTGTGCCTTTTCTATTTAATTCCGATGCAATTTCTTTGTTTCGTCGTCAATAAGAAAGTCGAAGGGATAGAGTAAACCTGAAGTGAAGCATCGGAATCTAAAACCCGTCTCCCAGGAAAAGTTCAAAGCATAGAGAGTAAGAAGAGCCAGTCATCTTGTATTTGAGTCGGCATTGAAACCTTTTGTATTTAATTCCGATGCAATTTCTTTGTTTCATCGTCAATAAGAAGGTCAGAGGGATACAGTAAACCTGTAGTGAAGCATCGGAATCTATAACTACTGTCACAGGAATGGTTAAAACATAGACAGTAGGAAGAGACAGTCTTCTTGTACTTAAGTCGGCATTGTGCCTTTTGTATTTAATCCTGATTCAATTTCTGTGTTTAGTCGTCAATAAGATGGTCCAAGGGATACAGTAAACCCGAAATGAAGCATCGGAATCTATAACTAGTGTCACAGGAATGGTTCAAAACATAGACAGTAAGAAGAGTCAGTCTTCTTGTACTTAAGTCGGCATTGTTCCTTTTCTATTTAATTCCGATGCTATTTCTGTGCTTCATCATCGATAGGAAGGTCCAAGGAATGCAGTAAACCTGAAGTGAAGCATCGGAATCTTTAACTAGTTTCACAGGAATTGCTCAAAGCATAGACAGTAAGAAGAGTCAGTCTTCTTGTACTTAAGTCGGCATTGTGCCTTTTGAATTGAATTCCGATGCAAATTTTGTGTTTCATCGTCAATAAGAAGGTCCAAAGGATACAGTAACCCTGAAGTGAAGCTTCGGAATCTATAACTAGGGTCGCAGGAATGGTTCAAAACATAGACAGTAAGAAGAGTCAGTCTTCTTGTACTTAAGTCGGCATTGTGCCTTTTGTATTTAATTCCGATGCATTTTATGTGTGTCATAGTCAATAAGAGTGGCAGAGGGATACAGTAAACCTGAAGTGAAGCATCGGAATCTATAACTAGTGTCACAGGAATGGTTCAAAACATAGACAGTTGGAAGAGTCTGTCTTCTTGTACTTAAGTCGGCATTGTGAGTTTTGTATTTAATTCCGATGCAATTTCTGTGTTTCATCGTCAATAACAAGGTCCAAGGGATACAGTAAACCTGAAGTGAAGCATCGGAATCTATAACTAATGTCACAGGTATGGTTCAAAACATACACAGCAAGAAGAGTCAGTCTTCTTGTACTTAAGTCGGCATTGTGCCTTTTCTATCTAATCCCGATTCAATTTCTGTGTTTCGTCGTCTATAAGAAGGTCCAAGGGATACAGTAAACCTGAAGTGAAGCATCGGAATCTATAACTAGTGACACAGGAATGGTTCAAATCGTAGACAGTAAGAAGAGTCACTCTTCTTGTACTTAAGTCGGCATTGTACCTTTTGTATTTAATTCCGATGCTATTTCTGATTTTCATCGTCAATAAGAAGGTCCAAGGGATACAGTAAACCTGAAGTGAAGCATGGGAATCTATAACTAGTGTCAATGGAATTGCTCAAAACATAGACAGTAAGAAGAGTCAGTCTTCTTTTACTTAAGCCGGCATTGTTCCTTTTGTATTTAATTCCGATGCAAATTCTGTGTTTCATCATCAATAAGAAGGTCCAAAGGATACGGTAAACCTGAAGTGAAGCTTCGGAGTCTATAACTAGTGTCACAGGAATGGTTCAAAGCATAGACAGTAATAAGAGTCAGTCTTCTTGTACTTAAGTCGGCATTGTGCCTTTTGTATTTAATTCCGATGCAATTTTTGTGTTTCATCGTCAATAAGAGTGTCAGAGGGATACAGTAAACCCGAAGTGAAGCATCGGACTCTATAACTAGTGTCACAGGAATGGTTCAAAACATAGACATATGGAAGAGTCAGTCTTCCTGTACTTATGTCGGCATTGTGCCTTTTGTATTTAATTCCGATGCAATTTCTGTGTTTCATCGTAAACAAGAAGGTCCAAGGGATACAGTAAACATATAGTGAAGCATCGGAATCTAAATCTGGTCTCACGGGAAATGTTCAAATCATAGTCAGTAAGAAGAGTCAGTCTTCTTGTACTTATGTCGGCATTGTGCTTTTCTATTTAATTCCAATGCAATTTCTGTGTTTCGTCGTCAATAAGAATGACCAAGGGATACAGTAAACCTGTAGTGAAGCATCGGAATCAAAAACCGGTCTCACAGGAAAGTTCCAAAACATAGAGAGTAAGAAGAGCATGTTATTTTGCATTTGAGTCGGCATTGTGCCTTTTGTATTTAATTCCGATGCAATTTCTGTGTTTCATCGTCAATAAGAAGGTCAGAGGGATACAGTAAACCGGAAGTGAAGCATCGGAATCTATAACTAGTGTCACAGGAATGGTTAAAACATAGACTGTAGGAAGGGTCAGTCTTCTTGTACTTTAGTCGGTATTGTGCCTTTTGTATTTAATCCTAATTAGATTTCTGTGTTTCGTCGTCAATATGAAGGTCCAAGGAATACAGTAAACCTGAAGTGAAGCATCGGAATCTATAACTAGTGTCACAGGAATGGTTCAAAACATAGACAGTAAGAAGAGTCAGTCTTCTTGTACTTAAGTCGGCATTGTGCCTTTTGTATTTAACTCTGATGCTACTTATGTGTTTCATCGTCGATAAGAAGGTCCATGGTATACAGTAAACCTGAAGTGAAGCATCGGAATCCATAACTAGTGTCACAGGAATTGCTCACAACCTAGACAGTAAGAAGAGTCAGTCTTCTTGTACTTAAGTCGTCATTGTGCCTTTTGATTTTAATTCCGATGCAAATTCTGTGTTTCATCGTCAATAAGAAGGTCCAAAGGATACAGTAAACCTGAAGTGAAGCTTCGGAATCTATAACTAGTGTCACAGGAATGGTTCAAAACTTAGACAGTAAGAAGAGTCAGTCTTCTTGTACTTAAAACGGCATTGTGCCTTTTGTATTTAATTCCGATGCAATTTCTGTGTTTCATCGTCAATAAGAGTGTCAGAGGAATACAGTAAACCTGAAGTGAAGCATCGGAATCTATAACTAGTATCACAGGAATGGTTCAAAACATAGACAGTTGGAAGAGTCAGTCTTCTTGTACTTAAGTCGGTATTGTGCCTTTTCTATTTAATTCCGATGCAATTTCTGAGTTTCGTCGTCAATAAAAAGGTCCAAGGGATACAGTAAACCTGAAGTGGAGCATCGGAATCTATATCTAGTGTCACGGGAATGATTGAAAACATAAACACGGAAGAGTCAGTCTTCTTGTACTTATGTCGGCATTGTGCCTTTTGTATTTAATTCCGATGCAATTTCTGTGTTTCGTCGTCAATAAGAAGGTCCAAGGGATACAGTAAACCTGAAGTGAAGCATCGGAATCTATAACTAGTGTCACAGAAGAAGTTCAAAACATAGTCAGTTAGAAGAGTCTGTCTTCTTGTACTTAATTCGGCTTTGTGCCTTTTGTATTTAATTCCGATGCTATTTCTGTGTTTCATCGTCAATACGAGTGTCAGAGGGATACAGTAAACCTGAAGTGAAGCATCGGAATCTATAACTAGTGTCACAGGAATGGTTCAAAACATAGACATTTGGAAGAGTCAGTCTTCTTGTACTTAAGACGGCATTGTGCCTTTTGTATTTAATCCTAATTAGATTTCTGTGTTTCGTCGTCAATATGAAGCTCCAAGGAATACAGTAAACCTGAAGTGAAGCATCGGAATCTATAACTAGTGTCACAGGAATGGTTCAAACATAGACAGTAAGAAGAGTCAGTCTTCTTGTACTTAAGTCGGCATTGTGCCTTTTGTATTTAACTCTGATGCTACTTATGTGTTTCATCGTCGATAAGAAGGTCCATGGTATACAGTAAACCTGAAGTGAAGCATCGGAATCCATAACTAGTGTCACAGGAATTGCTCACAACATAGACAGTAAGAAGAGTCAGTCTTCTTGTACTTAAGTCGTCATTGTGCCTTTTGATTTTAATTCCGATGCAAATTCTGTGTTTCATCGTCAATAAGAAGGTCCAAAGGATACAGTAAACCTGAAGTGAAGCTTCGGAATCTATAACTAGTGTCACAGGAATGGTTCAAAACTTAGACAGTAAGAAGAGTCAGTCTTCTTGTACTTAAAACGGCATTGTGCCTTTTGTATTTAATTCCGATGCAATTTCTGTGTTTCATCGTCAATAAGAGTGTCAGAGGAATACAGTAAACCTGAAGTGAAGCATCGGAATCTATAACTAGTATCACAGGAATGGTTCAAAACATAGACAGTTGGAAGAGTCAGTCTTCATGTACTTAAGTCGGTATTGTGCCTTTTCTATTTAATTCCGATGCAATTTCTGAGTTTCGTCGTCAATAAAAAGGTCCAAGGGATACAGTAAACCTGAAGTGGAGCATCGGAATCTATATCCAGTGTCACGGGAATGATTGAAAATATAAACACGGAAGAGTCAGTCTTCTTGTACTTATGTCGGCATTGTGTTTTTTGTATTTAATTCCGATGCAATTTCTGTGTTTCGTCGTCAATAAGAAGGTCCAAGGGATACAGTAAACCTGAAGTGAAGCATCGGAATCTATAACTAGTGTCACAGAAGAGGTTCAAAACATAGTCAGTTAGAAGAGTCTGTCTTCTTGTACTGAATTCGGCTTTGTGCCTTTTGTATTTAATTCCGATGCTATTTCTGTGTTTCATCGTCAATACGAGTGTCAGAGGGATACAGTAAACCTGAAGTGAAGCATCGGAATCTCTAACTAGTGTCACAGGAATGGTTCAAAACATAGACATTTGGAAGAGTCAGTCTTCTTGTACTTAAGACGGCATTGTGCCTTTTGTATTTAATTCCGATGCAATTTCTGTGTTTCATCGTAAACAAGAATGTCCAAGGGATACAGTAAACATATAGTGAAGCATCGGAATCTAAATCTGGTCTCACAGGAAATGTTCAAATCATAGTCAGTAAGAAGAGTCAGTCTTCTTGTACTTATGTCGGCATTGTGCCTTTTCTATTTAATTCCGATGCAATTTCTGTGTTTCGTCGTCAATAAGAATGACCAAGGGATACAGTAAACCTGTAGTGAAGCATCGGAATCAAAAACCGGTCTCACAGGAAAGTTCCAAAACATAGAGAGTAAGAAGAGCATGTTATTTTGCATTTGAGTCGGCATTGTGCCTTTTGTATTTAATTCCGATGCAATTTCTGTGTTTCATCGTCAATAAGAAGGTCAGAGGGATACAGTAAACCGGAAGTGAAGCATCGGAATCTATAACTAGTGTCACAGGAATGGTTAAAACATAGACTGTAGGAAGGGTCAGTCTTCTTGTACTTTAGTCGGTATTGTGCCTTTTGTATTTAATCCTAATTAGATTTCTGTGTTTCGTCGTCAATATGAAGGTCCAAGGAATACAGTAAACCTGAAGTGAAGCATCGGAATCTATAACTAGTGTCACAGGAATGGTTTCTAACATAGACAGTAAGAAGAGTCAGTCTTCTTGTACTTAAGTCGGCATTGTGCCTTTTGTATTTAACTCTGATGCTACTTATGTGTTTCATCGTCGATAAGAAGGTCCATGGTATACAGTAAACCTGAAGTGAAGCATCGGAATCCATAACTAGTGTCACAGGAATTGCTCACAACCTAGACAGTAAGAAGAGTCAGTCTTCTTGTACTTAAGTCGTCATTGTGCCTTTTGATTTTAATTCCGATGCAAATTCTGTGTTTCATCGTCAATAAGAAGGTCCAAAGGATACAGTAAACCTGAAGTGAAGCTTCGGAATCTATAACTAGTGTCACAGGAATGGTTCAAAACTTAGACAGTAAGAAGAGTCAGTCTTCTTGTACTTAAAACGGCATTGTGCCTTTTGTATTTAATTCCGATGCAATTTCTGTGTTTCATCGTCAATAAGAGTGTCAGAGGAATACAGTAAACCTGAAGTGAAGCATCGGAATCTATAACTAGTATCACAGGAATGGTTCAAAACATAGACAGTTGGAAGAGTCAGTCTTCTTGTACTTAAGTCGGTATTGTGCCTTTTCTATTTAATTCCGATGCAATTTCTGAGTTTCGTCGTCAATAAAAAGGTCCAAGGGATACAGTAAACCTGAAGTGGAGCATCGGAATCTATATCTAGTGTCACGGGAATGATTGAAAACATAAACACGGAAGAGTCAGTCTTCTTGTACTTATGTCGGCATTGTGCCTTTTGTATTTAATTCCGATGCAATTTCTGTGTTTCGTCGTCAATAAGAAGGTCCAAGGGATACAGTAAACCTGAAGTGAAGCATCGGAATCTATAACTAGTGTCACAGAAGAAGTTCAAAACATAGTCAGTTAGAAGAGTCTGTCTTCTTGTACTTAATTCGGCTTTGTGCCTTTTGTATTTAATTCCGATGCTATTTCTGTGTTTCATCGTCAATACGAGTGTCAGAGGGATACAGTAAACCTGAAGTGAAGCATCGGAATCTATAACTAGTGTCACAGGAATGGTTCAAAACATAGACATTTGGAAGAGTCAGTCTTCTTGTACTTAAGACGGCATTGTGCCTTTTGTATTTAATCCTAATTAGATTTCTGTGTTTCGTCGTCAATATGAAGCTCCAAGGAATACAGTAAACCTGAAGTGAAGCATCGGAATCTATAACTAGTGTCACAGGAATGGTTCAAACATAGACAGTAAGAAGAGTCAGTCTTCTTGTACTTAAGTCGGCATTGTGCCTTTTGTATTTAACTCTGATGCTACTTATGTGTTTCATCGTCGATAAGAAGGTCCATGGTATACAGTAAACCTGAAGTGAAGCATCGGAATCCATAACTAGTGTCACAGGAATTGCTCACATCATAGACAGTAAGAAGAGTCAGTCTTCTTGTACTTAAGTCGTCATTGTGCCTTTTGATTTTAATTCCGATGCAAATTCTGTGTTTCATCGTCAATAAGAAGGTCCAAAGGATACAGTAAACCTGAAGTGAAGCTTCGGAATCTATAACTAGTGTCACAGGAATGGTTCAAAACTTAGACAGTAAGAAGAGTCAGTCTTCTTGTACTTAAAACGGCATTGTGCCTTTTGTATTTAATTCCGATGCAATTTCTGTGTTTCATCGTCAATAAGAGTGTCAGAGGAATACAGTAAACCTGAAGTGAAGCATCGGAATCTATAACTAGTATCACAGGAATGGTTCAAAACATAGACAGTTGGAAGAGTCAGTCTTCATGTACTTAAGTCGGTATTGTGCCTTTTCTATTTAATTCCGATGCAATTTCTGAGTTTCGTCGTCAATAAAAAGGTCCAAGGGATACAGTAAACCTGAAGTGGAGCATCGGAATCTATATCTAGTGTCACGGGAATGATTGAAAACATAAACACGGAAGAGTCAGTCTTCTTGTACTTATGTCGGCATTGTGTTTTTTGTATTTAATTCCGATGCAATTTCTGTGTTTCGTCGTCAATAAGAAGGTCCAAGGGATACAGTAAACCTGAAGTGAAGCATCGGAATCTATAACTAGTGTCACAGAAGAGGTTCAAAACATAGTCAGTTAGAAGAGTCTGTCTTCTTGTACTGAATTCGGCTTTGTGCCTTTTGTATTTAATTCCGATGCTATTTCTGTGTTTCATCGTCAATACGAGTGTCAGAGGGATACAGTAAACCTGAAGTGAAGCATCGGAATCTCTAACTAGTGTCACAGGAATGGTTCAAAACATAGACATTTGGAAGAGTCAGTCTTCTTGTACTTAAGACGGCATTGTGCCTTTTGTATTTAATTCCGATGCAATTTCTGTGTTTCATCGTAAACAAAAATGTCCAAGGGATACAGTAAACATATAGTGAAGCATCGGAATCTAAATCTGGTCTCACAGGAAATGTTCAAATCATAGTCAGTAAGAAGAGTCAGTCTTCTTGTACTTATGTCGGCATTGTGCCTTTTCTATTTAATTCCGATGCAATTTCTGTGTTTCGTCGTCAATAAGAATGACCAAGGGATACAGTAAACCTGAAGTGGAGCATCGGAATCTATATCTAGTGTCACAGGAATGATTGAAAACATAAACACGGAAGAGTCAGTCTTCTTGTACTTAAGTCGGCATTGTGCATTTTCTATTTAATTCCGATGCAATTTCTGTGTTTCGTCGTCAATAAGAAGGTCAGAGGGATACAGTAAACCGGAAGTGAAGCATCGGAATCTATAACTAGTGTCACAGGAATGGTTAAAACATAGACAGTAGGAAGGGTCAGTCTTCTTGTACTTTAGTCGGTATTGTGCATTTTGTATTTAATCCTAATTAGATTTCTGTGTTTCGTCGTCGATATGAAGGTCCAAGGAATACAGTAAACCTGAAGTGAAGCATCGGAATCTATAACTAGTGTCACAGGAATGGTTCAAAGCATAGACAGTAAGAAGAGTCAGTCTTCTTGTACATGAGTCGGCATTGTGCCTTTTGTATTTATTTCCGATGCAATTACTGTGTTTCATCGTCAATAAGAAGGCCCAAAGGATACAGTAAACCTGAAGTGAAGCATCGGAATCTATAACTAGTGTCACAGGAATGGTTCAAAGCATAGACAGTCGTAAGAGTCACTCTTCTTGTACGTAAGTCTGCATTGTGCCTCTTGTATTAATTCCGATGCAATTTCTGTGTTTCATCGTCAATAAGAAGGTCCAAGGGATACAGTAAACATATAGTGAAGCATCGGAATCTAAAACTGGTCTCACAGGAAATGTTCAAATCATACTCAGTAAGATGAGTCAGTCTTCTTATACTTAAGTCGGCAATGTGCCTTTTCTACTTATTTCCAATGCAATTTCTGTGTTTCGTCGTCAATAAGAAGGTCCACGGGATACAGTAAACCTGAAGTGAAGCATCGAAATCTAAAACCGGTCTCACAAGAAAGATTCAAAACATAGGGAGTAAGAAGAGCCAGTCATCATGTATATGAGTCGGCATTGTGCCTTTTGTATTTAATTCCGATGCAATTTCTGTGTTTCATCGTCAATAACAAGGTCCAAGGGATACAGTAAACCTGAAGTGAAGCATCGGAATCTATAACAAGTGTCACAGGAATGGTTCAAAACATAGAGACAGTAAGAAGAGTCAGTCTTCTTGTACTTAAGACGGCATTGTGCCTTTTGTATTTAATTCCGATGCAATTTCTGTGTTTCATCGTCAATAAGAATGTCAGAGGGATACAGTAAAACCTGGAGTGAAGCATCGGAATCTATAACTAGTGTCACAGGAATGGTTTAAAACACAGACAGTAGGAAGAGTCAGTCTTCTTGTACTTATGTCTGCATTGTGCCCAATCTATTTAATTCCGATGCAATTTCTGTGTTTCGTCGTCAATAAGAAGGTCCAAGGGATACAGTAAACCTGAAGTGAAGCATTGGAATCTATATCTAGTGTCACAGGAAAGGTTCAAAACATAGACAGTAAGAAGAGTCAGTCTTCTTGTACATGAGTCGGCATTGTGCCTTTTGTATTTATTTCCGATGCAATTACTGTGTTTCATCGTCAACAGGAAGGTCAGAGGGATACAGCAAACCTGAAGTGAAGCATCAGAATCTATAACTAATGTCACAGGAATGGTTCAAAACATACACAGCGAACAGAGTCAGTCTTCTTGTACTTAAGTCGGCATTGTGCCTTTTGTATGTAATTCCGATGCGATTTCTGTGTTTCATCGTCAACAAGAAGGTCAAAGGGATACAGTAAACATATAGTGAAGAATCGGAATGTAAAACTGGTCCCACAGGAAATGTTCAAACCATAGTCAGTAAGAAGAGTCAGTCTTCTTGTACTTATGTCGGCATTGTGCCTTTTCTATTTAATTCCGATGCAATTTCTGTGTTTCGTCGTTAATATGAAGGTCCAAGGGATACAGTAAACCTGAAGTGTAGCATCGGAATCTATAACTAGTGTCTCAGGAATGGTTCAAAACATAGACAGTAGAAAGAGTCAGTCTTCATGTACTTATGTCGGCATTGTGCCTTTTTTATTTAATTCCGATGCAATTTCTGTGTTTCGTCGCGAATAAGAAAGTCAGAGGGATACAGTAAACCTGAAGTGAAGCATCGGAATCTATAACTAGTTTCACAGGAATGGTTCAAAACATACACAGCAAGAAGAGTCAGTCTTCTTGTACTTCAGTCGGCATTGTGCATTTTGTATTTAATTCCAATGCAATTCCTGTGTCTCATCGTCAATAAGAAGGTCCAAGGGATACAGTAAACCTGAAGTGAGGCATCGGAATCTATAACTAGTGTCACAGGAATGGTTCAAAACATAAACAGTAAGAAGAGTCAGTCGTCTTGTACTTAAACCGGCCTTGTGCCTTTTGTATTTAATTCCGATGCAATTTCTGTGTTTCATCGTCAATAAGAAGGTCCAAGGGATACAGTGAACATATAGTGAAGCATCGGAATCTAAAACTGGTCTCACAGGAAATGTTCAAATCATAGTCAGTAAGGAGAGTCAGTCTTCTTATACTTAAGTCGGCAATGTGCCTTTTCTACTTATTTCCAATGCAATTTCTGTGTTTCGTCGTCAATAAGAAGGTCCACGGGATACAGTAAACCTGAAGTGAAGCATCGGAATCTAAAACCCGTCTCACAGGAAAAGTTCAAAAAATAGAGAATAAGAAGAGCCAGTCTTCTTGTATTTGAGTCATCATTGTGCCATTTCTATTTAATTCCGATGCAATTTCTGTGTTTCATCGTCAACAAGAAGGTTGGAGGGATACAGTAAACCTGTTGGGAAGCATCGGAATCTATAACTAGTGACACAGGAATGGTTAAAACATAGACAGTAGGATGGGTCAGTCTTCTTGTACGTAAGTCGGCATTGTGCCTTTTGTATTTAATCCTGATTCAATGTCTGTGTTTCGTCGTCGCTAAGATGGTCCAAGGGATACAGTAAACCTGAAGTGAAGCATCGGAATCTATAACTAGTGACACAGGAATGGTTCAAATCGTAGACAGTAAGAAGAGTCACTCTTCTTGTACTTAAGTCGGCATTGTACCTTTTGTATTTAATTCCGATGCTATTTCTGGTATTTCATCGTCAATAAGAAGGTCCAAGGGATACAGTAAACCTGAAGTGAAGCATGGGAATCTATAACTAGTGTCAATGGAATTGCTCAAAACATAGACAGTAAGAAGAGTCAGTCTTCTTTTACTTAAGCCGGCATTGTTATTTTTGTATTTAATTCCGATGCAAATTCTGTGTTTCATCATCAATAAGAAGGTCCAAAGGATACGGTAAACCTGAAGTGAAGCTTCGGAGTCTATAACTAGTGTCACAGGAATGGTTCAAAGCATAGACAGTAATAAGAGTCAGTCTTCTTGTACTTAAGTCGGCATTGTGCCTTTTGTATTTAATTCCGATGCAAATTCTGTGTTTCATCGTCAATAAGAGTGTCAGAGGGATACAGTAAACCCGAAGTGAAGCATCGGAATCTATAACTAGTGTCACAGGAATGGTTCAAAACATAGACATTTGGAAGAGTCAGTCTTCCTGTACTTATGTCGGCATTGTGCCTTTTGTATTTAATTCCGATGCAATTTCTGTGTTTCATCGTAAACAAGAAGGTCCAAGGGATACAGTAAACATATAGCGAAGCATCGGAATCTAAATCTGGTCTCACGGGAAATGTTCAAATCATAGTCAGTAAGAAGAGTCAGTCTTCTTGTACTTATGTCGGCATTGTGCTTTTCTATTTAATTCCAATGCAATTTCTGTGTTTCGTCGTCAATAAGAATGACCAAGGGATACAGTAAACCTGTAGTGAAGCATCGGAATCAAAAACCGGTCTCACAGGAAAGTTCCAAAACATAGAGAGTAAGAAGAGCATGTCATTTTGCATTTGAGTCGGCATTGTGCCTTTTGTATTTAATTCCGATGCAATTTCTGTGTTTCATCGTCAATAAGAAGGTCAGAGGGATACAGTAAACCGGAAGTGAAGCATCGGAATCTATAACTAGTGTCACAGGAATGGTTAAAACATAGACTGTAGGAAGGGTCAGTCTTCTTGTACTTTAGTCGGTATTGTGCCTTTTGTATTTAATCCTAATTAGATTTCTGTGTTTCGTCGTCAATATGAAGGTCCAAGGAATACAGCAAACCTGAAGTGAAGCATCGGAATCTATAACTAGTGTCACAGGAATGGTTCAAAACATAGACAGTAAGAAGAGTCAGTCTTCTTGTACTTAAGTCGGCATTGTGCCTTTTGTATTTAACTCTGTTGCTACTTATGTGTTTCATCGTCGATAAGAAGGTCCATGGTATACAGTAAACCTGAAGTGAAGCATCGGAATCCATAACTAGTGTCACAGGAATTGCTCACAACATAGACAGTAAGAAGAGTCAGTCTTCTTGTACTTAAGTCGTCATTGTGCCTTTTGATTTTAATTCCGATGCAAATTCTGTGTTTCATCGTCAATAAGAAGGTCCAAAGGATACAGTAAACCTGAAGTGAAGCTTCGGAATCTATAACTAGTGTCACAGGAATGGTTCAAAACTTAGACAGTAAGAAGAGTCAGTCTTCTTGTACTTAAAACGGCATTGTGCCTTTTGTATTTAATTCCGATGCAATTTCTGTGTTTCATCGTCAATAAGAGTGTCAGAGGAATACAGTAAACCTGAAGTGAAGCATCGGAATCTATAACTAGTATCACAGGAATGGTTCAAAACATAGACAGTTGGAAGAGTCAGTCTTCTTGTACTTAAGTCGGTATTGTGCCTTTTCTATTTAATTCCGATGCAATTTCTGAGTTTCGTCGTCAATAAAAAGGTCCAAGGGATACAGTAAACCTGAAGTGGAGCATCGGAATCTATATCTAGTGTCACGGGAATGATTGAAAACATAAACACGGAAGAGTCAGTCTTCTTGTACTTATGTCGGCATTGTGCCTTTTGTATTTAATTCCGATGCAATTTCTGTGTTTCGTCGTCAATAAGAAGGTCCAAGGGATACAGTAAACCTCAAGTGAAGCATCGGAATCTATAACTAGTGTCACAGAAGAGGTTCAAAACATAGTCAGTTAGAAGAGTCTGTCTTCTTGTACTTAATTCGGCTTTGTGCCTTTTGTATTTAATTCCGATGCTATTTCTGTGTTTCATCGTCAATACGAGTGTCAGAGGGATACAGTAAACCTGAAGTGAAGCATCGGAATCTATAACTAGTGTCACAGGAATGGTTCAAAACATAGACATTTGGAAGAGTCAGTCTTCTTGTACTTAAGACGGCATTGTGCCTTTTGTATTTAATTCCGATGCAATTTCTGTGTTTCATCGTAAACAAGAAGGTCCAAGGGATACAGTAAACATATAGTGAAGCATCGGAATCTAAATCTGGTCTCACAGGAAATGTTCAAATCATAGTCAGTAAGAAGAGTCAGTCTTCTTGTACTTATGTCGGCATTGTGCCTTTTCTATTTAATTCCGATGCAATTTCTGTGTTTCGTCGTCAATAAGAAGATCCAAGGGATACAGTAAACCTGAAGTGAAGCATCGGAATCTATATCTAGTGTCACGGGAATGATTGAAAACATAAACACGGAAGAGTCAGTCTTCTTGTACTTATGTCGGCATTGTGTTTTTTGTATTTAATACCGATGCAATTTCTGTGTTTCGTCGTCAATAAGAAGGTCCAAGGGATACAGTAAACCTGAAGTGAAGCATCGGAATCTATAACTAGTGTCACAGAAGAGGTTCAAAACATAGTCAGTTAGAAGAGTCTGTCTTCTTGTACTGAATTCGGCTTTGTGCCTTTTGTATTTAATTCCGATGCTATTTCTGTGTTTCATCGTCAATACGAGTGTCAGAGGGATACAGTAAACCTGAAGTGAAGCATCGGAATCTATAACTAGTGTCACAGGAATGGTTCAAAACATAGACATTTGAAGAGTCAGTCTTCTTGTACTTAAGACGGCATTGTGCCTTTTGTATTTAATTCCGATGCAATTTCTGTGTTTCATCGTAAACAAGAAGGTCCAAGGGATACAGTAAACATATAGTGAAGCATCGGAATCTAAATCTGGTCTCACAGGAAATGTTCAAATCATAGTCAGTAAGAAGAGTCAGTCTTCTTGTACTTATGTCGGCATTGTGCCTTTTCTATTTAATTCCGATGCAATTTCTGTGTTTCGTCGTCAATAAGAATGACCAAGGGATACAGTAAACCTGAAGTGGAGCATCGGAATCTATATCTAGTGTCACAGGAATGATTGAAAACATAAACACGGAAGAGTCAGTCTTCTTGTACTTAAGTCGGCATTGTGCATTTTCTATTTAATTCCGATGCAATTTCTGTGTTTCGTCGTCAATAAGAAGGTCAGAGGGATACAGTAAACCGGAAGTGAAGCATCGGAATCTATAACTAGTGTCACAGGAATGGTTAAAACATAGACAGTAGGAAGGGTCAGTCTTCTTGTACTTTAGTCGGTATTGTGCATTTTGTGTTTAATCCTAATTAGATTTCTGTGTTTCGTCGTCGATATGAAGGTCCAAGGAATACAGTAAACCTGAAGTGAAGCATCGGAATCTATAACTAGTGTCACAGGAATGGTTCAAAACATAGACAGTAAGAAGAGTCAGACTTCTTGTACTTAAGTCGGCATTGTGCCTTTTGTATTTAACTCTGATGCTACTTATGTGTTTCATCGTCGATAAGAAGGTCCAAGGTATACAGTAAACCTGAAGTGAAGCATCGGAATCCATAACTAGTGTCACAGGAATTGCTCAAAACATAGACAGTAAGAAGAGTCAGTCTTCTTGTACTTAAGTCGTCATTGTGCCTTTTGAATTTAATTCCGATGCAAATTCTGTGTTTCATCGTCAATAAGAAGGTCCAAAGGATACAGTAAACCTGAAGTGAAGCATCGGAATCTATAACTAGTGTCACAGGAATGGTTCAAAGCATAGACAGTCGGAAGAGTCACTCTTCTTGTACGTAAGACGGCATTGTGCCTCTTGTATTAATTCCGATGCAATTTCTGTGTTTCATCGTCAATAAGAAGGTCCAAGGGATACAGTAAACATATAGTGAAGCATCGGAATCTAAAACTGGTCTCACAGGAAATGTTCAAATCATACTCAGTAAGATGAGTCAGTCTTCTTATACTTAAGTCGGCAATGTGCCTTTTCTACTTATTTCCAATGCAATTTCTGTGTTTCGTCGTCAATAAGAAGGTCCACGGGATACAGTAAACCTGAAGTGAAGCATCGAAATCTAAAACCGGTCTCACAAGAAAGATTCAAAACATAGGGAGTAAGAAGAGCCAGTCATCATGTATATGAGTCGGCATTGTGCCTTTTGTATTTAATTCCGATGCAATTTCTGTGTTTCATCGTCAATAACAAGGTCCAAGGGATACAGTAAACCTGAAGTGAAGCATTGGAATCTATATCTAGTGTCACAGGATAGGTTCAAAACATAGAGACAGTAAGAAGAGTCAGTCTTCTTGTACTTAAGACGGCATTGTGCCTTTTGTATTTAATTCCGATGCAATTTCTGTGTTTCATCGTCAATAAGAATGTCAGAGGGATACAGTAAAACCTGGAGTGAAGCATCGGAATCTATAACTAGTGTCACAGGAATGGTTTAAAACACAGACAGTAGGAAGAGTCAGTCTTCTTGTACTTATGTCTGCATTGTGCCCAATCTATTTAATTCCGATGCAATTTCTGTGTTTCGTCGTCAATAAGAAGGTCCAAGGGATACAGTAAACCTGAAGTGAAGCATTGGAATCTATATCTAGTGTCACAGGAAAGGTTCAAAACATAGACAGTAAGAAGAGTCAGTCTTCTTGTACATGAGTCGGCATTGTGCCTTTTGTATTTATTTCCGATGCAATTACTGTGTTTCATCGTCAACAGGAAGGTCAGAGGGATACAGCAAACCTGAAGTGAAGCATCAGAATCTATAACTAATGTCACAGGAATGGTTCAAAACATACACAGCGAACAGAGTCAGTCTTCTTGTACTTAAGTCGGCATTGTGCCTTTTGTATGTAATTCCGATGCGATTTCTGTGTTTCATCGTCAACAAGAAGGTCAAACTGATACAGTAAACATATAGTGAAGAATCGGAATGTAAAACTGGTCCCACAGGAAATGTTCAAACCATAGTCAGTAAGAAGAGTCAGTCTTCTTGTACTTATGTCAGCATTGTGCCTTTTCTATTTAATTCCGATGCAATTTCTGTGTTTCGTCGTCAATAAGAAGGTCCAAGGGATACAGTAAACCTGAAGTGTAGCATCGGAATCTATAACTAGTGTCTCAGGAATGGTTCAAAACATAGACAGTAGAAAGAGTCAGTCTTCATGTACTTAAGTCGGCATTGTGCCTTTTTTATTTAATTCCGATGCAATTTCTGTGTTTCGTCGCGAATAAGAAGGTAAGAGGGATACAGTAAACCTGAAGTGAAGCATCGGAATCTATAACTAGTTTCACAGGAATGGTTCAAAACATACACAGCAAGAAGAGTCAGTCTTCTTGTACTTCAGTCGGCATTGTGCATTTTGTATTTAATTCCAATGCAATTCCTGTGTCTCATCGTCAATAAGAAGGTCCAAGGGATACAGTAAACCTGAAGTGAGGCATCGGAATCTATAACTAGTGTCACAGGAATGGTTCAAAACATAGACAGTAAGAAGAGTCAATCGTCTTGTACTTAAGTCGGCCTTGTGCCTTTTGTACTTAATTCCGATGCAATTTCTGTGTTTGATCGTCAATAAGAAGGTCCAAGGGATACAGTGAACATATAGTGAAGCATCGGAATCTAAAACTGGTCTCACAGGAAATGTTCAAATCATAGTCAGTTAGGAGAGTCAGTCTTCTTATACTTAAGTCGGCAATGTGCCTTTTCTACTTATTTCCAATGCAATTTCTGTGTTTCGTCGTCAATAAGAAGGTCCACGGGATGCAGTAAACCTGAAGTGAAGCATCGGAATCTAAAAGCCGTCTCACAGGAAAAGTTCAAAAAATAGAGAGTAAGAAGAGCCAGTCTTCTTGTATTTGAGTCGGCATTGTGCCATTTCTATTTAATTCCGATGCAATTTCTGTGTTTCGTCGTCAATAAAAAGGTCCAAGGGATACAGTAAACCTGAAGTGGAGCATCGGAATCTATATCTAGTGTCAGGGGAATGATTGAAAACATAAACACGGAAGAGTCAGTCTTCTTGTACTTATGTCGGCATTGTGTTTTTTGTATTTAATTCCGATGCAATTTCTGTGTTTCGTCGTCAATAAGAAGGTCCAAGGGATACAGTAAACCTGAAGTGAAGCATCGGAATCTATAACTAGTGTCACAGAAGAGGTTCAAAACATAGTCAGTTAGAAGAGTCTGTCTTCTTGTACTGAATTCGGCTTTGTGCCTTTTGTATTTAATTCCGATGCTATTTCTGTGTTTCATCGTCAATACGAGTGTCAGAAGGATACAGTAAACCTGAAGTGAAGCATCGGAATCTATAACTAGTGTCACAGGAATGGTTCAAAACATAGACATTTGGAAGAGTCAGTCTTCTTGTACTTAAGACGGCATTGTGCCTTTTGTATTTAATTCCGATGCAATTTCTGTGTTTCATCGTAAACAAGAAGGTCCAAGGGATACAGTAAACATATAGTGAAGCATCGGAATCTAAATCTGGTCTCACAGGAAATGTTCAAATCATAGTCAGTAAGAAGAGTCAGTCTTCTTGTACTTATGTCGGCATTGTGCCTTTTCTATTTAATTCCGATGCAATTTCTGTGTTTCGTCGTCAATAAGAATGACCAAGGGATACAGTAAACCTGAAGTGGAGCATCGGAATCTATATCTAGTGTCACAGGAATGATTGAAAACATAAACACGGAAGAGTCAGTCTTCTTGTACTTAAGTCGGCATTGTGCATTTTCTATTTAATTCCGATGCAATTTCTGTGTTTCGTCGTCAATAAGAAGGTCAGAGGGATACAGTAAACCGGAAGTGAAGCATCGGAATCTATAACTAGTGTCACAGGAATGGTTAAAACATAGACAGTAGGAAGGGTCAGTCTTCTTGTACTTTAGTCGGTATTGTGCATTTTGTATTTAATCCTAATTAGATTTCTGTGTTTCGTCGTCGATATGAAGGTCCAAGGAATACAGTAAACCTGAAGTGAAGCATCGGAATCTATAACTAGTGTCACAGGAATGGTTCAAAACATAGACAGTAAGAAGAGTCTGACTTCTTGTACTTAAGTCGGCATTGTGCCTTTTGTATTTAACTCTGATGCTACTTATGTGTTTCATCGTCGATAAGAAGGTCCAAGGTATACAGTAAACCTGAAGTGAAGCATCGGAATCCATAACTAGTGTCACAGGAATTGCTCAAAACATAGACAGTAAGAAGAGTCAGTCTTCTTGTACTTAAGTCGTCATTGTGCCTTTTGAATTTAATTCCGATGCAAATTCTGTGTTTCATCGTCAATAAGAAGGTCCAAAGGATACAGTGAACCTGAAGTGAAGCATCGGAATCTATAACTAGTGTCACAGGAATGGTTCAAAGCATAGACAGTCGGAAGAGTCCTTCTTCTTGTACGTAAGTCGGCATTGTGCCTCTTGTATTAATTCCGATGCAATTTCTGTGTTTCATCGTCAATAAGAAGGTCCCAGGGATACAGTAAACATATAGTGAAGCATCGGAATCTAAAACTGGTCTCACAGGAAATGTTCAAATCATACTCAGTAAGATGAGTCAGTCTTCTTATACTTAAGTCGGCAATGTGCATTTTCTACTTATTTCCAATGCAATTTCTGTGTTTCGTCGTCAATAAGAAGGTCCACGGGATACAGTAAACCTGAAGTGAAGCATCGAAATCTAAAACCGGTCTCACAAGAAAGATTCAAAACATAGGGAGTAAGAAGAGCCAGTCATCATGTATATGAGTCGGCATTGTGCCTTTTGTATTTAATTCCGATGCAATTTCTGTGTTTCATCGTCAATAACAAGGTCCAAGGGATACAGTAAACCTGAAGTGAAGCATCGGAATCTATAACAAGTGTCACAGGAATGGTTCAAAACATAGAGACAGTAAGAAGAGTCAGTCTTCTTGTACTTAAGACGGCATTGTGCCTTTTGTATTTAATTCCGATGCAATTTCTGTGTTTCATCGTCAATAAGAATGTCAGAGGGATACAGTAAAACCTGGAGTGAAGCATCGGAATCTATAACTAGTGTCACAGGAATGGTTTAAAACACAGACAGTAGGAAGAGTCAGTCTTCTTGTACTTATGTCTGCATTGTGCCCAATCTATTTAATTCCGATGCAATTTCTGTGTTTCGTCGTCAATAAGAAGGTCCAAGGGATACAGTAAACCTGAAGTGAAGCATTGGAATCTATATCTAGTGTCACAGGAAAGGTTCAAAACATAGACAGTAAGAAGAGTCAGTCTTCTTGTACATGAGTCGGCATTGTGCCTTTTGTATTTATTTCCGATGCAATTACTGTGTTTCATCGTCAACAGGAAGGTCAGAGGGATACAGCAAACCTGAAGTGAAGCATCAGAATCTATAACTAATGTCACAGGAATTGTTCAAAACATACACAGCGAACAGATCAGTCTTCTTGTACTTAAGTCGGCATTGTGCCTTTTGTATGTAATTCCGATGCGATTTCTGTGTTTCATCGTCAACAAGAATGTCAAAGGGATACAGTAAACATATAGTGAAGAATCGGAATGTAAAACTGGTCCCACAGGAAATGTTCAAACCATAGTCAGTAAGAAGAGTCAGTCTTCTTGTACTTATGTCGGCATTGTGCCTTTTCTATTTAATTCCGATGCAATTTCTGTGTTTCGTCGTCAATAAGAAGGTCCAAGGGATACAGTAAACCTGAAGTGTAGCATCGGAATCTATAACTAGTGTCTCAGGAATGGTTCAAAACATAGACAGTAGAAAGAGTCAGTCTTCATGTACTTAAGTCGGCATTGTGCCTTTTTTATTTAATTCCGATGCAATTTCTGTGTTTCGTCGCGAATAAGAAGGTCAGAGGGATACAGTAAACCTGAAGTGAAGCATCGGAATCTATAACTAGTTTCACAGGAATGGTTCAAAACATACACAGCAAGAAGAGTCAGTCTTCTTGTACTTCAGTCGGCATTGTGCATTTTGTATTTAATTCCAATGCAATTCCTGTGTCTCATCGTCAATAAGAAGGTCCAAGGGATACAGTAAACCTGAAGTGAGGCATCGGAATCTATAACTAGTGTCACAGGAATGGTTCAAAACATAGACAGTAAGAAGAGTCAGTCGTCTTGTACTTAAGTCGGCCTTGTGCCTTTTGTATTTAATTCCGATGCAATTTCTGTGTTTGATCGTCAATAAGAAGGTCCAAGGGATTCAGTGAACATATAGTGAAGCATCGGAATCTAAAACTGGTCTCACAGGAAATGTTCAAATCATAGTCAGTAAGGAGAGTCAGTCTTCTTATACTTAAGTCGGCAATGTGCCTTTTCTACTTATTTCCAATGCAATTTCTGTGTTTCGTCGTCAATAAGAAGGTCCACGGGATACAGTAAACCTGAAGTGAAGCATCGGAATCTAAAACCCGTCTCACAGGAAAAGTTCAAAAAATAGAGAGTAAGAAGAGCCAGTCTTCTTGTATTTGAGTCGGCATTGTGCCATTTCTATTTAATTCCGATGCTATTTCTGTGTTTCATCGTCAACAAGAAGGTTGGAGGGATACAGTAAACCTGTTGGGAAGCATCGGAATCTATAACTAGTGACACAGGAATGGTTAAAACATAGACAGTAGGATGGGTCAGTCTTCTTGTACGTAAGTCGGCATTGTGCCTTTTGTATTTAATCCTGATTCAATTTCTGTGTTTCGTCGTCGCTAAGATGGTCCAAGGGATACAGTAAACCTGAAGTGAAGCATTGGAATCTATAACTAGTGTCACAGGAATGGTTCAAAACATAGACAGTAAGAAGAGTCAGTCTTCTTGTACTTAACTCGGCATTGTGCCTTTTGTATTTAATTCCGATGCTATTTCTGTGTTTCATCGTCAATAAGAAGGTCCAAGGGATACTGTAAACCTGAAGTGTAGCATCGGAATCTATAACTAGTGTCTCAGGAATGGTTCAAAACATAGACAGTAGAAAGAGTCAGTCTTCATGTACTTAAGTCGGCATTGTGCCTTTTTTATTTAATTCCGATGCAATTTCTGTGTTTCGTCGCGAATAAGAAGGTCAGAGGGATACAGTAAACCTAAAGTGAAGCATCGGAATCTATAACTAGTTTCACAGGAATGGTTCAAAACATACACAGCAAGAAGAGTCAGTCTTCTTGTACTTCAGTCGGCATTGTGCATTTTGTATTTAATTCCGATGCAATTCCTGTGTCTCATCGTCAATAAGAAGGTCCAAGGGATACAGTAAACCTGAAGTGAGGCATCGGAATCTATAACTAGTGTCACAGGAATGGTTCAAAACACAGACAGTTAGAAGAGTCAGTCGTCTTGTACTTAAGTCGGCCTTGTGCCTTTTGTATTTAATTCCGATGCAATTTCTGTGTTTCATCGTGAATAAGAAGGTCCAAGGGATACAGTAAACATATAGTGAAGCATCGGAATCTAAAACTGGTCTCACAGGAAATGTTCAAATCATAGTCAGTACGGAGAGTCAGTCTTCTTGTACTTATGTCTGCATTGTGCCTTTTCTATTTAATTCCGATGCAATTTCTGTGTTTCGTCGTCAATAAGAAAGTCCAAGGGATAGAGTAAACCTGAAGTGAAGCATCGGAATCTAAATACCGTCTCCCAGGAAAAGTTCAAAGCATAGAGAGTAAGAAGAGCCAGTCATCTTGTATTTGAGTCGGCATTGTGCCTTTTGTGTTTAATTCCGATGCAATTTCTTTGTTTCATCGTCAATAAGAAGGTCAGAGGGATACAGCAAACCTGTAGTGAAGCACCGGAATCTATAACTACTGTCACAGGAATGGTTAAAACATAGACAGTAGGAAGAGTCAGTCTTCTTGTACTTAAGTCGGCATTGTGCCTTTTGTATTTAATCCTGATTCAATTTCTGTGTTTAGTCGTCAATAAGATGGTCCAAGGGATACAGTAAACCTGAAGTGAAGCATCGGATTCTATAACTAGTGTCACAGGAATGGTTCAAAACATAGACTGTAAGAAGAGTCAGTCTTCTTGTACTTAAGTCGGCATTGTTCCTTTTCTATTTAATTCCAAAGCAATTTCTGTGTTTCGTCGTCAATAAGAGGGTCAAAGGGATACAGTAAACCTGATGTGAAGCATTGGAATCTATAACTAGTGTCACAGGAATGGTTCAAAAGATAGACAGTAAGAAGAGTCAGTCTTCTTGTACTTAAGTCGACACTGTGCCTATTGTATTTAATTCCGATGCAATTACTGTGTTACATCGTCAGTAAGAGTGTCAGAGGAATACAGTAAACCTGAAGTGAAGCCTCGGAATCTATAACTAGTGTCACAGGAATTTTTCAAAACATAGACAGTTGGATGGGTCAGCCTTCCTGTACTGAAGTCGGCATTGTGCCTTTTCTATTTAATGCCGATGCAATTTCTGTGTTTCGTCGTCAATAAGAAGGTCCAAGGGATACAGTAAACCTGAAGTGAAGCATCGGAATCTATAACCGGTCTCACAGGAAAGGTTCAAAACATAGAGAGTAAGAAGAGCCAGTCATCTTGTATTTGAGTCGGCATTGTACCTTTTGTATTTAATTCCGATGCAATTTCTGTGTTTCATCGTCAATAAGAAGGTCAGAGGGATACAGTAAACCTGAAGTGAAGCATCAGAATATATAACTAGTGTCACAGGAATGGTTAAAACATAGACAGTAGGAAGAGTCAGTCTTCTTGTACTTAAGTCCGCATTGTGCCTTTTGTATTTAATCCTGATGCAATTTCTGTGTTTCGTCGTCAATAAGAAAGTCCAAGGGATACAGTAAACCTGAACTGAAGCATCGGAATCTATAACTAGTGTCACAGGAATGGATCAAAGCATACAGAGTAAGAAGAGTCAGTCTTCTTGTACTTAAGTCGGCATTGTGCCGTTTGTATTTAATTCCGATGCTATTTCTGTGTTTCATCGTCGATAAGAAGGTCCAAGGGATACAGTTAACCTGAAGTGAAGCATCGGAATCTATAACTAGTGTCACAGGAATGGTTCAAAACATACAGAGTAAGAAGAGTCAGTCTTCTTGTACTTAAGTCGGCATTGTGCCTTATGAATTTAATTCCGATGCAATTTCTGTGTTTCATCGTCAATAAGAAGGTCCAAGTGATACAGTAAACCTGAAGTGAAGCATCTGAAACTATAACTAGTGTCACCGGAATGGTTCAAAATATTGACAGTAAGAATAGTCAGTCTTCTTGTACTTAAGTCGGCATAGTGCCTTCTGTATTTAATTCCGATGCAATTTCTGTGTTTCATCGTAAATAAGAAGGTCAGAGGGATACAGTAGACCTGAAGTGAAGCATCGGAATCTATAACTAGTGTCACAGGAATGGTTCGAAACATAGACAGTAAGAAGAGTCAGTCTTCTTGTACTTAAGTCGGCATTGTACCTTTTGTATTTAATTCCGATGCAATTTCTGTGTTTCGTCGTCAATAAGAAGGTCCAAGGGATACAATAAACATATAGTGAAGCATCGGAATCTAAAACTGGTCACACAGGAAATGTTCACAACTTAGTCAGAAAGAAGAGACAGTCTTCTTGTACTTAAGTCGGCATTGTGCCTTTTGTATTTAATTCCGATGCAATTTCTGTGTTTCATCGTCAATAAGAGGGTGAGAGGGATACAGTAAACCTGAAGTGAAGCATCGGAGTCTATAACTAGTGTCACAGGAATGATTCAAAACATAGACAGTAAGAAGAGTCAGTCTTCTTGTACTTAAGTCGGCATCGTGCTTTTCCTATTTAATTCCGATGCAATATCTGTGTTTCATCGTCAATAAGAAGGTCAGAGGGATACAGTAAACCTGACGTGAGACATCGGAGTCTATAACTAGTGTCACAGGAATGGTTCAAAACATAGACAATAGGAAGGGTCAGTCTTCTTGTACTTAAGTCGGCATTGTGCCTTTCCTATTTAATTCCAATGCAATTTCTGTGATTCGTCGTCAATAAGAAGGTCCAATGGATGCAGTAAACCTGAAGTGAAGCAACGGAATCTATAACTAGTGTCACAGGAATTGTTCAAAACATAGACAGTAAGAAGAGTCAGTCCTCTTATACTTAAGTCAGCATTGTGCCTTTTGTATTTGATTCCGATGCAGTTTCTGTGTTTCATCGACAATAAGAAGGTCAGTGGGATACAGTAAACCTGAAGTGAGGCATCAGAATATATAACTAGTGTCACAGGAATGGTTAAAACATAGACAGTAGGAAGAGTCAGTCTTCTTGTACTTAAGTCCGCATTGTGCCTTTTGTATTTAATCCCGATGCAATTTCTGTGTTCCGTCGTCAATAAGAAAGTCCAAGGGATACAGTAAACCTGAACTGAAGCATCGGAATCTATAACTAGTGTCACAGAAATGGTTCAAATCATACAGAGTAAGTAGAGTCAGTCTTCTTGTACTTAAGTCGGCATTGTGCCGTTTGTATTTAATTCCGATGCAATTTCTGTGTTTCATCGTCAATAAGAAGGTCAGAGGGATACAGTAAACCTGAAGTGAAGCATCAGAATATATAACTAGTGTCACAGGAATGGTTAAAACATAGACAGTAGGAAGAGTCAGTCTTCTTGTACTTAAGTCCGCATTGTGCTTTTTGTATTTAATCCCGATGCAATTTCTGTGTTTCGTCGTCAATAAGAAAGTCCAAGGGATACAGTAAACCTGAACTGAAGCATCGGAATCAATAACTAGTGTCACAGGAATGGTTCAAAACATACAGAGTAAGAAGAGTCAGTCTTCTTGAACTTAAGTCGGCATAGTGCCTTTTGTATTTAATTCCGATGCTATTTCTGTGTTTCATCGTAAATAAGAAGGTCAGAGGGAATCAGTAAACCTGAAGTGAAGCATCGGAATCTATAACTAGTGCCACAGGAATGGTTAAGACATAGACAGTAGGAAGAGTCAGTCTTGTTGTACTTAAGTCGGCATTGTGCCTTTTCTATTTAATTCCGAAGCTATTTCAGTGTTTCGTCGTCAATAAGAAGGTAAGAGGGATACAGTAAACCTGAAGTGAAGTATCGGAATCTATAACTTGTATCACAGGAATGGTTAAAACGTAGACAGTAGGAAAAGTCAGTCTTCTTGTACTTAAGTCGGCATTGTGAATTTTGTATTTAATCCCGATGCAATTTCTGTGTTTCGTCGACAATAAGAAGGTCCCAGGGATACAGTAAACCTGAACTGAAGCATCGGAATCTATATCAAGTGTCACAGGAGTGGTTCCAAACATAGACACGGAAGAGTCAGTCTTCTTGTACTTAAGTCGGCATTGTGCCTTTTCTATTTAATTCCGATGCTATTTCTTTGTTTCGTCGCCAATAAGAAGGTCCAAGGGATACAGTAAACCTGAAGTGAAGCATCGGAATCTGTAACTAGTATCAGAGAAAAGGTTCAAAACATTGACAGTAAGAAAAGTCAGTCTTCTTGTACTTAAGTCAGCATTGTGCCTTTTGTATTTCATTCCTATGAATTTCTGTGTTTCATCAGAAAAAAGAAGGTCCAAGGGATACAGTAAACCTGATGTGAACCATCGGAATCTATAACTAGTGTCACAGGAATTGCTCAAAACATAGACAGTAATAAGAGTCAGTCTTCTTGTACTTAAGTCGTCATTGTGCCTTTTGTATTTAATTCCGATGCAAATTCTGTGTTTCATCGTCAATAAGAAGGTCAGAGGGATACAGTAAACCGGAAGTGAAGCATCGGAATCTATAACTTGTGTCACAGGAATGGTGAAAACATAGACAGTAGGAAGGGTCAGTCTTCTTGTACTTTAGTCGGTATTGCGCCTTTTGTATTTAATCCTAGTTAGATTTCTGTTTTTCGTCGTCGATATGAAGGTCCAAGGAATACAGTGAACCTGACGTGAAGCATCGGAATCTATAACTAGTATCACAGGAATGGTTCAAAACATAGACAGTAAGAAGAGTCAGTCTTCTTGTACTTAAGTCGACATTGTGCCTTTTGTATTTAACTCTGATGTTACTTATGTGTTTCATCGTCGATAAGAAGGTCCAAGGTATACAGTAAACCTGAAGTGAAGCATCGGAATCCATAACTAGTGTCACAGGAATTGCTCAAAACATAGACAGTAAGAAGAGTCAGTCTTGTTGTACTTAAGTCCTCATTGTGCCTTTTGTATTTAATTCCGATGCAAATTCTGTGTTTCATCGTCAATAGGAAGGTCCAAAGGATACAGTAAACCTGAAGTGAAGCTTCGGAATCTATAACTAGTGTCACAGGAATGGTTCAAAACTTGAACAGTAAGAAGAGTCTGTCTTCTTGTACTTAAAAAGGCATTGTGCCTTTTGTATTTAATTCCGATGCAATTTCTGTGTTTCATCGTCAATAAGAGTGTCAGAGGAATACAGTACACCTGAAGTGAAGCATCGGAATCTATAACTAGTATCACAGGAATGGTTCAAAACATAGACAGTTGGAAGAGTCAGTCTTCTTGTACTTAGGTAGGTATTGTGCCTTTTGTTTTTAATTCCGATGCAATTTCTGTGTTTCATCGTCAATAAGAAGGTCCAAGGGATACAGTAAACATATAGTGAAGCATCGGAATCTAAAACTGGTCTCACAGCAATTGTTCAAATCATAGTCAGTAAGAAGAGTCAGTCATCTTATACTTAAGTCGGCATTGTGCCTTTTCTACTTAATTCCGAAGCAATATCTGTGTTTCGTCGTCAAAAGAAGGTCCACGGGATACAGTAAACCTGAAGTGAAGCATCGGAATCTAAAACCGGTCTCACAGGAAAGATTCAAATCATAGAGGGTAAGAAGAGCCAGTCATCATGTATTTGAGTCGGCATTGTGCCTTTTGTATTTAATTCCGATGCAATTTCTGTGTTTCATCGTCAATAACAAGGACCAAGTGATACAGTAAACCTGAAGTGGAGCATCGTAATCTATAAGTAATGTCACAGGAATGGTTCAAAACATACACAGCAAGAAGAGTCAGTCTTCTTGTACTTATGTCGGCATTGTGTCTTTTGTATTTAATTCCGATGCAATTTCTGTGTTTCATCGTCAACAAGAAGGTCAATGGGATACAGTAAACATATAGTGAAGCATCGGAATGTAAAACTGGTCTCACAGGAAATGTTCAAACCATAGTCAGTAAGAAGAGTCAGTCTTCTTGTACTTATGTCTGCATTGTGCCTTTTCTATTTAATTCCGATGCAATTTCTGTGTTTCGTCGTCAATAAGAAAGTCCAAGGGATAGAGTAAACCTGAAGTGAAGCATCGGAATCTAAAACCCG
Organism: Schistocerca americana; assembly: GCF_021461395.2. Lineage (NCBI taxonomy): Eukaryota > Metazoa > Arthropoda > Insecta > Orthoptera > Acrididae > Schistocerca > Schistocerca americana. The sequence continues at coordinate 33,953,206 of NC_060130.1, read as the reverse complement.
TCACCCAGGAAAAGTTCAAAGCATAGAGAGTAAGAAGAGACAGTCATCTTGTATTTGAGTCGGCATTGTGCCTTTTGTATTTAATTCTGATGCAATTTCTTTGTTTCATCGTCAATAAGAAGGTCAGATGGATACAGTAAACCTGTAGTGAAGCATCGGAATCTATAACTAATGTCACAGGAATGGTTAAAACATAGACAGTAGGAAGAGTCAGTCTTCTTGTACTTAAGTCGGCATTGTGCCTTTTGTATTTAATCCTGATTCAATTTCTGTGTTTAGTCGTCAATAAGATCGTCCAGGGGATACAGTAAACCTGAAGTGAAGCATCGGAATCTATAACTAGTGTCACAGGAATGGTTAAAAACATAGACAGTAAGAAGAGTCAGTCTTCTAGTACTTAAGTCGGCATTGTGCCTTTTCTATTTACTTCCGATGCTATTTCTGTGTTTCATTGTCGATAAGAAGGTCCAAGGGATACAGTAAACCTGAAGTGAAGCATCGGAATCTATAACTAGTGTTACAGGAATGGTTCAAAACATAGACAGTAAGAAGAGTCAGTCTTCTTGTACTTAACTCGGCATTGTGCCTTTTGTATTTAATTTCGATGCTATTTCAGTGTTTCATCGTCAATAAGAAGGTCCAAGGGATACAGTAAACCTGAAGTGAAGCATCGGAATTTATTACTAGTGTCACAGGAATGGTTCAAAGCACAGACAGTTAGAAGAGTCAGTCTTCTTGTACTTAAGTCGGCATTTTGCCTTTTCTATTTAATTCCGATGCAATTACTGTGTTTCGTCGTCAATAAGAAGGTCAGAGGGATACAGTAAACGTGAAGTGAAGCATCGGAATCTATAACTAGAGTCACAGGAATGCTTCAAAACATAGACAGTAGGAAGAGTCAGTCTTCTTGTACTTAAGTTGGCATTGTGCCTTTTCTATTTAATTCCTATGCAATTTGTGTATTTCGTCGTCAAGAACATGGTCGGAGGGATACAGTAAACCTGAAGTGAAGCATCGGAATCTATGACTAGTTTCACAGGAATGGTTCAAAACATACACAGCTAGAAGAGTCAGTCTTCTTGTACTTAAGTCGGCATTGTGCATTTCGTATTTAATTCCGATGCAATTTCTGTGTTTCATCTTCAATAAGAAGGTCCAAGGGATACAGTAAACCTGAAGTGATGCATCGGAATCTATAACTAGTGTCACAGGAATGGTTCAAAGCACAGACAGTCGGAAGAGTCAGTCTTCTTGTACTTAAGTCGGCATTGTGCATTTTGCATTTAATTCCAATGCAATTTCTGTGTTTCATCGTCAATGAGAATGTCAGAGGTATACAGTAAACCTGAAGTGAAGCATCGGAACCTTTAACTAGTGTCACAGGAATTGCTCGAAACATAGACAGTAAGAAGAGTCATTCTTCTTGTACTTAAGTCGGCATTGTGCCTTTTTTATATAATTCAGATGCAATTCTGTGTTTCATCGTCAATAAGAAGGTCCAAAGGATACAGTAAACCTGAAGTGAAGCTTCGGAATCTATAACTAGAGTCACAGGAATGGTTCAAAACATAGACAGTAAGAAGAGTCAGCCTTCTTGTACTTAGGCCGGCATTGTGCCTTTTGTATTTAGTTCCGATGCCATTTCTGTGTTTCATCGTCGATAAGAAGGTCCAAGGGATACAGTAAACCTGAAGTGGAGCATCGGAATCAATAACTAGTGTCACAGGAATTTTTCAAAGCATAGACAGTTAGAAGAGTCAGTCTTCTTGTACTTAAGTCGGCATTTTGCCTTTTCTATTTAATTCCGATGCAATTACTGTGTTTCGTCGTCCATATGAAGGTCACAGGGATACAGTAAACCTGAAGCAAGGTATCGTAATCTAAACTAGTGTCACAGGAATGGTTCAAAACATAGAGAGTAAGAAGAGTCAGTCTTCTTGTACTTAAGTCGGCATCGTGCATTTTGTATTTAATTCCGATGCAATTTCTGTGTTTCATCTTCAATAAGAAGGTCCAAGGGATACAGTAAACCTGAAGTGAAGCAACGTAATCTATAACTAGTGTCACAGGAATTGCTCAAAACATAGACAGTAAGTAGAGTCATTCATCTTGTACTTAAGTCGGCATTGTGCCTTTTTTATATAATTCAGATGCAAATTCTGTGTTTCATCGTCAATATCAAGGTCCAATGGATACAGTAAACCTGAAGTGAAGCTTCGGAATGTATAACTAGTGTCACAGGAATGGTTCAATACATACACAGCAAGAAGTGTCAGTCTTCTTGTACTTAAGTCGGCATTGTGCCTTTTGTATTTAAATCCGATGCAATTTCTGTGTGTCATCGTCAATACGAAGGACCAAGGGATACAGTAAACCTGAGGTGATGCATCGGAATCTATAACTAGTGTCACAGGAATGGTTCAAAGCATAGTCTGTCGGAAGTGTCAGTCTTCTTGTACTTAAGTCGGCATTGTGCTATTTGTATTTAATTCCGATGCAATTTCTGTGTTTCATCGTCAATAACATGGTCCAAGGGATACAGTAAATCTGAAGTGAAGAATCGTAATTTATAACTAGTGTCACAGGAAAGGTTCAAAACATAGACATTAAGAATAGTCAGTCTTCTTGTACTTCAGTCGGCCTTGTGCCCTTTGTATTTAATTCCGATGCAATTTCTGTGTTTCATCGTCAATAGGAAGGTACAAGGGAAACAGTACACTTATAGTGAAGCATCGGACTGTAAATCTGGTCTCACAGGAAATGTTCAAATCATAGTCAGTAAGAAGAGTCAGTCTTGTTATACTTAAGTCGGCTTTGTGCCTTTTGTATTTAATTCTGAAGCAATTTCTGTGTTTCATCGTCAATAAGATGGTCCAAGGGATACAGTAAATTTGAAGTGAAGCATCGAAATCTATAACTATTGTTACAGGAATTATTCAATACATAGACTGTAAGAAGAGTCAGTCCTCTTGTACTTAATACGGCATTGTGCCTTTTCTATCTAATTCCGATGCAATTTCTGTGTTTCATCGACAATAAGAATGTCAGAGGGATACAGTAGACCTGAAGTGAAGCCCGGAATCTATAACTAGTGTCACAGGAATGGTTCAAAACATAGACACCAGGAAGCGTCAGTCTTCTTGTACTTACGTCGGCATTGTGCATTTTCTTTTTGATTCCGATGCAATTTCAGTGTTTCATCGTCAATAAGAAGGTCCAAAGGACAAAGTAAACCTGAAGTGAAGCTTCTGAATCTATAACTACTATCACAGGAATGGTTCAAAACATAGACAGTAAGAAGAGTCAGTCTTCTTGTACTTAAGTCGGCACTGTGCCTTTTGTATTTAATTCCGATGCAATTTCTGTGTTTCATCGTCAGTAAGAGTGTCAGAGGGATACAGTAAACCTGAAGTGAAGCCTCGGAATCTATAACTAGTGTCACCGGAATTTTTCAAATCATAGACAGTTGGGTGAGTCAGCCTTCTTGTACTGAAGTCGGCATTGTGCCTTTTCTATTTAATGCCGATGCAATTCCTGTGTTTCGTCGTCAATAAGAAGGTCCAAGGGATACAGTAAACCTGAAGTGAAGCATCGGAATCTAAAACCGGTCTCACAGGAAAGGTTCAAAACATAGAGAGTAAGAAGAGCCAGTCATCTTGTATTTGAGTCGGCATTGTGCCTTTCGTATTTAATTCCGATGCAATTTCTGTGTTTCATCGTCAATAAGAAGGTCAGAGGGATACAGTAAACCTGAAGTGAAGCATCGGAATCTATAACTAGTGTCACAGGAATGGTTAAAACATAGACCGTAGGAAGAGTCAGTCTTCTTGCACTTAAGTCCGCATTGTGCCTTTTGTATTTAATCCCGATGCAACTTCTGTGTTTCGTCGTCAATAAGAAGGTCCAAGGGATACAGTAAACCTGAACTGAAGCATCGTAATCTATAACTAGTGTCACAGGAATGGTTAAACATACACAGTAAGAAGAGTCAGTCTTCTTCTACTGAAGTCGGCATTGTGCCGTTTGTATTTAATTCCGATGCTATTTCTGTGTTTGATCGTCGATAAGAAGGTCCAAGGGATACAGTAAACCTGAAGTGAAGCATCGGAATCTATAACTAGTGTCACAGGAATTGCTCAAAACATAGACAGTAAGAACAGTCAGACTTCTTGTACTTAAGTCGGCATTCTGAACTTTGTATTAAATTCTGATGCAAATTCTGTGCTTCATCGTCAATAACAAGGTCAGAGGGAATCAGTAATCGTGAAGTGAAGCATCGGAATCTATAACTAGTGTCACAGGAATGGTTAAAACATAGACAGTAGGAAGAGTCAGTCTTCTTGTGCTTAAGTCGGCATTGTGCCTTTTCTAATTAAATCCGATGCAAATTCTGTGTTTCGTCGTCAATAAGAAGGACCATGGGATACAGTAAACATGTAGTGAAGCATCGGAATCTAAAACTGGTCTCACAGGAAATGTTCACAACATACTCAGTAAGAAGAGTCAGTCTTCTTGTACTTAAGTTGGCATTGTGCATTTTGTATTTAATTCCGATGCAATTTCTGTGTTTCATCATCAATAAGAAGCTCAGAGGGATACAGTAAACCTTAAGTGAAGCAACGGAATCTATAAATAGTGTCACAGGAATGGTTCAAAACATAGACAGTAGGAAGAGTCAGTCTTCTTGTACTTAGGTCGGCATTGTGCCTTTTCTATTTAATTCCGATGCAATTTCTGTGTTTCATCGTCGATAAGAAGGTCCAAGGGATACAGTAAACCTGAAGTGAAGCATCGGAATCTATAACTAGTGTCACAGGAAATGTTCAAAACATAGACAGTAAGAAGAGTCAGTCTTCTGGTACTAAAGTAGGCCTTGTGCCTTTTGAATTTAATTCCGATGCAATTTCTGTTTTTCATCGCCAATAAGAAGGTCCAAGTGATACAGTAAACCTGAAGTGAAGCATCTGAAACTATAACTAGAGTCACCGGAATGGTTCAAAATATTGACAGTAAGAATAGTCAGTCTTCTTGTACTTAAGTCGGCATAGTGCCTTTTGTATTTAATTCCGATGCAATTTCAGTGTTTCATCGTAAATAAGAAGGTCAGAGGGATACAGTAAACCTGAAGTGAAGCATCGGAATCTATAACTAGTGTCACAGGAATGGTTCTAAACATAGACAGTAAGAAGAGTCAGTCTTCTTGTACTTAAGTCGGCATCGTGCTTTTTCTGTTTAATTCCGATGCAATATCTGTGTTTCATCGTCAATAAGAAGGTCAGAGGGATTCAGTAAACCTGACGTGAAACATCGGAATCTATAACTAGTGTCACAGGAATAGATCAAAACATAGACAATAGGAAGGGTCAGTCTTCTTGTACTTAAGTCGGCATTGTGCCTTTCCTAATTAATTCCAATGCCATTTCTGTGATTCGTCGTCAATAAGAAGGTCAGAGGGAATCAGTAACCCTGAAGTGAAGCATCGGAATCTATAACTAGTGCCACAGGAATGGTTAAAACATAGACAGTAGGAAGAGTCAGTCTTGTTGTACTTAAGTCGGCATTGTGCTTTTTCTATTTAATTCCGATGCAAGTTCTGCGTTTCATCGTCAATAAGAAGGTCCATGGGATACAGTAAACATATAGTGAAGCATCGGAATCTAAAACTGGTCTCACAGGAAATGTTCACAACATAGTCAGTAAGGAGAGTCAGTCTTCTTGTACTTAAGTCGGCATTGTGCCTTTTGTATTTAATTCCGATGCAATTTCTGTGTTTCGTCGTAAATAAGAAGGTCAGAGGGATACAGTAAACCTGAAGTAGAGCATCGGAATCTATAAGTAGTGTCACAGGAATGGTTCTAAACATAGTCAGTAAGAAGAGTCAGTCTTCTTGTACTTAAGTCGGCATTGTGCCTTTTGTATTTAATTCCGATGCAATTTCTGTGTTTCATCGTCAATAAGAATGTCCAAGGGATACTATAAACATGTAGTGAAGCATCGGAAACTATAACTAGTGTCACCGGAATGGTTCAAAACATAGACAGTAAGAAGAGTCAGTCTTCTTGTACTTAAGTCGGCATTGTGCCTTTTGTATTTAATTCCGATGAAATTTCTGTGTTTCATCGACAGTAACAAGGTCAGAGGGAATCAGTAAACCTGAAGTGAAGCATCGGAAACTATAAGTAGTGTCACCGGAATGGTTCAAAACACAGACAGTAAGAAGAGTCAGTCTTCTTGTACTTAAGTCGGCATTGTGCCTTTTGTATTTAATTCCGATGCAATTTCTGTGTTTCATCGCAAATAAGGTCAGAGGGATACAGTAAACCTGAAGTGAAGCATCGGAATCTATAACTAGTGTCACAGGAATGGTTCTAAACATAGACAGTAAGAAGAGTCAGTCTTTTTGTACTTAAGTCGTCATTGAGCTTTTTGAACTTAATTCCGATGCAATTTCTATGTTTCATCGACAATAACAAGGTCAGAGGGAATCAGTAAACCTGAAGTGAAGCATCGGAAACTATAAGTAGTGTCACCGGAATGGTTCAAAACATAGACAGTAAGAAGAGTCAGTCTTCTTGTACTTAAGTCGGCATTGTGCCTTTTGTATTTAATTCCGATGCAATTTCTGTGTTTCATCGCAAATAAGGTCAGAGGGATACAGTAAACCTGAAGTGAAGCATCGGAATCTATAACTAGTGTCACAGGAATGGTTCTAAACATAGACAGTAAGAAGAGTCAGTCTTTTTGTACTTAAGTCGGCATTGAGCTTTTTGAATTCAATTCCGATGCAATTTCTGTGTTACATCGTAAATAAGAGGGTCAGAGGGATACAGTAAACCTGAAGTGAAGCATCGGAATCTATAACTAGTGTCACAGGAATGGTTCTAAACATAGACAGTAAGAAGAGTCAGTGTTCTTGTACTTAAGTCGGCATTGTGCCTTTTGTATTTAATTGCGATGCAATTTCTGTGTTTCATCGTCAATAAGAAGGTCCAAGGGATACTATAAACATGTAGTGAAGCATCGGAATCTAAAACTGGTCTCACAGGAAATGTTCACATCATAGACAGAAAGAAGAGACAGTCTTCATGTACTTAAGTCGGCATTGTGCCTTTAGTATTTAATTCCGATGCAGTTTCTGTGTTTCATCGACAATAAGTAGGTCAGAGGGAATCAGTAAACCTGAAGTTAAGCATCGGAATCTATAACTAGTGCCACAGGAACGGTTCAAAACATAGACACTAGGAAGCGTTTGTTTTCTTCTACTTATGTCGGCATTGTGCCTTTTCTTTTTGATTCCGATGGAATTTCTGTGTTTCATCGTCAATAAGAAGGTCCAAAGGACAAAGTAAACCTGAAGTGAAGCTTCGGAATTTATAACTAGTGTCACAGGAATGGTTCAAAACATAGACTGTAAGAAGAGTCAGTCTTCTTGTACTTAAGTCGGCACTGTGCCTCGTGTATTTAATTCCGATGCAATTTCTGTGTTTCATCGTCAGTAAGAGTGCCAGAGGGATACAATAAACCTGAATTGAAGCCTCGGAATCTATAACTAGTGTCACAGGAATTTTTCAAAACATAGACAGTTGGATGAGTCAGCCTTCTTGTACTTAAGACCGCATCGTGCCTTTTCTATTTAATGCCGATGCAATTTCTGTGTTTCGTCGTCAATAAGAGGGTCAGAGGGATACAGAAAACCTGAAGTGAAACATCGGAATCTATAACTAGCGTCACAGGAATGGTTCTAAACATAGACAGTAAGAAGAGTCAGTCTTCTTGTACTTAAGTCGGCATTGTGCCTTTAGTATTTAATTCCGATGCAATTTCTGTGTTTCATCGTCAATAAGAAGGTCCAAGTGATATAGTAAACCTGAAGTGAGTCATCGGAAACTATAACTAGTGTCACCGGAATGGTTCAAAACATAGACAGTAAGAAGAGTCAGTCTTCTTGTACTTAAGTCGGCATTGTGCCTTTTGTATTTAATTCCGATGCAATTTCTGTGTTTCATCGTAAATAAGAAGGTCAGAGGGATACAGTAAACCTGAAGTGAAGCATCGGAATCTATAACTAGTGTCACAGGAATGGTTCTAAATATAGACAGTAAGAAGAGTCAGTCTTCTTGTACTTAAGTCGGCATTGTGCCTTTTGAATTTAATTCCGATGCAATTTCTGTGTTTCATCGTCAATACGAAGGTCAGAGGGATACAGTAAACCTGAAGTAAAGCATCGGAATCTATAACTAGTGTCACAGGAATGGTTCAAAAAGAAGACAGTAGGAAGAGTCAGTCTTCATGTAGTTAAGTCGGCATTGTGCCTTTTGTATTTAATTCCGATGCAATTTCTGTGTTTCGTCGTAAATAAGATGGTCAGAGGGATACAGTAAACCTGAAGTGAAGCATCGGAATCTATAACTAGTGTCACAGGAATGGTTCTAAACAGAGACAGTAAGAAGAGTCAGTCTTCTTGTACTTAAGTCCGCATTGTGCCTTTTGTATTTAATTCCGATGCAATTTCTGTGTTTCATCGTCAATAAGAAGGTCCAAGGGATACTATAAACATGTAGTGAATCATCGGAAACTATAACTAGTGTCACCGGAATGGTTCTAAACATAGACAGCAAGAAGAGTCAGTCTTCTTGTACTTAAGTCGGCATTGTGCCTTTTGTATTTCTTTCGGTGCAATTTCTGTGTTTCATCGACAATAAGGTCAGAGGGAATCAGTAAACCTGAAGTAAAGCATCGGAAACTATAACTAGTGTCACCGGAATGGTTCAAACATAGACAGTAAGAAGAGTCTGTCTTCTTGTACTTAAGTCGGCATTGTGCCTTTTGTATTTAATTCCGATGCAATTTCTGTGTTTCATCGTAAATAAGAAGGTCAGAGGGATACAGTAAACCTGAAGTGAAGCATCGGAATCTATAACTAGTGTCACAGGAAAGGTTCTAAACATAGACAGTAAGAAGAGTCAGTCTTCTTGTACTTAAGTCGGCATTGTGCTTTTTGAATGTAATTCCGATGCAATTTCTGTGTTTCATCGTCAATAAGAAGGTCAGAGGGATACAGTAAACCTGAAGTGAAGCATCGGAATCTATAACTAGTGTCACAGGAATGGTTCAAAGCAGAGACAGTAGAAAGAGTCAGTCTTGTTGTACTTAAGTCGGCATTGTGCCTTTTCTAATTAATTCCGATGCAAGTTCTGTGTTTCATCGTCAATAAGAAGGTCCATGGGATACAGTAAACATATAGTGAAGCATCGGAATCTAAAACTGGTCTCACAGGAAATGTTCACATCATAGTCAATAAGAAGAGTCAGTCTTCTTGTACTTAGGTCGGCATTGTGCTTTTTCTATTTAATTCCGATGCAATTTCTGTGTTTCGTCGTCAATAAGAGGGTCAGAGGGATACAGTAAACCTGAAGTGAAACATCGGAATCTACAACTAGTGTCACACGAATGGTTCAAAACATAGACAATAGGAAGGGTCAGTCTTCTTGTACTTAAGTCGGCATTGTGCCATTCCTATTTAATTCCAATGCAATTTCTGTGATTCGTCGTCAATAAGAAGGTCCAAGGGATGCAGTAAACCTGAAGTGAAGCAACGGAATCTATAACTAGTGTCACCGTAATGGTTCAAAACATAGACAGTAAGAAGAGTCAGTCTCCTTGTACTTAAGTCGGCACGGTGCCTTTTGTATTTAATTCCGATGCAATTTCTGTGTTTCATCGTAAATAAGAAGGTCAGAGATATACAGTAAACCTGAAGTGAAGCATCGGAATCTATAACTAGTGTCACAGAAATGATTCTAAACATAGACAGTAAGAAGAGTCAGTCTTCTTGTACTTAAGTCGGCATTGTGCTTTTTGAATTTAATTCCGATGAAATTTCTGTGTTTCATCGTCAATAAGAAAGTCAGAGGGATACAGTAAACCTGATGTGAAGCATCGGAATCTATAACTAGTGTCACAGGAATGGTTCAAAACAGAGACAGTAGGAAGAGTCAGTCTTCTTGTACTTAAGTCGGCATTGTGCCTTTTGTATTTAGATCCGATGCAATTTCTGTGTTTCATCGTAAATAAAAAGGTCAGAGGTATACAGTAAAAATGAAGTGAAGCATCGGAATCTATAACTAGTGTCACAGGAATGGTTCTAAACATAGACAGTAAGAAGAGTCAGTCTTCTTGTACTTAAATCGGCATTGTGCCTTTTGTATTTAATTCCGATGCAATTTCTGTGTTTCATCGTCAATAAGAAGGTCCAAGGGATACTATAAACATGTAGTGAAGCATCCGAATCTAAAACTGGTCTCACAGGAAATGTTCACAACATAGTCAGAAAGAAGAGACAGTCTTCATGTACTTAAGTCGGCATTGTGCCTTTTGTATTTAATTCCGATGCAGTTTCTGTGTTTCATCGTCAACAAGAAGGTCCAAGTGATACAGCAAACCTGAAGTCATGCAGCGGAATCTATAACTAGTGTCACAGGAATGGTTCAAAACAGAGACAGTAGGAAGAGACAGTCTTCTTGTACTTAAGTCGGCATTGTGCCTTTTGTATTTAATTCCGATGCAAAGTCTGTGTTTCGTCGTAAATAAGAAGGTCAGAGGGATACAGTAAACCTGAAGTGAAACATTGGAATCTATTACTAGTGTCACAGGAATGGTTCAAAACATAGACAATAGGAAGGGTCAGTCTTCTTGTACTTAAGTCGGCATTGTGCCTTTCCTATTTCATTCCAATGCAATTTCTGTGATTCGTCGTCAATACGAAGGTCCAAGGGATGCAGTAAACCTGAAGTGAACCAACGGAATCTATAACTAGTGTCACAGGAATTGTTCAAAACATAGACATTAAGAAGAGTCAGTCTTCTTGTACTTAAGTCGGCATTGTGCCTTTTGTATTTAATTCCGATGCAGTTTCTGTGTTTCATCGTCAACAAGAAGGTCAGAGGGATACAGTAAACCTGAAGTGAAGCATCGGAATCTATAACTAGTGTCACAGGAATGGTTCAAAACAGAGACAGTAGGAAGAGTCAGTCATCTTGTACTTAAGTCGGCATTGTGCTTTTTGTATTTAATTCCGATGCAATTTCTGTGTTTCATCGTCAATAAGAAGGTCAGAGGGATACAGTAAATCTGAAGTTAAGCATCGTAATCTATAACTAGTGTCACAGGAATGCTTCAAAACATAGAGAGTAAGAAGAGTCAGTCTTCTTGTACTTAAGTCGGCATTGTGCCTTTTGTATTAAATTCCGATGCTATTTCTGTGTTTCATCCTCAATAAGAAGGTCAGAGGGATACAGTAAATGTGAAGTGAAGCATCGGAATCTATAGCTAGAGTCACAGGAATGGTTCAAAACATAGACAATAGGAAGAGTCAGTCTTCTTGTACTTAAGTCGGCATTGTGCCTTCTCTATTTAATTCCGATGCAATTTCTGTGTTTCGTCGTCAATAAGAGGGTCAGAGGGATACAGTAAACCTGAAGTGAAGCATCGGAATCTATAACTAGTGTCACAGGAATGGTTCAAAGCATACACAGCAAGAAGTGTCAGTCTTCTTGTACTTAAGTCGGCATTGTGCCTTTTGTATTTAAATCAGATGCAATTTCTGTGTGTCATCGTCAATACGAAGGTCCAAGGGATACAGTAAACCTGAGGTGATGCATCGGAATCTATAACTAGTGTCACAGGAATGGTTCAAAGCATAGTCTGTCGGAAGTGTCAGTCTTCTTGTACTTAAGTCGGCATTGTGCTTTTTGTATTTAATTCCGATGCAATTTCTGTGTTTCATCGTCAATAACAAGGTCCAAGGGATACAGTAAATCTGAAGTGAAGCATCGTAGTCTCTAACTAGTGTCACAGGAATGTTTCAAAACATAGACAGTAAGAATAGTCAGTCTTCTTGTACTTCAGTCGGCCTTGTGCCCTTTGTATTTAATTCCGATGCAATTTCTGTGTTTCATCGTCAATAGGAAGGTACAAGGGATACAGTACACTTATAGTGAAGCATCGGACTCTAAAACTGGTCTCACAGGAAATGTTCAAATCATAGTCAGTAAGAAGAGTCAGTCTTGTTATACTTAAGTCGGCTTTGTGACTTTTGTATTTAATTCTGAAGCAATTTCTGTGTTTCATCGTCAATAAGGAGGTCAGAGGGATACAGTTAACCTGCAGTGAAGCATCGAAATCTATAACTATTGTTACAGGAATTGTTCAATTCATAGACTGTAAGAAGAGTCAGTCTTCTTGTACTTAATACGGCATTGTGCCTTTTCTATCTAATTCCGATGCAACTTCTGTGTTTCATCGACAATAAGAATGTCAGAGGGATACAGTAAACCTGAAGTTAAGCATCGGAATTTATAACTAGTGTCACAGGAATGGTTCAAAACATAGACAGTAAGAAGAGTCAGTCTTCTTGTACTTAAGTCGGCACTGTGCCTCTTGTATTTGATTCCGATGCAATTTCTGTGTTTCATCGTCAGTAAAAGTGCCAGAGGGATACAATGAACCTGAATTGAAGCCTCGGAATCTATAACTAGTGTCACAGGAATTTTTCAAAACATAGACAGTTGGATGAGTCAGCCTTCTTGTACTTAAGTCCGCATTGTGCCTTTTCTATTTAATGCCGATGCAATTTCTGTGTTTCGTCGTCAACAAGAAGGTCCAAGGGAAACAGTAAACCTGATGTGAAGCATCGGAATCTAAAACCGGTCTCACAGGAAAGGTTCAAAGCATAGAGAGTAAGAAGAGCCAGTCATCTTGATTTGAGTCGGCATTGTGCCTTTAGTAATTAATTCCGATGCAATTTCTGTGCTTCATCGTCAATACGAAGGTCAGAGGGAATCAGTAAACCTGAAGTGAAGCATCGGAATCTATAACTAGTGTCACAGGAATGGTTCAAAACATAGAGAGTACGAAGAGTCAGTCTTCTTGTACTTAAGTCGTCATTGTGCCTTTTGTATTTAATTCCGATGCTATCTCTGTGTTTCATCGTCGATAAGAAGGTCCAAGGGATACAGTAAACCTGAAGTGAAGCATCGGAATCTATAACTAGTGTCACAGGAATTGCTCAAAACATAGACATTAAGAAGAGTCAGTCTTCTTGTACTTAAGTCGGCATTGTGAATTTTGTATTTAATTCCGATGCAAATTCTGTGCTTCATCGTCAATACGAAGGTCAGAGGGAATCAGTAAACCTGAAGTGAAGCATCGGAATCTATAACTAGTGTCACAGGAATGGTTAAAACATAGACAGTAGGAAGAGTCAGTCTTGTTGTGCTTAAGTCGGCATTGTGCCTTTTCTAATTAATTCCGATGCAAGTTCTGTGTTTCATCGTCAATAAGAAGGTCCATGGGATACAGTAAACATATAGTGAAGCATCGGAATCTAAAACTGGTCTCACAGGAAATGTTGACAGCATAGTCAGTTAGAAGAGTCAGTCTTCTTGTACTTAAGTTGGCATTGTGCTTTTTCTATTTAATTCCGATGCAATTTCTGTGTTTCATCGTCAATAAGATTGTCAGAGGGATACAGTAAACCTGAAGTGAAACATCAGAATCTATAACTAGTGTCACAGGAATGGTTCAAAACATGGACAATAGGAAGGGTCAGTCTTCTTGTACTTAAGTCGGCATTGTGCCTCTCCTGTTTAATTCCAACGCAATTTCTGTGATTCGTCGTCAATAAGAAGGTCCAAGGGATGCAGTAAACCTGAAGTGAAGCAACGGAATCTATAACTAGTGTCACAGGAATTGTTCAAAACATAGACAGTAAGAAGAGTCAGTTTTCTTGTACTTAAGTCGGCATTGTGATTTTTGTATTTAATTCCGATGCAATTTCTGTGTTTCATCGTCAATAAGAAGGTATAAGTGATACAGTAAAAATGGAGTGAATCATCGGAAACTATAACTAGTGTCACCGGTGTGGTTCAAAACATAGACAGTAAGAAGAGTCAGTCTACTTGTACATAAGTCGGCATTGTGCCTTTTGTATTTAATTCCGATGCAATTTCTGTGTTTCATCGTAAATAAGAAGATCAGAGGGATACAGTAAACCTGAAGTGAAGCATTGGAATCTATAACTAGTGTCACAGGAATGGTTCTAAACATAGACATTAAGAAGAGTCAGTCTTCTTGTACATAAGTCGGTATTGTGCTTTTTGAATTTAATTCCGTTGCAATTTCTGTGTTTCATCGTCAATAAGAAGGTCAGAGGGATACAGTAAACCTGAAGTGAAGCATCGGAATCCATAACTAGTGTCACAGGAATGGTTCAAAACAGAGACAGTAGGAAGAGTCAGTCTTCTTGTACTTAAGTCGGCATTATGCCTTTTGTATTAAATTCCGATGCAGTTTCTGTGTTTCATCGTCAATAAGAAGGTCCAAGGGATACTATAAACATGTAGTGAAGCATCGGAATCTAAAACCGGTCTCACAGGAAATGTTCACAACATAGTCAGGAAGAGGAGACAGTCTTCATGTACTTATGTCGGCATTTTGCCTTTTGTATTTAATTCCGATGCAGTTTCTGTGTTTCATCGTCAACATGAAGGTCAGAGGGATACAGTAAACCTGAGGTGAAGCATCGGAATCTATAACTAGTGTCACAGGAATGCTTCAAAACAGAGACAGTAGGAAGAGTCAGTCTTCTTGTACTTAAGTCGGCATTGTGCCTTTTGTATTTAATTCCGATGCAATTTCTGTGTTTCATCGTAAATAAGAAGGTCAGAGGGATACAGTAAACCTTAAGTGAAGCATCGGAATCTATAACTACTGTCACAGGAATGGTTCTAAACATAGACAGTAAGAAGAGTCAGTCGTCTTGTACTTAAGTCGGCATTGTGCTTTTTGAATTTAATTCCGATGCAATTTCTGTGTTTCATCGTCAATAAGAAGGTCAGAGGGATACAGTAAACCTGAAGTGAAGCATCGTAATTTATAACTAGTGGCACAGGAATGGTTCAAAACATAGAGAGTAAGAAGAGTCAGTCTTCTTGTACTTAAGTCGGCATTGTGCCTTTTTGTATTAAATTCCGATGCTATTTCTGTTTCATCGTCGATGAGAAGGTCCAAGGGATACAGTAAACCTGAAGTGAAGCAACGTAATCTATAACTAGTTTCACAGGAATTGCTCAAAACATAGACAGTAAGAAGTGTCATTCTTCTAGTACGTAAGTCGGCATTGTGCCTTTTTTATATAATTCAGATGCAAATTCTGTGTTTCATCTTCAATAAGAAGGTCCAAAGGATACAGTAAACCTGAAGTGAAGCTTCGGAATCTATAACTAGTGTCACAGGAATGGTTGAAATCATAGACAGTAACAAGAGTCAGTCTTCTTGTACTTAAGGCGGCATTGTGCCCTTTGTATTTAATTCCGATGCAATTTCTGTGTTTCATCCTCAATAAGAAGGTCAGAGGGATACAGTAAACGTGAAGTGAAGCATCGGAATCTATAACTAGTGTCACAGGAATGGTTCAAAACATAGTCTGTCGGAAGTGTCAGTCTTCTTGTACTTAAGTCGGCATTGTGCTTTTTGTATTTAATTCCGATGCAATTTCTGTGTTTCATCGTCAATAAGAAGGTCCAAGGGATACAGTAAATTTGAAGTGAAGCATCGAAATCTATAACTATTCTTACAGGAATTATTCAATACATAGACTGTAAGAAGAGTCAGTCTTCTTGTACTTAATACGGCATTGTGCCTTTTCTACCTAATTCCGATGCAATTTCTGTGTTTCATCGACAATAAGAATGTCAGAGGGATACAGTAAACCTGAAGTGAAGCATCGGAATCTACAACTAGTGTCACAGGAACGGTTCAAAACATAGACACTAGGAAGCGTCGGTCTTCTTGTACTTATGTCGGCATTGTGCCTTTTCTTTTTTATTTCGATGGATTTTCTGTGTTTCATCGTCAATAAGAAGGTCCAAAGGACAAAGTAAACCTGAAGTGAAGCTTCGGAATCTATAACTAGTGTCACAGGAATGTTCAAAACATAGACAGTAAGAAGAGTCAGTCTTCTTGTACTTAAGTCGGCACTGTGCCATTTGTATTTAATTCCGATGCAATTTCTGTGTTTCATCGTCAGTAAGAGTGTCAGAGGGATACAGTATACCTGAAGTGAAGCCTCGGAATCTATAACTAGTGTCACAGGAATTTTTCAAAACATAGACATTTGGATGAGTCAGTTTTCTTGTACTTAAGTCGGCATTGTGCCTTTTCTATTTATTGCCGATGCAATTTCTGTGTTTCGTCGTCAATAAGAAGGTCCAAGGGATACAGTAAACATGTAGTGAAGCATCAGAATCTAAAACTGGTCTCACAGGAAATGTTCACAACATAGTCAGTAAGAAGAGTCAGTCTTCTTGTACTTAAGTCGGCATTGTGAATTTTGTATTTAATTCCGATGCAAATTCTGTGCTTCATCGTCAATAAGAAGGTCAGAGGGACTCAGTAAACCTGAAGTGAAGCATCGGAATCTATAGCTAGTGTCACAGGAATGGTTAAAACATAGACGGTAGGAAGAGTCAGTCTTGTTGTGCTTAAGTCGGCATTGTGCCTTTTCTAATTAATTCCGATGCAAGTTCTGTGTTTCATCGTCAATACGAAGGTCCATGGGATACAGTAAACATGTAGTGAAGCATCAGAATCTAAAACTGGTCTCACAGGAAATGTTCACAACATAGTCAGTAAGAAGAGTCAGTCTTCTTGTACTTAAGTCGGCGTTGTGCATTCTGTATTTAATTCCGATGCAATTTCTGTGTTTCATCATCAATAAGAAGGTCAGAGGGATACAGTACACCTGAAGTGAAGCAACGGAATCTATAACTAGTGTCACAGGAAAGGTTCAAAACATAGACAGTAGGAAGAGTCAGTCTTCTTGTACTTAAGTGGGCATTGTGCTTTTTCTATTTAATTCCGATGCAATTTCTGTGTTTCATCGTCAATAAGAGGGTCAGAGGGATACAGTAAACCTGAAGTGAAACATCGGAATCTATAACTAGTGTCACAGGAATGGTTCAAAACATAGACAATAGGAAGGGTCAGTCTTCTTGTACTTAAGTCGGCATTGTGCCTTTTCTACTTAATTCCAATGCAATTTGTGTGTTTCATCGTCAATAAGAAGGTCCAAATGATACAGTAAACCTGAAGTGAATCGTCGGAAACTATAACTAGTGTCACCGGAATGGTTCAAAACATAGACAGTAAGAAGAGTAAGTCTTCTTGTACTTAAGTCGGCATTGTGCCTTTTGTATTTAATTCCGATGCAATTACTGTGTTTCATCGTAAATAAGAAGGTCAGAGGGATACAGTAAACCTGAAGTGAAGCATCGGGAATCTATAACTAGTGTCACAGGAATGGTTTTAAACATAGACAGTAAGAAGAGTCAGTCTTCTTGTACTTAAGTCGGCATGGTGCTTTTTTAATTTAATTCCGATGCAATTTCTGAGTTTCATCGTCAATAAGAAGGTCAGATGGATACAGTAAACCTGAAGTGAAGCATCGGAATCTATAACTAGTGTCACAGGAACAGTTCAAAGCATAGACACTAGGAAGCGTCAGTCTTCTTGTACTTATGTCGGCATTGTGCTTTTTCTTTTTGATTCCGATGGAATTTCTGTGTTTCATCGTCAATAAGAAGGTCCAAAGGACAAAGTAAACCTGAAGTGAAGCATCGGAATCTATAACTAGTGTCACAGGAATTGTTCAAACATAGACAGTAAGAAGAGTCAGTCTTCTTGTACTTAAGTCGGCATTGTACCTTTTGTATTTAATTCCGATGCAATGTCTGTGTTTCATCGTCAATAAGAAGGTCCAAGTGATACAGTAAACCTGAAGTGAATCATCGGAAACTATAACTAGTGTCACCGGAATGGTTCAAAACATAGACAGTAAGAAGAGTCAGTCTTCTTGTACTTAAGTCGGCATTGTGCCTTTTGTATTAATTTCCGATGCAATTTCTGTATTTCATCGTAAATAAGAAGGTCAGAGGGATACAGTAAACCTGAAGTGAAACATCGGAATCTATAACTAGTGTCACAGGAATGGTTCAAAACAGAGACAGTAGGAAGAGTCAGTCTTCTTGTACTTAAGTCGGCATTGTGCCTTTTGTATTTAATTCCGATGCAAATTCTGTGCTTCGTCGTCAATAAGATGGTCCAAGGGATACAGTAAACCTGAAGTGAAGCATCGGAATCTGTAACTAGTGTCACAGGAATGGTTCAAATCATAGACAGTAAGAAGAGTCAGTCATCTTGTACTTAAGTCGGCATTGTGCCTTTTCTATATAATTCCGATGCAATTTCTGTGTTTCATCGTCAATAACACGGTCAGAGGGATACAGTAATTTTGAAGTGAAGCATCGGATCCTCTAACTAGTGTCGCAGGAATGGTTCAAAACCTAGACTATAGGAAGGGTCAGTCTTCTTGTACTTAAGCCGGCATTGTGCCTTTCCTAATTAATTCCGATGCAATTTCTGTGTTTCATCGTAAATAAGAAGGTCTGAGGGATACAGTAAACCTGAAGTGAAGCATCGGAATCTATAACTAGTGTCACAGGAATGGTTCAAAACATATCCAGCAAGAAGAGTCAGTCTTCTTGTACTTAAGTCTGCATTGTGCCTTTTGTATTTAATTCCGATGCAATTTGTGTGTTTCATCGTCAATAAGAAGGTCCAAGGGATACAGTAAACCTGAAGTGATGCATCGGAATCTATAACTAGTGTCACAGGAATGGTTCAAACATAGACAGTAGGAAGTGTCAGTCTTCTTGTACTTAAGTCGGCATTGTGCCATTTGTATTTAATTCCGATGCAATTCCTGTGTTTCAACGTCAATAAGAAGGTCCAAGGGATACAGTAAACCTAAAGTGAAGCATCGGAATCTATAACTAGTGTCACAGGAATGGTTCAAAACATAGACAGTAAGAAGAGTCATTCTGCTTGTACTTAAGTCGGCATTGTGCCTTTTGTATTTAATTTCGATGCAAATTCTGTGTTTCATCGTCAATAAGAAGGTCCAAGGTATACAGTAAACACATAGTGAAGCATCGGAAGCTAAAACTGGTCTCACAGGAAATGTTCAAATCATAGTAAGTAAGAAGAGTCAGTCTTCTTGTACTTAAGTCGGCATTGTGCCTTTTCTATGTAATTTTGATGCAATTTCTGTGTTTCGTCGTCAATAAGAAGGTCCAAGGGATACAGTAAACATTAAGTGAAGCACCGGAATCTAAAACCGGTCTCTCAGGAAAGGTTCGAAACATAGAGAGTAAGAAGAGCCAGTCATCTGGTATTTGAGTCGGCATTGTGCCTTTTGTATTTAATTCCGATGCAGTTTCTGTGTTTCATCGTCAACAAGAAGGTCAGATGGAATCAGTAAACCTGAAGTGAAGCATCGGAATCTATAACTAGTGTCACAGGAATGGATAAAACATAGACAGTAGGAAGAGTCAGTCTTCTTGTACTTAAGTCTGCATTGTGCCTTTTCTATTTAATTCCGATGCAATGTATGTGTTTCATCGTCAATAAGAAGGTCCAAGAGGTACAGTAAACAATAGTGAAGCATCGGAATCTAAAACTGGTCTCACAGGAAATGTTCACTACATATTCAGTAAGAAGAGTCAGTCTTCTTGTACATAAGTCGGCATTGTGCCTTTTGAATTTAATTCCGATGCAATTTCTGTGTTTCATCGTCAATAAGAAGGTCCAAGGGATACAGTAAACCAGAAGTGAAACAACGGAATCTATAACTAGTGTCACAAGAATGGTTCAAAACATAGACAGTAAGAAGAGTCAGTCTTCTTGTACTGAAGTCGGCATTGTGCATTTTGTATTTTATTTCGATGCAATTACTGTGTTTCATCGTCAGTAAGAAGGTCCAAGGGATACATTAAACACATAGTGAAGCATCGGAATCTAAAACTGGTCTCACAGGAAATGTTCAAATCATAGTAAGTAAGAAGAGACAGCATTCTTTTACTTAAGTCGGCATTGTGCATTTTCTATGTACTTTTGATGCAATTTCTGTGTTTGGTCGTCAATAAGAAGGTCCAAGGGATACAGTGAACCTGAAGTGAAGCACCGGAATCTAAAACCGGTCTCTCAGGAAAGGTGCAAAGCATAGAGAGTAAGAAGAGCCAGTCATCTTGTATTTGAGTCGGCATTGTGCCTTTTGTATATAATTCCAATGCAGTTTCTGTGTTTCATCGTCAATAAGAAGGTCAGAGGGAAACAGTAAACCTGAAGTGAAGCATCGGAATCTATAACTAGTGTCACAGGAATGGTTAAAACATAGACTGTAGGGAGAGTCTGTCTTCTGGTACTTAAGTCGGCATTGTGCCTTTTCTATTTATTTCCGATGCAATGTGTGTGTTTCATCGTCAATAAGAAGGTCCAAGGGAGACAGTAAACATATAGTGAAGCATCGGAATCTAAAACTGGTCTCACAGGAAATGTTCACAACATAGTCAGTAAGAAGAGACTGTCTACTTGTACTTAAGTCGGCATTGTGCATTTTGTATTTAATTCCGATGCAATTTCTGTGTTTCATCATCAGTGAGAAGGTCAGAGGGATACAGTAAACCTGAAGTGAAGCAACGGAATCTATAACTAGTGTCACAGGAATGGTTCAAACATAGACAGTAGGAAGAGTCAGACGTCTTGTACTTAAGTCGGCATTGTGCCTTTTCTATTTAATTCCGATGCAATTTCTGTGTTTCGTCGTCAATAAGAAGGTCAAAAGGATACAGTAAACCTAAAATGAAGCATCGGAATCTATAACTAGTGTCACAGGAATGGTTCAAAACATAGACAGTAAGAAGAGTCAGTCTTCTTGTACTTATGTCGGCATTGTGCCTCTTGCATTTAATTCCGATGCAACTTTTGTGTTTCATCGTCGATAAGAAGGTCCAAGGGATACAGTAAACCTGAATTGAAGCATCGGAACCTATAACTAGTGTCACAGGAATTGTTCAAAACATAGACAGTAAGAAGAGTCAGTCTTCTTGTACTTAAGTCGGATTTGTGCCTTTTGTATTTAATTCCGACGCAATTTCTGTGTTTCATCGTCAATAAGAAGGTCAAAGTGATACAGTAAACCAGAAGTGAAGCATCTGAAACTATAACTAGTGTCACCGGAATGGATCAAAACATAGACAGTAAGAAGAGTCGGTCTTCTTGTACTTAAGTCGGCATTGTGCCTTTTGTATTTGATTCCGATGCAATTTCTGTGTTTCATCGTCAATAAGAACGTCCAAGTGATACAGTAAACCTGAAGTGAAGCATCGGAAACTATAACTAGTGTCACCGGAATGGTTCAAAACGTAGACAGTGAGAAGTGTCAGTCTTCTTGTACTTAAGTCGGCATTGTGCCTTTTCTATTTAATGCCGATGCAATTTCTGTGTTTCGTCGTCAATAAGAAGGTCCAAGGGATACAGTAAACCTGAAGTGAAGCATCGGAATCTATAACTAGTGTCACAGGAATTGCTCAAAACATAGACAGTAAGAAGAGTCAGTCTTCTTGTACTTAAGTCGGCATTGTGAATTTTGTATTTAATTCCGATGCAAATTCTGTGCTTCATCGTCAATAAGAAGGTCAGAGGGACTCAGTAAACCTGAAGTGAAGCATCGGAATCTATAGCTAGTGTCACAGGAATGGTTAAAACATAGACGGTAGGAACAGTCAGTCTTGTTGTGCTTAAGTCGGCATTGTGCCTTTTCTAATTAATTCCGATGCAAGTTCTGTGTTTCATCGTCAATACGAAGGTCCATGGGATACAGTAAACATGTAGTGAAGCATCGGAATCTAAAACTGGTCTCACAGGAAATGTTCACAACATAGTCAGTAAGAAGAGTCAGTCTTCTTGTACTTAAGTCGGCGTTGTGCATTCTGTATTTAATTCCGATGCAATTTCTGTGTTTCATCATCAATAAGAAGGTCAGAGGGATACAGTACACCTGAAGTGAAGCAACAGAAACTATAACTAGTGTCACAGGAAAGGTTCAAAACATAGACAGTAGGAAGAGTCAGTCTTCTTGTACTTAAGCCGGCATTGTGCCTTTTCTATTTAATTCCGATGCAATTTCTGTGTTTCATCGTCGATAAGAAGGTCCAAGAGATACAGTAAACCTGAAGTGAAGCATCGGAATCTATAACTAGTGTCACAGGAATTGTTCAAAGCTTAGAGAGTAAGAAGAGTCAGTCTTCTGGTACTAAAGTCGGCATTGTGCCTTTTGAATTTAATTCCGATGCAATTTCTGTGTTTCATCGTCAATAAGAAGGTCCAAGTGATACAGTAAACCTGAAGTGAAGCATCTGAAACTATAACTAGTGTCACCGGAATGGTTCAAAATATTGACAGTAAGAATAGTCAGTCTTCTTGTACTTAAGTCGGCATAGTAACTTTTGTAATTAATTAAGATGCAAGTTCTGTGTTTCATCGTCAATAGGAAGGTCAATGGGATACAGTAAACATGTAGTGAAGCATCGGAATCTAAAACTGGTCTCACAGGAAATGTTCACAACTTAGTCAGAAAGAAGAGACAGTCTTCTTTTACTTAAGTCGGCATAGTGCCTTTTCTATTTAATTCCGATGCAAATTCTGTGTTTCGTCGTCAATAAGAAGGTCCAATTGATACAGTAAACCTGACGTAAAACATCGGAATCTATAACTAGTGTCACAGGAATGATTCAAAACAAAGACAGTAAGAAGAGTCAGTCTTCTTGTACTTAAGTCGGCATTGTGCTTTTTCTATTTAATTCCGATACAATTTCTGTGTTTCATCGTCAATAAGAGGGTCAGAGGGATACAGTAAACCTGAAGTGAAACATCGGAATCTATAACTAGTGTCACAGGAATGGTTCAAAACATAGACAATAGGAAGGGTCAGTCTTCTTGTACTTAAGTCGGCATTGTGCCTTGCCTATTTAATTCCAATGCAATTTCTGTGATTCGTCGTCAATAAGAAGGTCCAAGGGATGCAGTAAATCTGAAGTGAGGCAACGGAATCTATAACTAGTGTCACAGGAATTGTTGAAAATATAGACAGTAAGAAGAGTCAGTCTTCTTGTACTTAAGTCGGCATTGTGCCTTTTGTATTTAATTCCGATGCAGTTTCTGTGTTTCATCGACAATAAGAAGGTCAGATTGAATCAGTAAACCTGAAGTGAAGCATCGGAATCTATACTAGTGTCACAGGAATGGTTAAAACATAGACAGTAGGAAGAGTCAGTCTTGTTGTACTTAAGACGGCATTGTGCCTTTTCTAATTAATTCCGATGCAAGTTCTGTGTTTCATCGTCAATAAGAAGGTCCATGGGATACAGTAAACATATAGTGAAGCATCGGAATCTAAAACTGGTCTCACAGGAAATGTTCACAACATAGTCAGTAAGAAGAGTCAGTCTTCTTGTACTTAAGTGGGCATTGTGCCTTTTGTATTTAATTCCGATGCAATTTCTGTGTTTCATCGTAAATAAGAAGGTCAGAGGGATACAGTAAACCTGAAGTGAAGCATCGGAATCTATAACTAGTGTCACAGGAATGGTTTTAAACATAGACAGTAAGAAGAGTCAGTCTTCTTGTACTTAAGTCGGCATGGTGCTTTTTTAATTTAATTCCGATGCAATTTCTGAGTTTCATCGTCAATAAGAAGGTCAGATGGATACAGTAAACCTGAAGTGAAGCATCGGAATCTATAACTAGTGTCACAGGAACGGTTCAAAACATAGACACTAGGAAGCGTCAGTCTTCTTGTACTTATGTCGGCATTGTGCTTTTTCTTTTTGATTCCGATGGAATTTCTGTGTTTCATCGTCAATAAGAAGGTCCAAAGGACAAAGTAAACCTGAAGTGAAGCATCGGAATCTATAACTAGTGTCACAGGAATCGTTCTAAACATAGACAGTAAGAAGAGTCAGTCTTCTTGTACTTATGTCGGCATAGTGCTTTTTCTATTTAATTCCGATGCAAATTCTGTGTTTCGTCGTCAATAGGAAGGTCCAATTGATACAGTAAACCTGAAGTGAAGCATCGGAATCTATAACTAGTGTCACAGGAATGATTCAAAACATAGACAGTAAGAAGAGTCAGTCTTCTTGTACTTAAGTCGGCATGGTGCTTTTTCTATTTAATTCCGATGCAATTTCTGTGTTTCATCGTCATTAAGAGGGTCAGAGGGATACAGTAAACCTGAAGTGAAACATCGGAATCTATAACTAGTGTCACAGGAATGGTTCAAAACATAGACAATAGGAAGGGTCAGTCTTCGTGTACTTAAGTCGGCATTGTGCCTTTCCTATTTAATTCCAATGCAATTTCTGTGATTCGTCGTCAATAAGAAGGTCCAAGGGATGCAGTAAACCTGAAGTGAAGCAACGGAATCTATAACTAGTGTCACAGGAATTGTTCAAACATAGACAGTAAGAAGAGTCAGTCTTCTTGTACTTAAGTCGGCATTGTGCCTTTTGTATTCAATTCCGATGCAATTTCTGTGTTTCATCGTCAATAAGAAGGTCCAAGTGATACAGTAAACCTGAAGTGAATGATCGGAAACTATAACTAGTGTCACCGGAATGGTTCAAAACATAGACAGTAAGAAGAGTCAGTCTTGTTGTACTTAAGTCGGCATTGTGCCTTTTGTATTAATTTCCGATGCAATTTCTGTATTTCATCGTAAATAAGAAGGTCAGAGGCATACAGTAAACCTGAAGTGAAGCATCGGAATCTATAACTAGTGTCACAGGATTAGTTTTAAACATAGACAGTAAGAAGAGTCAGTCTTCTTGTACTTAAGTCGGCATGGTGCTTTTTGAATTTAATTCCGATGCAATTTCAGTGTTTCATCGTCAATAAGAAGATCAGAGGGATACAGTAAACCTGAAGTGAAGCATCGGAATCTATAACTAGTGTCACAGGAATGGTTCAAAGCAGAGACAGTAGGAAGAGTCAGTCTTCTTGTACTTAAGTCAGCATTGTGCCTTTTATATTTAATTCCGATGCAATTTCTGTGTTTCATCGTAAATAAGAAGGTCAGAGGGATACAGTGAAGCTGAAGTGAAGCATCAGAATCTATAACTAGTGTTACAGGAATGGTTCTAAACATAGACAGTTAGAAGAGTCAGTCTTCTTGTACTTAAGTCGGCATTGTGCCTTTTGTATTTAATTCCGATGCAATTTCTGTGTTTCATCGTCAATAAGAAGGTCCAAGGGATACTATAAACATGTAGTGAAGCATCGGAATCTAAAACTGGTCTCACACGAAATGCTCACAACATAGTCAGAAAGTAGAGACAGTCTTCATGTACTTAAGTCGGCATTGTGCCTTTTGTATTTAATTCCGATGCAGTTTCTGTGTTTCATCGTCAACAAGAAGGTAAGAGGTATACAGTAAACCTGAAGTGAAACATCGGAATCTATAACTAGTGTCACAGGAATGGTTCAAAACAGAGACAGTAGGAAGAGTCAGTCTTCTTGTACTTAAGTCGGCATTGTGCCTTTTGTATTTAATTCCGATGCAAATTCTGTGTTTCGTCGTCAATAAGAAGGTCCAAGGGATACAGTAAACCTGAAGTGAAGCATCGGAATCTGTAACTAGTGTCACAGGAATGGTTCAAATCATAGACAGTAAGAAGAGTCAGTCATCTTGTACTTAAGTCGGCATTGTGCCTTTTCTATTTAATTCCGATGTAATTTCTGTGTTTCATCGTCAATAACACGGTCAGAGGGATACAGTAATTTTGAAGTGAAGCATCGGATCCTCTAACTAGTGTCACAGGAATGGTTCAAAACCTAGACAATAGGAAGGGTCAGTCTTCTTGTACTTAAGCCGGCATTGTGCCTTTCCTATATAATTCCGATGCAATTTCTGTGTTTCATCGTCAATAAGAAGGTCTGAGGGATACAGTAAACCTGAAGTGAAGCATCGGAATCTATAACTAGTGTCACAGGAATGGTTCAAAACATATCCAGCAAGAAGAGTCAGTCTTCTTGTACTTAAGTCGGCATTGTGCCTTTTGTATTTAATTCCGATGCAATTTGTGTGTTTCATCGTCAGTACGAAGGTCAGAGTTATAGAGTAAACCTTAAGTGAAGCATGGGAATCTATAACTAGTGTCACAGGAATGGTTCAAAACCTACACAGCAAGAAGAGTCAGTCTTCTTGTACTTAAGTCTGCATTGTGCCTTTTGTATTTAATTCCGATGCAAATTCTGTGTTTCATCGTCAATAAGAAGGTCCAAGGGATACAGTAAACCTGAAGTGATGCATCGGAATCTATAACTAGTGTCACAGGAATGGTTCAAAACAGAGACAGTAGGAAGAGTCAGTCTTCTTGTACTTAAGTCGGCATTGTGCCTTTTGTATTTAATTCCGATGCAAATTCTGTGTTTCATCGTCAATAAGAAGGTCCAAGGGATACAGTAAACCTGAAGTGATGCATCGGAATCTATAACTAGTGTCACAGGAATGGTTCAATAATAGACAGTAGGAAGTGTCAGTCTTCTTGTACTTAAGTCGGCATTGTGCCATTTGTATTTAATTCCGATGCAATTCCTGTGTTTCATCGCCAATAAGAAGGTCCAAGGGATACAGTAAACCTAAAGTGAAGCATCGGAATCTATAACTAGTGTCACAGGAATGGTTCAAAACATAGACAGTAAGAAGAGTCATTCTGCTTGTACTTAAGTCGGCATTGTGCCTTTTGTATTTAATTTCGATGCAAATTCTGTGTTTCATCGTCAATAAGAAGGTCCAAGGTATACAGTAAACACATAGTGAAGCATCGGAATCTAAAACTGGTCTCACAGGAAATGTTCAAATCATAGTAAGTAAGAAGAGTCAGTCTTCTTGTACTTAAGTCGGCATTGTGCCTTTTCTATGTAATTTTGATGCAATTTCTGTGTTTCGTCGTCAATAAGAAGGTCCAAGGGATACAGTAAACATTAAGTGAAGCACCGGAATCTAAAACCGGTCTCTCAGGAAAGGTTCGAAACATAGAGAGTAAAAAGAGCCAGTCATCTGGTATTTGAGTCGGCATTGTGCCTTTTGTATTTAATTCCGATGCAGTTTCTGTGTTTCATCGTCAACAAGAAGGTCAGAGGGAATCAGTAAACCTGAAGTGAAGCATCGGAATCTATAACTAATGTCACAGGAATGGATAAAACATAGACAGTTGAAGAGTCAGTCTTCTTGTACTTAAGTCTGCATTGTGCCTTTTCTATTTAATTCCGATGCAATGTATGTGTTTCGTCGTCAATAAGAAGGTCCAAGAGGTACTGTAAACAATAGTGAAGCATCGGAATCTAAAACTGGTCTCACAGGAAATGTTCACTACATATTCAGTAAGAAGAGTCAGTCTTCTTGTACATAAGTCGGCATTGTGCCTTTTGAATTTAATTCCGATGCAATTTCTGTGTTTCATCGTCAATAAGAAGGTCCAAGGGATACAGTAAACCAGAAGTGAAACATCGGAATCTATAACTAGTGTCACAAGAATGGTTCAAAACATAGACAGTAAGAAGAGTCAGTCTTCTTGTACTGAAGTCGGCATTGTGCATTTTGTATTTTATTTCGATGCAATTACTGTGTTTCATCGTCAGTAAGAAGGTCCAAGGGATACATTAAACACATAGTGAAGCATCGGAATCTAAAACTGGTCTCACAGGAAATGTTCAAATCATAGTAAGTAAGAAGAGACAGTATTCTTTTACTTAAGTCGGCATTGTGCATTTTCTATGTACTTTTGATGCAATTTCTGTGTTTGGTCGTCAATAAGAAGGTCCAAGGGATACAGTGAACCTGAAGTGAAGCACCGGAATCTAAAACCGGTCTCTCAGGAATGGTGCAAAGCATAGAGAGTAAGAAGAGCCAGTCATCTTGTATTTGAGTCGGCATTGTGCCTTTTGTATATAATTCCAATGCAGTTTCTGTGTTTCATCGTCAATAAGAATGTCAGAGGGAATCAGCAAACCTGAAGTGAAGCATCGGAATCTATAACTAGTGTCACAGGAATGGTTAAAACATAGACTGTAGGGAGAGTCTGTCTTCTGGTACTTAAGTCGGCATTGTGCCTTTTCTATTTATTTCCGATGCAATGTGTGTGTTTCATCGTCAATAAGAAGGTCCAAGGGAGACAGTAAACATATAGTGAAGCATCGGAATCTAAAACTGGTCTCACAGGAAATGTTCACAACATAGTCAGTAAGAAGAGTCTGTCTACTTGTACTTAAGTCGGCATTGTGCATTTTGTATTTAATTCCGATGCAATTTCTGTGTTTCATCATCAATGAGAAGGTCAGAGGGATACAGTAAACCTGAAGTGAAGCAACGGAATCTATAACTAGTGTCACAGGAATGGTTCAAACATAGACAGTAGGAAGAGTCAGACGTCTTGTACTTAAGTCGGCATTGTGCCTTTTCTATTTAATTCCGATGCAATTTCTGTGTTTCGTCGTCAATAAGAAGGTCAAAAGGATACAGTAAACCTAAAATGAAGCATCGGAATCTATAACTAGTGTCACAGGAATGGTTCAAAACATAGACAGTAAGAAGAGTCAGTCTTCTTGTACTTATGTCGGCATTGTGCCTCTTGCATTTAATTCCGATGCAACTTTTGTGTTTCATCGTCGATAAGAAGGTCCAAGGGATACAGTAAACCTGAATTGAAGCATCGGAACCTATAACTAGTGTCACAGGAATTGTTCAAAACATAGACAGTAAGAAGAGTCAGTCTTCTTGTACTTAAGTCGGATTTGTGCCTTTTGTATTTAATTCCGATGCAATTTCTGTGTTTCATCGTCAATAAGAAGGTCAAAGTGATACAGTAAACCAGAAGTGAAGCATCTGAAACTATAACTAGTGTCACCGGAATGGATCAAAACATAGACAGTAAGAAGAGTCGGTCTTCTTGTACTTAAGTCGGCATTGTGCCTTTTGTATTTGATTCCGATGCAATTTCTGTGTTTCATCGTCAATAAGAACGTCCAAGTGATACAGTAAACCTGAAGTGAAGCATCGGAAACTATAACTAGTGTCACCGGAATGGTTCAAAACGTAGACAGTGAGAAGTGTCAGTCTTCTTGTACTTAAGTCGGCATTGTGCCTTTTCTATTTAATGCCGATGCAATTTCTGTGTTTCGTCGTCAATAAGAAGGTCCAAGGGATACAGTAAACCTGAAGTGAAGCATCGGAATCTATAACTAGTGTCACAGGAATTGCTCAAAACATAGACAGTAAGAAGAGTCAGTCTTCTTGTACTTAAGTCGGCATTGTGAATTTTGTATTTAATTCCGATGCAAATTCTGTGCTTCATCGTCAATAAGAAGGTCAGAGGGACTCAGTAAACCTGAAGTGAAGCATCGGAATCTATAGCTAGTGTCACAGGAATGGTTAAAACATAGACGGTAGGAACAGTCAGTCTTGTTGTGCTTAAGTCGGCATTGTGCCTTTTCTAATTAATTCCGATGCAAGTTCTGTGTTTCATCGTCAATACGAAGGTCCATGGGATACAGTAAACATGTAGTGAAGCATCGGAATCTAAAACTGGTCTCACAGGATATGTTCACAACATAGTCAGTAAGAAGAGTCAGTCTTCTTGTACTTAAGTCGGCGTTGTGCATTCTGTATTTAATTCCGATGCAATTTCTGTGTTTCATCATCAATAAGAAGGTCAGAGGGATACAGTACACCTGAAGTGAAGCAACAGAATCTATAACTAGTGTCACAGGAAAGGTTCAAAACATAGACAGTAGGAAGAGTCAGTCTTCTTGTACTTAAGCCGGCATTGTGCCTTTTCTATTTAATTCCGATGCAATTTCTGTGTTTCATCGTCGATAAGAAGGTCCAAGAGATACAGTAAACCTGAAGTGAAGCATCGGAATCTATAACTAGTGTCACAGGAATTGTTCAAAGCTTAGAGAGTAAGAAGAGTCAGTCTTCTGGTACTAAAATCGGCATTGTGCCTTTTGAATTTAATTCCGATGCAATTTCTGTGTTTCATCGTCAATAAGAAGGTCCAAGTGATACAGTAAACCTGAAGTGAAGCATCTGAAACTATAACTAGTGTCACCGGAATGGTTCAAAATATTGACAGTAAGAATAGTCAGTCTTCTTGTACTTAAGTCGGCATAGTAACTTTTGTAATTAATTCCGATGCAAGTTCTGTGTTTCATCGTCAATAGGAAGGTCAATGGGATACAGTAAACATGTAGTGAAGCATCGGAATCTAAAACTGGTCTCACAGGAAATGTTCACAACTTAGTCAGAAAGAAGAGACAGTCTTCTTTTACTTAAGTCGGCATAGTGCCTTTTCTATTTAATTCCGATGCAAATTCTGTGTTTCGTCGTCAATAAGAAGGTCCAATTGATACAGTAAACCTGACGTAAAACATCGGAATCTATAACTAGTGTCACAGGAATGATTCAAAACAAAGACAGTAAGAAGAGTCAGTCTTCTTGTACTTAAGTCGGCATTGTGCTTTTTCTATTTAATTCCGATACAATTTCTGTGTTTCATCGTCAATAAGAGGGTCAGAGGGATACAGTAAACCTGAAGTGAAACATCGGAATCTATAACTAGTGTCACAGGAATGGTTCAAAACATAGACAGTAGGAAGAGTCAGTCTTGTTGTACTTAAGACGGCATTGTGCCTTTTCTAATTAATTCCGATGCAAGTTCTGTGTTTCATCGTCAATAAGAAGGTCCATGGGATACAGTAAACATATAGTGAAGCATCGGAATCTAAAACTGGTCTCACAGGAAATGTTCACAACATAGTCAGTAAGAAGAGTCAGTCTTCTTGTACTTAAGTGGGCATTGTGCTTTTTCTATTTAATTCCGATGCAATTTCTGTGTTTCATCGTCAATAAGAGGGTCAGAGGGATACAGTAAACCTGAAGTGAAACATCGGAATCTATAACTAGTGTCACAGGAATGGTTCAAAACATAGACAATAGGAAGGGTCAGTCTTCTTGTACTTAAGTCGGCATTGTGCCTTTCCTACTTAATTCCAATGCAATTTCTGTGATTCGTCGTCAATAAGACGGTCCAAGGGATGCAGTAAACCTGAAGTGAAGCAACGGAATCTATAACTAGTGTCACAGGAATTGTTCAATACATAGACAGTAAGAAGAGTCAGTCTTCTCGTACTTAAGTCGGCATTGTGCCTTTTGTATTTAATTCCGATGCAATTTGTGTGTTTCATCGTCAATAAGAAGGTCCAAATGATACAGTAAACCTGAAGTGAATCGTCGGAAACTATAACTAGTGTCACCGGAATGGTTCAAAACATAGACAGTAAGAAGAGTAAGTCTTCTTGTACTTAAGTCGGCATTGTGCCTTTTGTAATTAATTCCGATGCAATTTCTGTGTTTCATCGTAAATAAGAAGGTCAGAGGGATACAGTAAACCTGAAGTGAAGCATCGGAATCTATAACTAGTGTCACAGGAATGGTTTTAAACATAGACAGTAAGAAGAGTCAGTCTTCTTGTACTTAAGTCGGCATGGTGCTTTTTTAATTTAATTCCGATGCAATTTCTGAGTTTCATCGTCAATAAGAAGGTCAGATGGATACAGTAAACCTGAAGTGAAGCATCGGAATCTATAACTAGTGTCACAGGAACGGTTCAAAACATAGACACTAGGAAGCGTCAGTCTTCTTGTACTTATGTCGGCATTGTGCTTTTTCTTTTTGATTCCGATGGAATTTCTGTGTTTCATCGTCAATAAGAAGGTCCAAAGGACAAAGTAAACCAGAAGTGAAGCATCGGAATCTATAACTAGTGTCACAGGAATCGTTCTAAACATAGACAGTAAGAAGAGTCAGTCTTCTTGTACTTATGTCGGCATAGTGCTTTTTCTATATAATTCCGATGCAAATTCTGTGTTTGTCGTCAATAAGAAGGTCCAATTGATACAGTAAACCTGAAGTGAAGCATCGGAATCTATAACTAGTGTCACAGGAATGATTCAAAACATAGACAGTAAGAAGAGTCAGTCTTCTTGTACTTAAGTCGGCATGGTGCTTTTTCTATTTAATTCCGATGCAATTTCTGTGTTTCATCGCCATTAAGAGGGTCAGAGGGATACAGTAAACCTGAAGTGAAACATCGGAATCTGTAACTAGTGTCACAGGAATGGTTCAAAACATAGACAATAGGAAGGGTCAGTCTTCGTGTACTTAAGTCGGCATTGTGCCTTTCCTATTTAATTCCAATGCAATTTCTGTGATTCGTCGTCAATAAGAAGGTCCAAGGGATGCAGTAGACCTGAAGTGAAGCAACGGAATCTATAACTAGTGTCACAGGAATTGTTCAAACATAGACAGTAAGAAGAGTCAGTCTTCTTGTACTTAAGTCGGCATTGTGCCTTTTGTATTTAATTCCGATGCAATTTCTGTGTTTCATCGTCAATAAGAAGGTCCAAGTGATACAGTAAACCTGAAGTGAATGATCGGAAACTATAACTAGTGTCACCGGAATGGTTCAAAACATAAACAGTAAGAAGAGTCAGTCTTCTTGTACTTAAGTCGGCATTGTGCCTTTTGTATTAATTTCCGATGCAATTTCTGTATTTCATCGTAAATAAGAAGGTCAGAGGGATACAGTAAACCTGAAGTGAAGCATCGGAATCTATAACTAGTGTCACAGGATTAGTTTTAAACATAGACAGTAAGAAGAGTCAGTCTTCTTGTACTTAAGTCGGCATGGTGCTTTTTGAATTTAATTCCGATGCAATTTCAGTGTTTCATCGTCAATAAGAAGATCAGAGGGATACAGTAAACCTGAAGTGAAGCATCGGAATCTATAACTAGTGTCACAGGAATGGTTCAAAACAGAGACAGTAGGAAGAGTCAGTCTTCTTGTACTTAAGTCAGCATTGTGCCTTTTATATTTAATTCCGATGCAATTTCTGTGTTTCATCGTAAATAAGAAGGTCAGAGGGATACAGTAAAGCTGAAGTGAAGCATCAGAATCTATAACTAGTGTCACAGGAATGGTTCTAAACATAGACAGTAAGAAGAGTCAGTCTTCTTGTACTTAAGTCGGCATTGTGCCTTTTGTATTTAATTCCGATGCAATTTCTGTGTTTCATCGTCAATAAGAAGGTCCAAGGGATACTATAAACATGTAGTGAAGCATCGGAATCTAAAACTGGTCTCACACGAAATGCTCACAACATAGTCAGAAAGTAGAGACAGTCTTCATGTACTTAAGTCGGCATTGTGCCTTTTGTATTTAATTCCGATGCAGTTTCTGTGTTTCATCGTCAACAAGAAGGTCAGAGGTATACAGTAAACCTGAAGTGAAACATCGGAATCTATAACTAGTGTCACAGGAATGGTTCAAAACAGAGACAGTAGGAAGAGTCAGTCTTCTTGTACTTAAGTCGGCATTGTGCCTTTTGTATTTAATTCCGATGCAAATTCTGTGTTTCGTCGTCAATAAGAAGGTCCAAGGGATACAGTAAACCTGAAGTGAAGCATCGGAATCTGTAACTAGTGTCACAGGAATGGTTCAAATCATAGACAGTAAGAAGAGTCAGTCATCTTGTACTTAAGTCGGCATTGTGCCTTTTCTATTTAATTCCGATGCAATTTCTGTGTTTCATCGTCAATAACACGGTCAGAGGGATACAGTAATTTTGAAGTGAAGCATCGGATCCTCTAACTAGTGTCACAGGAATGGTTCAAAACCTAGACAATAGGAAGGGTCAGTCTTCTTGTACTTAAGCCGGCATTGTGCCTTTCCTAATTAATTCCGATGCAATTTCTGTGTTTCATCGTCAATAAGAAGGTCTGAGGGATACAGTAAACCTGAAGTGAAGCATCGGAATCTATAACTAGTGTCACAGGAATGGTTCAAAACATATCCAGCAAGAAGAGTCAGTCTTCTTGTACTTAAGTCGGCATTGTGCCTTTTGTATTTAATTCCGATGCAATTTGTGTGTTTCATCGTCAGTACGAAGGTCAGAGGGATAGAGTAAACCTTAAGTGAAGCATGGGAATCTATAACTAGTGTCACAGGAATGGTTCAAAACCTACACAGCAAGAAGAGTCAGTCTTCTTGTACTTAAGTCTGCATTGTGCCTTTTGTATTTAATTCCGATGCAATTTGTGTGTTTCATCGTCAATAAGAAGGTCCAAGGGATACAGTAAACCTGAAGTGATGCATCGGAATCTATAACTAGTGTCACAGGAATGGTTCAAACATAGACAGTAGGAAGTGTCAGTCTTCTTGTACTTAAGTCGGCATTGTGCCATTTGTATTTAATTCCGATGCAATTTCTGTGTTTCATCGCCAATAAGAAGGTCCAAGGGATACAGTAAACCTAAAGTGAAGCATCGGAATCTATAACTAGTGTCACAGGAATGGTTCAAAACATAGACAGTAAGAAGAGTCATTCTGCTTGTACTTAAGTCGGCATTGTGCCTTTTGTATTTAATTTCGATGCAAATTCTGTGTTTCATCGTCAATAAGAAGGTCCAAGGTATACAGTAAACACATAGTGAAGCATCGGAATCTAAAACTGGTCTCACAGGAAATGTTCAAATCATAGTAAGTAAGAAGAGTCAGTCTTCTTGTACTTAAGTCGGCATTGTGCCTTTTCTATGTAATTTTGATGCAATTTCTGTGTTTCGTCGTCAATAAGAAGGTCCAAGGGATACAGTAAACATTAAGTGAAGCACCGGAATCTAAAACCGGTCTCTCAGGAAAGGTTCGAAACATAGAGAGTAAAAAGAGCCAGTCATCTGGTATTTGAGTCGGCATTGTGCCTTTTGTATTTAATTCCGATGCAGTTTCTGTGTTTCATCGTCAACAAGAAGGTCAGAGGGAATCAGTAAACCTGAAGTGAAGCATCGGAATCTATAACTAATGTCACAGGAATGGATAAAACATAGACAGTAGGAAGAGTCAGTCTTCTTGTACTTAAGTCTG
Organism: Schistocerca americana; assembly: GCF_021461395.2. Taxonomy (NCBI): domain Eukaryota; kingdom Metazoa; phylum Arthropoda; class Insecta; order Orthoptera; family Acrididae; genus Schistocerca; species Schistocerca americana. Next base: position 33,918,272 of record NC_060130.1, on the reverse strand, counting down.
CATTGTGCCTTTTCTATTTAATTCCGATGCAATGTATGTGTTTCGTCGTCAATAAGAAGGTCCAAGAGGTACAGTAAACAATAGTGAAGCATCGGAATCTAAAACTGGTCTCACAGGAAATGTTCACTACATATTCAGTAAGAAGAGTCAGTCTTCTTGTACATAAGTCGGCATTGTGCCTTTTGTATATAATTCCAATGCAGTTTCTGTGTTTCATCGTCAATAAGAAGGTCAGAGGGAATCAGTAAACCTGAAGTGAAGCATCGGAATCTATAACTAGTGTCACAGGAATGGTTAAAACATAGACTGTAGGAAGAGTCTGTCTTCTGGTACTTATGTCGGCATTGTGCCTTTTCTATTTATTTCCGATGCAATGTGTGTGTTTCATCGTCAATAAGAAGGTCCAAGGGAGACAGTAAACATATAGTGAAGCATCGGAATCTAAAACTGGTCTCACAATAAAATGTTCACAACATAGTCAGTAAGAAGAGTCTGTCTACTTGTACTTAAGTCGGCATTGTGCATTTTGTATTTAATTCCGATGCAATTTCTGTGTTTCATCACCAATAAGAAGGTCAGAGGGATACAGTAAACCTGAAGTGAAGCAACGGAATCTATAACTAGTGTCACATTAATGGTTCAAAACATAGACAGTAAGAAGAGTCAGTCTTCTTGTACTTATGTCGGCATTGTGCCTCTTGCATTTAATTCCGATGCAACTTCTGTGTTTCATCGTCGATAAGAAGGTCCAAGGGATACAGTAAACCTGAATTGAAGCATCGGAACCTATAACTAGTGTCACAGGAATTGTTCAAAACATAGACAGTAAGAAGAGTCAGTCTTCTTGTACTTAAGTCGGATTTGTGCCTTTTGTATTTAATTCCGATGCAATTTCTGTGTTTCATCGTCAATAAGAAGGTCAAAGTGATACAGTAAACCTCAAGTGAAGCATCTGAAACTATAACTAGTGTCACCGGAATGGTTCAAAACATAGACAGTAAGAAGAGTCGGTCTGCTTGTACTTAAGTCGGCATTGTGCCATTTGTATTTGATTCCGATGCAATTTCTGTGTTTCATCGTCAATAAGAAGGTCCAAGTGATACAGTAAACCTGAAGTGAAGCATTGGAAACTGTAACTAGTGTCACCGGAATGGTTCAAAACGTAGACAGTAAGAAGTGTCAGTCTTCAAGTACTTAAGTCGGCATTGTGCCTTTTGTATTTAATTCCGATGCAATTTCTGTGTTTCATCGTCAATAAGAAGGTCAGAGGGATACAGTAAACCTGAATTGAAGCATCGGAACCTATAACTAGTGTCACAGGAATTGTTCAAAACATAGACAGTAAGAAGAGTCAGTCATCTTGTACTTAAGTCGGATTTGTGCCTTTTGTATTTAATTCCGATGCAATTTCTGTGTTTCATCGTCAATAAGAAGGTCAAAGTGATACAGTAAACCTCAAGTGAAGCATCTGAAACTATAACTAGAGTCACCGGAATGGTTCAAAACATAGACAGTAAGAAGAGTCGGTCTGCTTGTACTTAAGTCGGCATTGTGCCATTTGTATTTGATTCCGATGCGATTTCTGTGTTTCATCGTCAATAAGAAGGTCCAAGTGATACAGTAAACCTGAAGTGAAGCATTGGAAACTGTAACTAGTGTCACCGGAATGGTTCAAAACGTAGACAGTAAGAAGTGTCAGTCTTCAAGTACTTAAGTCGGCATTGTGCCTTTTGTATTTAATTCCGATGCAATTTCTGTGTTTCATCGTCAATAAGAAGGTCAGAGGGATACAGTAAACCTGAAGTTAAGCATCGAAATGTCACAAGAATGTTTCAAAACATAGACAGTAGGAAGAGTCAGTCTTCTTGTACTTGAATCGGCATTGTGTCTTTTGTATTTAATTCCGATGCAATTTCTGTGTTTCATCGTCAATGAGAAGGTCAGAGGGAATCACTAAACCTGAAGTGAGGCATCGGAATCTATAACTAGTGTCACAGGCATGGTTAAAACATAGACAGTAGGAAGAGTCAGTCTTCTTGTACGTAATTCGGCATTGTGCCTTTTCTATTTAATTCCGATGCAATGTATGTGTTTCATCGTCATTAAGAAGGTCCAAGGGATACAGTAAACATATAGTGAAGCATCGGAATCTAAAACTGGTCTCACAGGAAATGTTCACAACTTAGTCAGTGAGAAGGGTCAGTCTACTTGTACTTAAGTCGGCATTGTGCATTTTGTATTTAATTCCGATGCAATTTCTGTGTTTCATCATCAATAAGAAGGTCAGAGGGATACAGTAAACCTGAAGTGAAGCAACGGAATCTATAACTAGTGTCACAGGAATGGTTCAAACATAGGCAGTAGGAAGAGTCAGTCTCCTTGTACTTAAGTCGGCATTGTGCCTTTTCTATTTAATTCCGATGCAATTTCTGTGTTTCGTCGTCAATAAGAAGGTCAAAAGGATACAGTAAACCTAAAATGAAGCATCGGAATCTATAACTAGTGTCACAGGAATGGTTCAAAACATAGACAGTAAGAAGAGTCAGTCTTCTTGTACATATGTCGGCATTGTGCCTCTTGCATTTAATTCCGATGCAATTTCTGTGTTTCATCGTCGATAAGAAGGTCCAAGGGATACAGGAAACCTGAATTGAAGCTTCGGAACCTATAACTAGTGTCACAGGAATTGTTCAAAACATAGACAGTAAGAAGAGTCAGTCTTCTTGTACTTAAGTCGGATTTGTGCCTTTTGTATTTAATTCCGATGCAATTTCTGTGTTTCATCGTCAACAAGAAGGTCAAAGTGATACAGTAAACCTGAAGTGAAGCATCTGAAACTATAACTAGTGTCACCGGAATGGATCAAAACAAAGACAGTAAGAAGAGTCGGTCTTCTTGTACTTAAGTCGGCATTGTGCCTTTTGTATTTGATTCCGATGCAATTTCTGTGTTTCATCGTCAATAAGAACGTCCAAGAGATACAGTAAACCTGAAGTGAAGCATCGGAAACTATAACTAGTGTCACCGGAATGGTTCAAAACGTAGACAGTGAGAAGTGTCAGTCTTCTTGTACTTAAGTCGGCATTGTGCCGTTTGTATCTAATTCCGATGCAATTTCTGTGTTTCACCGTAAATAAGAAGGTCCAAGGGATACAGTAATTCAGAAGTGAAACATCGGAATCTATAACTAGTGTCACAAGAATGGTTCAAAACTTAGACAGTAAGAAGAGTCAGTCTTCTTGTACTTAGTCGGCATTGTGCCTTTTCTATGTAATTTTGATGCAGTTTCTGTGTTTCATCGTCAACAAGAGGGTCAGAGGGAATCAGTAAACCTGAAGTGAAGCATCGGAATCTATAACTAGTGTCACAGGAATGGATAAAACATAGACAGTAGGAAGAGTCAGTCTTCTTGTACTTAAGTCGGCATTGTGCCTTTTCTATTTAATTCCGATGCAATTTCTGTGTTTCATCATCAATAAGAAGGTCAGAGGGATACAGTAAACCTGAAGTGAAGCAACGGAATCTATAACTAGTGTCACAGGAATGGTCAAACATAGACAGTAGGAAGAGTCAGTCTCCTTGTACTTAAGTCGGCATTGTGCCTTTTCTATTTAATTCCGATGCAATTTCTGTGTTTCGTCGTCAATAAGAAGGTCAAAAGGATACAGTAAACCTAAAATGAAGCATCGGAATCTATAACTAGTGTCACAGGAATGGTTCAAAACGTAGACAGTAAGAAGAGTCAGTCTTCTTGTACTTATGTCGGCATTGTGCCTCTTGCATTTAATTCCGATGCAATTTCTGTGTTTCATCGTCGATAAGAAGGTCCAAGGGATACAGGAAACCTGAATTGAAGCATCGGAACCTATAACTAGTGTCACAGGAATTGTTCAAAACATAGACAGTAAGAAGAGTCAGTCTTCTTGTACTTAAGTCGGCATTGTGCCTTTTGTATTTGATTCCGATGCAAATTCTGTGTTTCATCATCAAGAAGAAGGTCAGAGAGATGCAGTAAACCTGAAGTGAAGCATCGGAATCTATAACTGGTGTCACAGAAAAGGTTCAAAACGTAGACAGTAAAAAAAGTCTGTCGTCTTGTACTTAAGTCGGCATTGTACCTTTTGTATTTAATTCCGATGCAATGTCTGTGTTTCATCGTCGATAAGAAGGTCCAAGGGATACAATAAACCTGAAGTGAAGCATCGGAATCTATAACTAGTGTCACAGGAATTGTTCAAAACATAGACAGTAGGAAGAGTCAGTCTTCTTGTACTTAAGTCTGCATTGTGCCTTTTCTATTGAATTCCGATGCAATGTATGTGCTTCATCGTCAATAAGAAGGTCCAAGGGGTACAGTAAGCAATAGTGAAGCATCGGAATCTAAAACTGGTCTCACAGGAAATGTTCACTACATATTCAGTAAGAAGAGTCAGTCTTCTTGTACATAAGTCGGCATTGTGCCTTTTGAATTTAATTCCGATGCAATTTCTGTGTTTCATCGTCAATAAGAAGGTCCAAGGGATACAGTAAACCAGAAGTGAAACATCGGAATCTATAACTAGTGTCTCAAGAATGGTTCAAAACATAGACAGTAAGAAGAGTCAGTCTTCTTGTACTTAAGTCGGCATTGTGCCTTTTGTATTTAATTTCGATGCAATTTCTGTGTTTCATCGTCAGTAAGAAGGTCCAAGGGATACAGTAAACACATAGTGAAGCATCGGAATCTAAAACTGGTCTCACAGGAAATGTTCAAATCATAGTAAGTAAGAAGAGTCAGTCTTCTTTTACTTAAGTCGGCATTGAACCTTTTCAATGTACTTTTGATGCAATTTCTGTGTTTCGTCGTCAAAAAGAAGGTCCAAGGGATACAGTGAACCTGAAGTGAAGCACCGGAATCTAAAACCGGTCTCTCAGGAAAGGTGCAAAACATAGAGAGTAAGAAGAGCCAGTCATCTTGTATTTGAGTCGGCATTGTGCCTTTGTATATAATTCCGATGCAGTTTCTGTGTTTCATCGTCAATAAGAAGGTCAGAGGGAATCAGTAAACCTGAAGTGAAGCATCGGAATCTATAACTAGTGTCACAGGAATGGATAAAACATAGACAGTAGGAAGAGTCAGTCTTCTTGTACTTAAGTCGTCATTGTGCCTTTTCTATTTAATTCCGATGCAATGTATGTGTTTCATCGTCAATAAGAAGGTCCAAGGGATACAGTAAACAATAGTGAAGCATCGGAATCTAAAACTGGTCTCACAGGAAATGTTCACAACATAGTCAGTAAGAAGAGTCAGTCTTCTTGTACATAAGTCGGCATTGTGCATTTTGTATTTAATACCAATGCAGTTTCTGTGTTTCGTCGTCAATACGAAGGTCAGAGGGAGACAGTAAACCTTAAGTGAAGCATCGGAATCTACAACTAGTGTCACAGGAATGGTTCAAAACATACACAGCAAGAAGAGTCAGTCTTCTTGTACTTAAGTCGGCATTGTGCTTTTTGTATTTAATTCCGATGCAATTTGTGTGTTTCATCGTCAATAAGAAGGTCCAAGGGATACTGTAAACCTGAAGTGATACATCGGAATCTATAACTAGTGTCACAGGAATGGTTCATAACATAGACAGTAGGAAGTGTCAGTTTTCTTTTACTTAAGTCGGCATTGTGCCTTTTGTATTAAATTCCGATGCAATTTCCGTGTTTCATCGTCAATAAGAAGGTCCAAGGGATACAGTAAACCAGAAGTGAAACATCGGAATCTATAAGTAGTGTCACAAGAATGGTTCAAAACATAGACAGTAAGAAGAGTCAGTCTTCTTGTACATAAGTCGGCATTGTGCCTTTTGTATTTAATTTCGACGCAATTTCTGTGTTTCATCGTCAATAAGAAGGTCCAAGGGATACAGTAAACACATAGTGAAGCATCGGAATTTAAAACTGGTCTCACAGGAAATGTTCAAATCATAGTAAGTAAGAAGAGTCAGTCTTCTTTTACTTAAGTCGGCATTGTGCCTTTTCAATGTACTTTTGATGCAACTTCTGTGTTTCGTCGTCAAAAAGAAGGTCCAAGGGATACAGTGAACCTGAAGTGAAGCACCGGAATCTAAAACCGGTATCTCAGGAAAGGTGCAAAACATAGAGAGTAAGAAGAGCCAGTCATCTTGTATTTGAGTCGGCATTGTGCCTTTTGTATATAATTCCGATGCAGTTTCTGTGTTTTATCGTCAATAAGAAGGTCAGAGGGAATCATTAAACCTGAAGTGAAGCATCGAAATCTATAACTAGTGTCACAGGAATGGTTAAAACATAGACAGTAGGAAGAGTCTGTCTTCTGGTACTTAAGTCGGCATTGTGCCTTTTCTATTTATTTCCGATGCAATGTATGTGTTTCATCGTCAATAAGAAGGTCCAAGGGAGACAGTAAAAATATATTGAAGCATCGGAATCTAAAACTGGTCTCACTGGAAATGTTCACAACATAGTCAGTAAGAAGAGTCAGTCTACTTGTACTTAAGTCGGCATTGTGCATTTTGTATTTAATTCCGATGCAATTTCTGTGTTTCATCATCAATAAGAAGGACAGAGGAACACAGTAAACCTGAAGTCAAGCAACGGAATCTATAACTAGTGTCACAGGAATGGTTCAAACATAGACAGTAGGAAGAGTCAGTCTTCTTGTACTTAAGTCGGCATTGTGCCTCTTGTATTTAATTCCGATGCAATTTCTGTGTTTCATCGTCGATAAGAAGGTCCAAGGGATACAGTAAACCTGAAGTGAAGCATCGGAATCTATAACTAGTGTCACAGGAATTGTTCAAAACATAGACAGTAAGAAGAGTCAGTCTTCTTGTACTTAAGTCGGATTTGTGCCTTTTGTATTTAATTCCGATGCAATTTCTGTGTTTCATCGTCAATAAGAAGGTCAAAGTGATACAGTAAACCTGAAGTGAAGCATCTGAAACTATAACTAGTGTCACCGGAATGGTTCAAAACATAGACAGTAAGAAGAGTCGGTCTGCTTGTACTTAAGTCGGCATTGTGCCTTTTGTATTTCATTCCGATGCAATTTCTGTGTTTCATCGTCAATGAGAAGGTCCAAGTGATACAGTAAACCTGAAGTGAAGCATCGGAAACTGTAACTAGTGTCACCGGAATGGTTCAAAACGTAGACAGTAAGAAGTGTCAGTCTTCTTGTACTTAAGTCGGCATTGTGCCTTTTGTATTTAATTCCGATGCAATTTCTGTGTTTCACCGTAAATAAGAAGGTCAGAGGGATACATTAAACCTGAAGTGAAGCATCGCAATCTATAACTAGTGTCACAGGAATGAATCTAAACATAGACAGTAAGTAGAGTCAGTCTTTTTGTACTTAAGTCGGCATTGTGCCTTTTGTATTTAATTGCGATGTAATTTCTGTGTTTCATCGTCAACAAGAAGGTCAAAGTGATACAGTAAACCTGAAGTGAAGCATCTGAAACTATAACTAGTGTCACCGGAATGGATCAAAACAAAGACAGTAAGAAGAGTCGGTCTTCTTGTACTTAAGTCGGCATTGTGCCTTTTGTATTTGATTCCGATGCAATTTCTGTGTTTCATCGTCAATAAGAACGTCCAAGAGATACAGTAAACCTGAAGTGAAGCATCGGAAACTATAACTAGTGTCACCGGAATGGTTCAAAACGTAGACAGTGAGAAGTGTCAGTCTTCTTGTACTTAAGTAGGCATTGTGCAGTTTGTATCTAATTCCGATGCAATTTCTGTGTTTCACCGTAAATAAGAAGGTCCAAGGGATACAGTAAACCAGAAGTGAAACATCGGAATCTATAACTAGTGTCACAAGAATGGTTCAAAACTTAGACAGTAAGAAGAGTCAGTCTTCTTGTACTTAGTCGGCATTGTGCCTTTTCTATGTAATTTTGATGCAGTTTCTGTGTTTCATCGTCAACAAGAGGGTCAGAGGGAATCAGTAAACCTGAAGTGAAGCATCGGAATCTATAACTAGTGTCACAGGAATGGTGCAAAGCATTGACAGTAGGAAGAGTCTGTCGTCTTGTACTTAAGTCGACATTGTGCCTTTTGTATTTATTTCCGATGCAATTTCTGTGTTTCGTCGTCGATAAGAAGGTCCAAGGGATACAGTAAACCTGAAGTGAAGCATCGGAATCTATAACTAGTGTCACAGGAACTGTTCAAAACATAGACAGTAAGAAGAGTCAGTCTTCTTGTACTTAAGTCGGATTTGTGCCTTTTGTATTTAATTCCGATGCAATTTCTGTTTTTCATCGTCAATAAGAAGGTCAAAGTGATACAGTAAACCTCAAGTGAAACATCTGAAACTATAACTAGTGTCACCGGAATGGTACAAAACATAGACAGTAAGAAGAGTCGGTCTGCTTGTACTTAAGTCGGCATTGTGCCTTTTGTATTTGATTCCGATGCAATTTCTGTGTTTCATCGTCAATAAGAAGGTCCAAGTGATACAGTAAACCTGAAGTGAAGCATCGGAAACTGTAACTAGTGTCACCGGAATGGTTCAAAACGTAGACAGTAAGAAGTGTCAGTCTTCAAGTACTTAAGTCGGCATTGTGCCCTTTGTATTTAATTCCGATGCAATTTCTGTGTTTCATCGTCAATAAGAAGGTCGGAGGGATACAGTAAACCTGAAGTGAAGCATCGGAATGTCACAAGAATGGTTCAAAACATAGACAGTAGGAAGAGTCAGTCTTCTTGTAGTTGAATCGGCATTGTGTTTTTTGTATTTAATTCCGATGCAATTTCTGTGTTTCATCGTCAATGAGAAGGTCAGAGGGAATCACTAAACCTGAAGTGAGGCATCGGAATCTATAACTAGTGTCACAGGAATGGTTAAAACATAGACAGTAGGAAGAGTCAGTCTTCTTGTACGTAAGTCGGCATTGTGAATTTTCTATTTAATTCCGATGCAATGTATGTGTTTCATCGTCATTAAGAAGGTCCAAGGGATACAGTAAACATATAGTGAAGCATCGGAATCTAAAACTGGTCTCACAGGAAATGTTCACAACTTAGTCAGTGAGAGGGGTCAGTCTACTTGTACTTAAGTCGGCATTGTGCATTTTGTATTTAATTCCGATGCAATTTCTGTGTTTCATCATCAATAAGAAGGTCAGAGGGATACAGTAAACCTGAAGTGAAGCAACGGAATCTATAACTAGTGTCACAGGAATGGTTCAAACATAGACAGTAGGAAGAGTCAGTCTTCTTGTACTTAAGTCGGCATTGTGCCTTTTCTATTTAATTCCGATGCAATTTCTGTGTTTCGTCGTCAATAAGAAGGTCAAAAGGATACAGTAAACCTAAAATGAAGCATCGGAATCTATAACTAGTGTCACAGGAATGGTTCAAAACATAGACAGTAAGAAGAGTCAGTCTTCTTGTACTTATGTCGGCATTGTGCCTCTTGCATTTAATTCCGATGCAATTTCTGTGTTTCATCGTCGATAAGAAGGTCCAAGGGATACAGTAAACCTGAATTGAAGCATCGGAACCTATAACTAGTGTCACAGGAATTGTTCAAAACATAGACAGTAAGAAGAGTCAGTCTTCTTGTACTTAAGTCGGATTTGTGCCTTTTGTATTTAATTCCGATGCAATTTCTGTGTTTCATCGTCAACAAGAAGGTCAAAGTGATACAGTAAACCTGACGTGAAGCATCTGAAACTATAACTAGTGTCACCGGAATGGATCAAAACAAAGACAGTAAGAAGAGTCGGTCTTCTTGTACTTAAGTCGGCATTGTGCCTTTTGTATTTGATTCCGATGCAATTTCTGTGTTTCATCGTCAATAAGAACGTCCAAGAGATACAGTAAACCTGAAGTGAAGCATCGGAAACTATAACTAGTGTCACCGGAATGGTTCAAAACGTAGACAGTGAGAAGTGTCAGTCTTCTTGTACTTAAGTAGGCATTGTGCAGTTTGTATCTAATTCCGATGCAATTTCTGTGTTTCACCGTAAATAAGAAGGTCCAAGGGATACAGTAAACCAGAAGTGAAACATCGGAATCTATAACTAGTGTCACAAGAATGGTTCAAAACTTAGACAGTAAGAAGAGTCAGTCTTCTTGTACTTAGTCGGCATTGTGCCTTTTCTATGTAATTTTGATGCAGTTTCTGTGTTTCATCGTCAACAAGAGGGTCAGAGGGAATCAGTAAACCTGAAGTGAAGCATCGGAATCTATAACTAGTGTCACAGGAATGGATAAAACATAGACAGTAGGAAGAGTCAGTCTTCTTGTACTTAAGTCGGCATTGTGCCTTTTCTATTTAATTCCGATGCAATGTATGTGTTTCATCGTCAATAAGAAGGTCCAAGGGATACAGTAAACAATAGTGAAGCATCGGAATCTAAAACTGGTCTCACAGGAAATGTTCACAACATAGTCAGTAAGAAGAGTCAGTCTTCTTGTACCTAAGTCGGCATTGTGCATTTTGTATTTAATTCCGATGCAGTTTCTGTGTTTCGTCGTCAATACGAAGGTCAGAGGGAGACAGTAAACCTTAAGTGAAGCATCGGAATCTACAACTAGTGTCACAGGAATGGTTCAAAACATACACAGCAAGAAGAGTCAGTCTTCTTGTACTTAAGTCGGCATTGTGCTTTTTGTATTTAATTCTGATGCAATTTGTGTGTTTCATCGTCAATAAGAAGGTCCAAGGGATACAGTAAACCTGAAGTGATGCATCGGAATCTATAACTAGTGTCACAGGAATGGTTCATAACATAGACAGTAGGAAGTGTCAGTTTTCTTGTACTTAAGTCGGCATTGTGCCTTTTGTATTTGATTCCGATGCAATTTCTGTGTTTCATCGTCAATAAGAAGGTCCAAGGGATACAGTAAACCAGAAGTGAAACATAGGAATCTATAAGTAGTGTCACAAGAATGATTCAAAACATTGACAGTAAGAAGAGTCAGTCTTCTTGTACTTAAGTCGGCATTGTGCCTTTTGTATTTAATTTCGATGCAATTTCTGTGTTTCATCGTCAATAAGAAGGTCCAAGGGATACAGTAAACACATAGTGAAGCATCGGAATCTAAAACTGGTCTCACAGGAAATGTTCAAATCATAGTAAGTAAGAAGAGTCAGTCTTCTTTTACTTAAGTCGGCATTGTGCCTTTTCAATGTACTTTTGATGCATTTTCTGTGTTTCGTCGTCAAAAAGAAGGTCCAAGGGATACAGTGAACCTGAAGTGAAGCACCGGAATCTAAAACCGGTATCTCAGGAAAGGTGCAAAACATAGAGAGTAAGAAGAGCCAGTCATCTTGTATTTGAGTCGGCATTGTGCCTTTTGTATATAATTCCGATGCAGTTTCTGTGTTTTATCGTCAATAAGAAGGTCAGAGGGAATCATTAAACCTGAAGTGAAGCATCGGAATCTATAACTAGTGTCACAGGAATGGTTAAAACATAGACAGTAGGAAGAGTCTCTCTTCTGGTACTTAAGTCGGCATTGTGCCTTTTCTATTTATTTCCGATGCAATGTATGTGTTTCATCGTCAATAAGAAGGTCCAAGGGAGACAGTAAACATATATTGAAGCATCGGAATCTAAAACTGGTCTCACAGGAAATGTTCACAACATAGTCAGTAAGAAGAGTCAGTCTACTTGTACTTAAGTCGGCATTGTGCTTTTTGTATTTAATTCCGATGCAATTTCTGTGTTTCATCATCAATAAGAAGGACAGAGGGATGCAGTAAACCTGAAGTCAAGCAACGGAATCTATAACTAGTGTCACAAGAATGGTTCAAACATAGACAGTAGGAAGAGTCAGTCTTCTTGTACTTAAGTCGGCATTGTGCCTCTTGTATTTAATTCCGATGCAATTTCTGTGTTTCATCGTCGATAAGAAGGTCCAAGGGATACAGTAAACCTGAAGTGAAGCATCGGAATCTATAACTAGTGTCACAGGAATTGTTCAAAACATAGACAGTAAGAAGAGTCAGTCTTCTTGTACTTAAGTCGGATTTGTGCCTTTTGTATTTAATTCTGATGCAATTTCTGTGTTTCATCGTCAATAAGAAGGTAAAAGTGATACAGTAAACCTGAAGTGAAGCATCTGAAACTATAACTAGTGTCACCGGAATGGTTCAAAACATAGACAGTAAGAAGAGTCGGTCTGCTTGTACTTAAGTCGGCATTGTGCCTTTTGTATTTGATTCCGATGCAATTTCTGTGTTTCATCGTCAATGAGAAGGTCCAAGTGATACAGTAAACCTGAGGTGAAGCATCGGAAACTGTAACTAGTGTCACCGGAATGGTTCAAAACGTAGACAGTAAGAAGTGTCAGTCTTCTTGTACTTAAGTCGGCATTGTGCCTTTTGTATTTAATTCCGATGCAATTTCTGTGTTTCACCGTAAATAAGAAGGTCAGAGGGATACAGTAAACCTGAAGTGAAGCATCGCAATCTATAACTAGTGTCACAGGAATGGTTCTGAACATAGACAGTAAGTAGAGTCAGTCTTCTTGTACTTAAGTCGGCATTGTGCCTTTTGTATTTAATTGCGATGCAATTTCTGTGTTTCATCGTCAATAAGAAGGTCCAAGGGATGCAATAAACATTTTAGTGAAGCATCGGAATCTAAAACTGGTCTCACAGGAAATGCACACAACTTAGTCAGAAAGAAGAGACAGACTTCTTGTACTTAAGTCGCCGTTGTGCCTTTTGTATTTAATTCCAATGCAATTTCTGTGTTTCATCGTCAATAAGAAGGTCAGAGGGATGCAGTAAACCTGAAGTGAAGCATCGGAATGTCACAAGAATGGTTCAAAACATTGACAGTAGGAAGAGTCAGTCTTCTTGTACTTGAATCGGCATTGTGTCTTTTGTATTTAATTCCGATGCAATTTCTGTGTTTCATCGTCAATAAGAAGGTCAGAGGGAATCACTAAACCTGAAGTGAGGCATCGGAATCTATAACTAGTGTCACAGGAATGGTTAAAACATAGACAGTAGGAAGAGTCAGTCTTCTTGTACGTAGGTCGGCATTGTGCCTTTTCAATTTAATTCCGATTCAATGTATGTGTTTCATCGTCAATAAGAAGGTCCAAGGGATACAGTAAACATATAGTGAGGCATCGGAATCTAAAACTGGTCTCACAGGAAATGTTCACAACATAGTCAGTAAGAAGAGTCAGTCTTCTTGTACTTAAGTCGACATTGAGCATTTTGTATTTAATTCCGATGCAGTTTCTGTGTTTCGTCGTCAATACGAAGGTCAGGGGGAGACAGTAAACCTTAAGTGAAGCATCGGAATCTATAACTAGTGTCACAAGAATGGTTCAAAACATACTCAGCAAGAAGAGTCAGTCTTCTTGTACTTAAGTCGGCATTGTGCCTTTTGTATTTAATTCCGATGCAATTTGTGTGTTTCATCGTCAATAAGAAGGTCCAAGGGATACTGTAAACCTGAAGTGATGCATCGGAATCTATAACTAGTGTCACAGGAATGGTTCATAACATAGACAGTAGGAAGTGTCAGTCTTCTTGTACTTAAGTCGGCATTGTGCCTTTTGTATTTAATTCCGATGCAGTTTCTGTGTTTCGTCGTCAATACGAAGGTCATAGGGAGTCAGTAAACCTTAAGTGAAACATCGGAATCTATAACTAGTGTCACAGGAATGGTTCAAAAAATAGACAGTAAGATGAGTCAGTCTTCTTGTACGTATGTCGGCATTCTGCCTTTTCTATTTAATTCCGATGCAAATTCTGTGTTTCATCATCAAAAAGAAGGTCAGAGAGATGCAGTAAACCTGAAGTGAAGCATCGGAATCTATAACTGGTGTCACAGAAAAGGTTCAAAACGTAGACAGTAAAAAAAGTCAGTCGTCTTGTACTTAAGTCGTTATTGTGCCTTTTGTATTTAATTCCGATGCAATTTCTGTGTTTCATCGTCAATAAGAAGGTCTGAGGGATACAGTAAACCTGAAGTGAAGCATCGGAATCTATAACTAGTGTCACAGGAATGGTGCAAAGCATAGACAGTAGGAAGAGTCTGTCGTCTATTACTTAAGTCGACATTGTGCCTTTTGTATTTAATTCCGATGCAATTTCTGTGTTTCATCGTCGATAAGAAGGTCCAAGGGATACAGTAAACCTGAAGTGAAGCATCGGAATCTATAACTAGTGTCACAGGAATTGTTCAAAACATAGACAGTAAGAAGAGTCAGTCTTCTTGTACTTAAGTCGGATTTGTGCCTTTTGTATTTAATTCCGATGCAATTTCTGTGTTTCATCGTCAATAAGAAGGTCAAAGTGATACAGTAAACCTCAAGTTAAGCATCTGAAACTATAACTAGTGTCACCGGAATGGATCAAAACATAGACAGTAAGAAGAGTCGGTCTTCTTGTACTTAAGTCGGCATTGTGCCTTTTGTATTTGATTCCGATGCAATTTCTGTGTTTCATCGTCAATAAGAACGTCCAAGAGATACAGTAAACCTGAAGTGAAGCATCGGAAACTATAACTAGTGTCACCGGAATGGTTCAAAACGTAGACAGTGAGAAGTGTCAGTCTTCTTGTACTTAAGTCGGCATTGTGCAGTTTGTATCTAATTCCGATGCAATTTCTGTGTTTCACCGTAAATAAGAAGGTCCAAGGGATACAGTAAACCAGAAGTGAAACATCGGAATCTATAACTAGTGTCAGAAGAATGGTTCAAAACTTAGACAGTAAGAAGAGTCAGTCTTCTTGTACTTAATCGGCATTGTGCCTTTTCTATGTAATTTTGATGCAGTTTCTGTGTTTCATCGTCAACAAGAGGGTCAGAGGGAATCAGTAAACCTGAAATGAAGCATCGGAATCTATAACTAGTGTCACAGGAATGGATAAAACATGGACAGTAGGAAGAGTCAGTCTTCTTGTACTTAAGTCGGCATTGTGCCTTTTCTATTTAATTCCGATGCAATGTATGTGTTTCATCGTCAATAAGAAGGCCCAAGGGATACAGTAAACAATAGTGAAGCATCGGAATCTAAAACTGGTCTCACAGGAAATGTTCACAACATAGTCAGTAAGAAGAGTCAGTCTTCTTGTACATAAGTCGGCATTGTGCATTTTGTATTTAATTCCGATGCAGTTTCTGTGTTTCGTCGTCAATACGAAGGTCAGAGGGAGACAGTAAACCTTAAGTGAAGCATCGGAATCTACAACTAGTGTCACAGGAATGGTTCAAAACATACACAGCAAGAAGAGTCAGTCTTCTTGTACTTAAGTCGGCATTGTGCTTTTTGTATTTAATTCCGATGCAATTTGTGTGTTTCATCGTCAATAAGAAGGTCCAAGGGATACAGTAAACCTGAAGTGATGCATCGGAATCTATTACTAGTGTCACAGGAATGGTTCATAACATAGACAGTAGGAAGTGTCAGTTTTCTTGTACGTAAGTCGGCATTGTGCCTTTTGTATTTAATTCCGATGCAATTTCTGTGTTTCATCGTCAATAAGAAGGTCCAAGGGATACAGTAAACCAGAAGTGAAACATCGGAATCTATAAGTAGTGTCACAAGAATGGTTCAAAACATAGACAGTAAGAAGAGTCAGTCTTCTTGTACATAAGTCGGCATTGTGCCTTTTGTATTTAATTTCGATGCAATTTCTGTGTTTCATCGTCAATAAGAAGGTCCAAGGGATACAGTAAACACATAGTGAAGCATCGGAATCTAAAACTGGTCTCACAGGAAATGTTGAAATCATAGTAAGTAAGAAGAGTCAGTCTTCTTTTACTTAAGTCGGCATTGTGCCTTTTCTATGCACTTTTGATGCAATTTCTGTGTTTCGTCGTCAAAAAGAAGGTCCAAGGGATACAGTGAACCTGAAGTGAAGCACCGGAATCTAAAACCGGTATCTCAGGAAAGGTGCAAAACATAGAGAGTAAGAAGAGCCAGTCATCTTGTATTTGAGTCGGCATTGTGCCTTTTGTATATAATTCCGATGCAGTTTCTGTGTTTTATCGTCAATACGAAGGTCAGAGGGAATCATTAAACCTGAAGTGAAGCATCGGAATCTATAACTAGTGTCACAGGAATGGTTAAAACATAGACAGTAGGAAGAGTCTGTCTTCTGGTACTTAAGTCGGCATTGTGCCTTTTCTATTTATTTCCGATGCAATGTATGTGTTTCATCGTCAATAAGAAGGTCCAAGGGAGACAGTAAACAGATATTGAAGCATCGGAATCTAAAACTGGTCTCACAGGAAATGTTCACCACATAGCCAGTAAGAAGAGTCAGTCTACTTGTACTTAAGTCGGCATTGTGCATTTTGTATTTAATTCCGATGCAATTTCTGTGTTTCATCATCAATAAGAAGGACAGAGGAATACAGTAAACCTGAAGTCAAGCAACGGAATCTATAACTAGTGTCACAGGAATGGTTCAAACGTAGACAGTAGGAAGAGTCAGTCTTCTTGTACTTAAGTCGGCATTGTGCCTCTTGTATTTAATTCCGATGCAATTTCTGTGTTTCATCGTCGATAAGAAGGTCCAAGGGATACAGTAAACCTGAAGTGAAGCATCAGAATCTATAACTAGTGTCACAGGAATTGTTCAAATCATAGACAGTAAGAAGAGTCAGTCTTCTTGTACTTAAGTCGGATTTGTGCCTTTTGTATTTAATTCCGATGCAATTTCTGTGTTTCATCGTCAATAAGAAGGTCAAAGTGATACAGTAAACCTGAAGTGAAGCATCTGAAACTATAACTAGTGTCACCGGAATGGTTCAAAACATAGACAGAAAGAAGAGTCGGTCTGCTTGTACTTAAGTCGGCATTGTGCCTTTTGTATTTGATTCCGATGCAATTTCTGTGTTTCATCGTCAATGAGAAGGTCCAAGTGATACAGTAAACCTGAAGTGAAGCATCGGAAACTGTAACTAGTGTCACCGGAATGGTTCAAAACGTAGACAGTAAGAAGTGTCAGTCTTCTTGTACTTAAGTCGGCATTGTGCCTTTTGTATTTAATTCCGATGCAATTTCTGTGTTTCACCGTAAATAAGAAGGTCAGAGGGATACATTAAACCTGAAGTGAAGCATCGCAATCTATAACTAGTGTCACAGGAATGGTTCTAAACATAGACAGTAAGTAGAGTCAGTCTTCTTGTACTTAAGTCGGCATTATGCCTTTTGTATTTAATTGCGATGCAATTTCTGTGTTTCATCGTCAATAAGAAGGTCCAAGGGATGCAATAAACGTATAGTGAAGCATCGGAATCTAAAACTGGTCTCACAGGAAATGCACACAACTTAGTCAGAAAGAAGAGACAAACTTCTTGTACTTAAGTCAGCGTTGTGCCTTTTGTATTTAATTCCAATGCAATTTCTGTGTTTCATCGTCAATAAGAAGGTCAGAGGGATACAGTAAACCTGAAGTGAAGCATCGGAATGTCACAAGAATGGTTCAAAACATAGACAGTAGGAAGAGTCAGTCTTCTTGTACTTGAATCGGCATTGTGTCTTTTGTATTTAATTCCGATGCAATTTCTCTGTTTCATCGTCAATACGAAGGTCATAGGGAGACAGTATACCTTAAGTGAAGCATCGGAATCTATAACTAGTGTCACAGGAATGGCTAAAACATAGACAGTAGGAAGAGTCAGTCTTCTTGTACGTAATTCGGCATTGTGCCTTTTCTATTTAATTCCGATGCAATGTATGTGTTTCATCTTCAATAAGAAGGTCCAAGGGATACAGTAAACATATAGTGAGGCATATGAATCTAAAACTGGTCTCACAGGAAATGTTCACAACATAGTCAGTAAGAAGAGTCAGTCTTCTTGTACTTAAGTCGGCATTGTGCATTTTGTATTTAATTCCGATGCAGTTTCTGTGTTTCGTCGTCAATACGAAGGTCAGAGGGAGACAGTAAACCTTAAGTGAAGCATCGGAATCTATAACTAGTGTCACAGGAATGGTTCAAAACATACTCAGCAAGAAGAGTCAGTCTTCTTGTACTTAAGTCGGCATTGTGCCTTTTGTATTTAATTCCGATGCAATTTGTGTGTTTCATCGTCAATAAGAAGGTCCAAGGGATACTGTAAACCTGAAGTGATGCATCGGAATCTATAACTAGTGTCACAGGAATGGTTCATAACATAGACAGTAGGAAGTGTCAGTCTTTTTGTACTTAAGTCTGCATTGTGCCTTTTGTATTTAATTCCGATGCAGTTTCTGTGTTTCGTCGTCAATACGAAGGTCAGAGGGAGACAGTAAACCTTAAGTGAAGCATCGGAATCTATAACTTGTGTCACAGGAATGGTTCAAAAATAGACAGTAAGATGAGTCAGTCTTCTTGTACGTATGTCGGCATTGTGCCTTTTCTATTTAATTCCGATGAAAATTCTGTGTTTCATCATCAAGAAGAAGGTCAGAGAGATGCAGTAAACCTGAAGTGAAGCATCGGAATCTATAACTGGTGTCACAGAAAAGGTTCAAAACGTAGACAGTAAAAAAAGTCAGTCGTCTTGTACTTAAGTCGTTATTGTGCCTTTTGTATTTAATTCCGATGCAATTTCTGTGTTTCATCGTCAATAAGAAGGTCTGAGGGATACAGTAAACCTGAAGTGAAGCATCGGAATCTATAACTAGTGTCACAGGAATGGTGCAAAGCATTGACAGTAGGAAGAGTCTGTCGTCTTGTACTTAAGTCGACATTGTGCCTTTTGTATTTAATTCCGATGCATTTTCTGTGTTTCATCGTCGATAAGAAGGTCCAAGGGATACAGTAAACCTGAAGTGAAGCTTCGGAATCTATAACTAGTGTCACAGGAATTGTTCAAAACATAGACAGTAAGAAGAGTCAGTCTTCTTGTACTTAAGTCGGATTTGTGCCTTTTGTATTTAATTCCGATGCAATTTCTGTGTTTCATCGTCAATAAGAAGGTCAAAGTGATACAGTTAACCTCCAGTGAAGCATCTGAAACTATAACTAGTGTCACCGGAATGGTTCAAAACATAGACAGTAAGAAGAGTCGGTCTGCTTGTACTTAAATCGGCATTGTGCCTTTTGTATTTGATTCCGATGCAATTTCTGTGTTTCATCGTCAATAAGAAGGTCCAAGTGATACAGTAAACCTGAAGTGAAGCATCGGAAACTGTAACTAGTGTCAGCGGAATGGTTCAAAACGTAGACAGTAAGAAGTGTCAGTCTTCAAGTACTTAAGTCGGCATTGTGCCTTTTGTATTTAATTCCGATGCAATTTCTGTGTTTCATCGTCAATAGGAAGGTCAGAGGGATACAGTAAACCTGAAGTGAAGCATCGGAATGTCACAAGAATGGTTCAAAACATAGACAGTAGGAAGAGTCTGTCTTCTTGTACTTGAATCGGCATTGTGTCTTTTGTATTTAATTCCGATGCAATTTCTGTGTTTCATCGTCAATGAGAAGGTCAGAGGGAATCACTAAACCTGAAGTGAGGCATCGGAATCTATAACTAGTGTCACAGGAATGGTTAAAACATAGACAGTAGGAAGAGTCAGTCTTCTTGTACGTAAGTCGGCATTGTGCCTTTTCTATTTAATTCCGATGCAATGTATGTGTTTCATCGTCATTAAGAAGGTCCAAGGGATACAGTAAACATATAGTGAAGCATCGGAATCTAAAACTGGTCTCACAGGAAATGTTCACAACTTAGTCAGTGAGAAGGGTCAGTCTACTTGTACTTAAGTCGGCATTGTGCATTTTGTATTTAATTCCGATGCAATTTCGGTGTTTCATCATCAATAAGAAGGTCAGAGGGATACAGTAAACCTAAAATGAAGCATCGGAATCTATAACTAGTGTCACAGGAATGGTTCAAAACATAGACAGTAAGAAGAGTCAGTCTTCTTGTACTTATGTCGGCATTGTGCCTCTTGCATTTAATTCCGATGCAATTTCTGTGTTTCATCGTCAATGAGAAGGTCAGAGGGAATCACTAAACCTGAAGTGAGGCATCGGAATCTATAACTAGTGTCACAGGAATGGTTAAAACATAGACAGTAGGAAGAGTCAGTCTTCTTGTACTTAAGTCGGCATTGTGCCTTTTCTATTTAATTCCGATGCAATTTCTGTGTTTCGTCGTCAATAAGAAGGTCAAAAGGATACAGTAAACCTAAAATGAAGCATCGGAATCTATAACTAGTGTCACAGGAATGGTTCAAAACATAGCCAGTAAGAAGAGTCAGTCTTCTTGTACTTATGTCGGCATTGTGCCTCTTGCATTTAATTCCGATGCAATTTCTGTGTTTCATCGTCGATAAGAAGGTCCAAGGGATACAGTAAACCTGAATTGAAGCATCGGAACCTATAACTAGTGTCACAGGAATTGTTCAAAACATAGACAGTAAGAAGAGTCAGTCTTCTTGCACTTAAGTCGGATTTGTGCCTTTTGTATTTAATTCCGATGCAATTTCTGTGTTTCATCGTCAACAAGAAGGTCAAAGTGATACAGTAAACCTGAAGTGAAGCATCTGAAACTATAACTAGTGTCACCGGAGTGGATCAAAACAAAGACAGTAAGAAGAGTCGGTCTTCTTGTACTTAAGTCGGCATTGTGCCTTTGGTATTTGATTCCGATGCAATTTCTGTGTTTCATCGTCAATAAGAACGTCCAAGAGATACAGTAAACCTGAAGTGAAGCATCGGAAACTATAACTAGTGTCATCGGAATGGTTCAAAACGTAGACAGTGAGAAGTGTCAGTCTTCTTGTACTTAAGTCGGCATTGTGCCGTTTGTATCTAATTCCGATGCAATTTCTGTGTTTCAAAGTAAATAAGAAGTTCCAAGGGATACAGTAAACCAGAAATGAAACATCGGAATCTATAACTAGTGTCACAAGAATGGTTCAAAACTTAGACAGTAAGAAGAGTCAGTCTTCTTGTACTTAGTCGGCATTGTGCCTTTTCTATGTAATTTTGATGCAGTTTCTGTGTTTCATCGTCAACAAGAGGGTCAGAGGGAATCAGTAAACCTGAAGTGAAGCATCGGAATCTATAACTAGTGTCACAGGAATGGATAAAACATAGACAGTAGGAAGAGTCAGTCTCCTTGTACTTAAGTCGGCATTGTGCCTTTTCTATTTAATTCCGATGCAATGTATGTGTTTCATCGTCAATAAGAAGGTCCAAGGGATACAGTAAACAATAGTGAAGCATCGGAATCTAAAACTGGTCTCACAGGAAATGTTCACAACATAGTCAGTAAGAAGAGTCAGTCTTCTTGTACATAAGTCGGCATTGTGCATTTTGTATTTAATTCCGATGCAGTTTCTGTGTTTCGTCGTCAATACGAAGGTCAGAGGGAGACAGTAAACCTTAAGTGAAGCATCGGAATCTACAACTAGTGTCGCAGGAATGGTTCAAAACATACACAGCAAGAAGAGTCAGTCTTCTTGTACTTAAGTCGGCATTGTGCTTTTTGTATTTAATTCCGATGCAATTTGTGTGTTTCATCGTCAATAAGAAGGTCCAAGGGATACAGTAAACCTGAAGTGATGCATCGGAATGTATAACTAGTGTCACAGGAATGGTTCATAACATAGACAGTAGGAAGTGTCAGTTTTCTTGTACTTAAGTCGGCATTGTGCCTTTTGTATTTGATTCCGATGCAATTTCTGTGTTTCATCGTCAATAAGAAGGTCCAAGGGATACAGTAAACCAGAAGTGAAACATAGGAATCTATAAGTAGTGTCACAAGAATGGTTCAAAACATAGACAGTAAGAAGAGTCAGTCTTCTTGTACTTAAGTCGGCATTGTGCCTTTCGTATTTAATTTCGATGCAATTTCTGTGTTTCATCGTCAATAAGAAGGTCCAAAGGATACAGTAAACACATAGTGAAGCATCGGAATCTAAATCTGGTCTCACAGGAAATGTTCAAATCATAGTAAGTAAGAAGAGTCAGTCTTCTTTTACTTAAGTCGGCATTGTGCCTTTTCAATGTACTTTTGATGCAATTTCCGTGTTTCGTCGTCAAAAAGAAGGTCCAAGGGATACAGTGAACCTGAAGTGAAGCACCGGAATCTAAAACCGGTATCTCAGGAAAGGTGCAAAACATAGAGAGTAAGAAGAGCCAGTCATCTTGTATTTGAGTCGGCATTGTGCCTTTTGTATATAATTCCGATGCAGTTTCTGTGTTTTATCGTCAATAAGAAGGTCAGAGGGAATCATTAAACCTGAAGTGAAGCATCGGAATCTATAACTAGTGTCACAGGAACGGTTAAAACATAGACAGTAGGAAGAGTCTGTCTTCTGGTACTTAAGTCGGCATTGTGCCTTTTCTATTTATTTCCGATGCAATGTATGTGTTTCATCGTCAATAAGAAGGTCCAAGGGAGACAGTAAACATATATTGAAGCATCGGAATCTAAAACTGGTCTCACAGGAAATGTTCACAACATAGTCAGTAAGAAGAGTCAGTCTACTTGTACTTAAGTCGGCATTGTGCTTTTTGTATTTAATTCCGATGCAATTTCTGTGTTTCATCATCAATAAGAAGGACAGAGGGATACAGTAAACCTGAAGTCAAGCAACGGAATCTATAACTAGTGTCACAGGAATGGTTCACACATAGACAGTAGGAAGAGTCAGTCTTCTTGTACTTAAGTCGGCATTGTGCCTCTTGTATTTAATTCCGATGCAATTTCTGTGTTTCATCGTCGATAAGAAGGTCCAAGGGATACAGTAAACCTGAAGTGAAGCATCGGAATCTATAACTAGTGTCACAGGAATTGTTCAAAACATAGCCAGTAAGAAGAGTCAGTCTTCTTGTACTTAAGTCGGATTTGTGCCTTTTGTATTTAATTCCGATGCAATTTCTGTGTTTCATCGTCAATAAGAAGGTCAAAGTGATACAGTAAACCTGAAGTGAAGCATCTGAAACTATAACTAGTGTCACCGGAATGGTTCTAAACATAGACAGTACGTAGAGTCAGTCTTCTTGTACTTAAGTTGGCATTGTGCCTTTTGTATTTAATTGAGATGCAATTTCTGTGTTTCATCGTCAATAAGAAGGTCCATGGGAAGCAATAAACATATAGTGAAGCATCGGAATCTAAAACTGGTCTCACAGGAAATGCACACAACTTAGTCAGAAAGAAGAGACAGTCTTCTTGTACTTAAATCGGCGTTGTGCCTTTTGTATTTAATTCCAATGCAATTTCTGTGTTTCATCGTCAATAAGAAGGTCAGAGGGATACAGTAAACCTGAAGTGAAGCATCGGAATGTCAGAAGAATGGTTCAAAACATAGACAGTAGGAAGAGTCAGTCTTCTTGTACTTGAATCGGCATTGTGTCTTTTGTATTTAATTCCGATGCAATTTCTGTGTTTCATCGTCAATAAGAAGGTCAGAGGGAATCACTAAACCTGAAGTGAGGCATCGGAATCTATAACTAGTGTCACAGGAATGGTTAAAACATAGACAGTAGGAAGAGTCAGTCTTCTTGTACGTAAGTCGGCATTGTGCCTTTTCTATTTAATTCCGATGCAATGTATGTGTTTCATCGTCAATAAGAAGGTCCAAGGGATACAGTAAACATATAGTGAGGCATCGGAATCTAAAACTGGTCTCACAGGAAATGTTCACAACATAGTCAGTAAGAAGAGTCAGTCTTCTTGTACTTAAGTCGGCATTGTGCATTTTGTATTTAATTCCGATGCAGTTTCTGTGTTTCGTCGTCAATACGAAGGTCAGAGGGAGACAGTAAATCGTAAGTGAAGCATCGGAATCTATAACTAGTGTCACAGGAATGGTTCAAAACATACTCAGCAAGAAGAGTCAGTCTTCTTGTACTTAAGTCGGCATTGTGCCTTTTGTATTTAATTCCGATGCAATTTGTGTGTTTCATCGTCAATAAGAAGGTCCAAGGGATACTGTAAACCTGAAGTGATGCATCGGAATCTATAACTAGTGTCACAGGAATGGTTCATAACATAGACACTAGGAAGTGACAGTCTTCTTGTACTTAAGTCGGCATTGTGCCTTTTGTATTTAATTCCGATGCAGTTTCTGTGTTTCGTCGTCAATACGAAAGTCATAGGGAGACAGTAAACCTTAAGTGAAGCATCGGAATCTATAACTAGTGTCACAGGAATGGTTCAAAAAATAGACAGTAAGATGAGTCAGTCTTCTTGTACGTATGTCGGCATTGTGCCTTTTCTATTTAATTCCGATGCAAATTCTGTGCTTCATCATCAAGAAGAAGGTCAGAGAGATGCAGTAAACCTGAAGTGAAGCATCGGAATCTATAACTGGTGTCACAGAAAAGGTTCAAAACGTAGACAGTAAAAAAAGTCAGTCGTCTTGTACTTAAGTCGTTATTGTGCCTTTTGTATTTAATTCCGATGCAATTTCTGTGTTTCATCGTCAATAAGAAGGTCTGAGGGATACAGTAAACCTGAAGTGAAGCATCGGAATCTATAACTAGTGTCACAGGAATGGTTCATAACATAGACAGTAGGAAGTGTCAGTCTTCTTGTACTTAAGTCGGCATTGTGCCTTTTGTATTTGATTCCGATGCAATTTCTGTGTTTCATCGTCAATAAGAAGGTCCAAGTGATACAGTAAACCTGAAGTGAAGCATCGGAAACTGTAACTAGTGTCACCGGAATGGTTCAAAACGTAGACAGTAAGAAGTGTCAGTCTTCTTGTACTTAAGTCGGATTTGTGCCTTTTGTATTTAATTCCGATGCAATTTCTGTGTTTCATCGTCAATAAGAAGGTCAAAGTGATACAGTAAACCTGAAGTGAAGCATCTGAAACTATAACTAGTGTCACCGGAATGGTTCAAAACATAGACAGTAAGAAGAGTCGGTCTGCTTGTACTTAAGTCGGCATTGTGCCTTTTGTATTTGATTCCGATGCAATTTCTGTGTTTCATCGTCAATAAGAAGGTCCAAGTGATACAGTAAACCTGAAGTGAAGCATCGGAAACTGTAACTAGTGTCACCGGAATGGTTCAAAACGTAGACAGTAAGAAGTGTCAGTCTTCTTGTACTTAAGTCGGCATTGTGCCTTTTGTATTTAATTGCGATGCAATTTCTGTGTTTCATCGTCAATAAGAAGGTCAGAGGGATACAGTAAACCTGAAGTGAAGCATCGGAATGTCACAAGAATGGTTCAAAACATAGACAGTAGGAAGAGTCAGTCTTCTTGTTCTTGAATCGCCATTGTGTCTTTTGTATTTAATTCCGATGCAATTTCTGTGTTTCATCGTCAATGAGAAGGTCAGAGGGAATCACTAAAGCTGAAGTGAGGCATCGGAATCTATAACTAGTGTCACAGGAATGGTTAAAACATAGACAGTAGGAAGAGTCAGTCTTCTTGTACGTAAGTCGGCATTGTGCCTTTTCTATTTAATTCCGATGCAATGTATGTGTTTCATCGTCAATAAGAAGGTCCAAGGGATACAGTAAACATATAGTGAGGCATCGGAATCTAAAACTGGTCTCACAGGAAATGTTCACAACATAGTCAGTAAGAAGAGTCAGTCTTCTTGTACTTAAGTCGGCATTGTGCATTTTGTATTTAATTCCGATGCAGTTTCTGTGTTTCGTCGTCAATACGAAAGTCAGAGGGAGACAGTAAACCGTAAGTGAAGCATCGGAATCTATAACTAGTGTCACAGGAATGGTTCAAAACATACTCAGCAAGAAGAGTCAGTCTTCTTGTACTTAAGTCGGCATTGTGCCTTTTGTATTTAATTCCGATGCAATTTGTGTGTTTCATCGTCAATAAGAAGGTCCAAGGGATACTGTAAACCTGAAGTGATGCATCGGAATCTATAACTAGTGTCACAGGAATGGTTCATAACATAGACACTAGGAAGTGACAGTCTTCTTGTACTTAAGTCGGCATTGTGCCTTTTGTATCTAATTCCGATGCAGTTTCTGTGTTTCGTCGTCAATACGAAAGTCATAGGGAGACAGTAAACCTTAAGTGAAGCATCGGAATCTATAACTAGTGTCACAGGAATGGTTCAAAAAATAGACAGTAAGATGAGTCAGTCTTCTTGTACGTATGTCGGCATTGTGCCTTTTCTATTTAATTCCGATGCAAATTCTGTGCTTCATCATCAAGAAGAAGGTCAGAGAGATGCAGTAAACCTGAAGTGAAGCATCGGAATCTATAACTGGTGTCACAGAAAAGGTTCAAAACGTAGACAGTAAAAAAAGTCAGTCGTCTTGTACTTAAGTCGTTATTGTGCCTTTTGTATGTAATTCCGATGCAATTTCTGTGTTTCATCGTCAATAAGAAGGTCTGAGGGATACAGTAAACCTGAAGTGAAGCATCGGAATCTATAACTAGTGTCACAGGAATGGTGGAAAGCATAGACAGTAGGAAGAGTCTGTCGTCTTGTACTTAAGTCGACATTGTGCCTTTTGTATTTAATTCCGATGCAATTTCTGTGTTTCATCGTCGATAAGAAGGTCCAAGGGATACAGTAAACCTGAAGTGAAGCATCGGAATCTATAACTAGTGTCACAGGAATTGTTCAAAACATAGACAGTAAGAAGAGTCAGTCTTCTTGTACTTAAGTCGGATTTGTGCCTTTTGTATTTAATTCCGATGCAATTTCTGTGTTTCATCGTCAATAAGAAGGTCAAAGTGATACAGTAAACCTCAAGTGAAGCATCTGAAACTATAACTAGTGTCACCGGAATGGTTCAAAACATAGACAGTAAGAAGAGTCGGTCTGCTTGTACTTAAGTCGGCATTGTGCCTTTTGTATTTGGTTCCGATGCAATTTCTGTGTTTCATCGTCAATAAGAAGGTCCAAGTGATACACTAAACCTGATGTGAAGCATCGGAAACTGTAACTAGTGTCACCGGAATGGTTCAAAACGTAGACAGTAAGAAGTGTCAGTCTTCAAGTACTTAAGTCGGCATTGTGCCTTTTGTATTTAATTCCGATGCAATTTCTGTGTTTGATCGTCAATAAGAAGGTCAGAGGGATACAGTAAACCTGAAGTGAAGCATCGGAATGTCACAAGAATGGTTCAAAACATAGACAGTAGGAAGAGTCAGTCTTCTTGTACTTGAATCGGCATTGTGTCTTTTGTATTTAATTCCGATGCAATTTCTGTGTTTCATCGTCAATGAGAAGGTCAGAGGGAATCACTAAACCTGAAGTGAGGCATCGGAATCTATAACTAGTGTCACAGGAATGGTTAAAACATAGACAGTAGGAAGAGTCAGTCTTCTTGTACGTAAGTCGGCATTGTGCCTTTTCTATTTAATTCCGATGCAATGTATGTGTTTCATCGTCAATAAGAAGGTCCAAGGGATACAGTAAACATATAGTGAAGCATCGGAATCTAAAACTGGTCTCACAGGAAATGTTCACAACATAGTCAGTAAGAAGAGTCAGTCTTCTTGTACTTAAGTCGGCATTGTGCATTTTGTATTTAATTCCGATGCAGTTTCTGTATTTCGTCGTCAATACGAAGGTCAGAGGGAGACAGTAAACCTTAAGTGAAGCATCGGAGTCTATAACTAGTGTCACAGGAATGGTTCAAAACATACTCAGCAAGAAGAGTCAGTCTTCTTGTACTTAAGTCGGCATTGTGCCTTTTGTATTTAATTCCGATGCAATTTGTGTGTTTCATCGTCAATAAGAAGGTCCAAGGGATACAGTAAACCTGAAGTGATGCATCGGAATCTATCACTAGAGTCACAGGAATGGTTCATAACATAGACAGTAGGAAGTGTCAGTCTTCTTGTACTTAAGTCGGCATTGTGCCTTTTGTATTTGATTCCGATGCAATTTCTGTGTTTCATCGTCAATAAGAAGGTCCAAGTGATACAGTAAACCTGAAGTGAAGCATCGGAAACTGTAACTAGTGTCACCGGAATGGTTCAAAACGTAGACAGTAAGAAGTGTCAGTCTTCTTGTACTTAAGTCGGAAATGTGCCTTTTGTATTTAATTCCGATGCAATTTCTGTGTTTCATCGTCAATAAGAAGGTCCAAGTGATACAGTAAACCTGAAGTGAAGCATCGGAAACTGTTACTAGTGTCACCGGAATGGTTCAAAACGTAGACAGTAAGAAGTGTCAGTCTTCTTGTACTTAAGTCGGCATTGTGCCTTTTGTATTTAATTCCGAAGCAGTTTCTGTGTTTCGTCGTCAATACGATGGACATAGGGAGACAGTAAACCTGAAGTGAAGCATCGGAATCTATAACTAGTGTCACAGGAATGGTTCAAAAAATAGACAGTAAGATGAGTCAGTCTTCTTGTACGTAAGTCGGCATTGTGCCTTTTCTATTTAATTCCGATGCAAATTCTGTGTTTCATCATCAAGAAGAAGGTCAGAGAGATGCAGTAAACCTGAAGTGAAGCATCGCAATCTGTAACTGGTGTCACAGAAAAGGTTCAAAACGTAGACAGTAAAAAAAGTCTGTCGTCTTGTACTTAAAGCGACATTGTGCCTTTTGTATTTAATTCCGATGCAATTTCTGTGTTTCATCGTCAATAAGAAGGTCTGAGGGATACAGTAAACCTGAAGTGAAGCATCGGAATCTATAACTAGTGTCACAGGAATGGTGCAAAGCATAGACAGTAGGAAGAGTCAGTTTTCTTGTACTTAAGTCGGCATTGTGCCTTTTCTATTTAATTCCGATGCGGTTTCTGTGTTTCGTCGTCAATACGAAGGTCAGAGAGATAGAGTAAACCTTAATTGAAGCATCGGAATCTATAACTAATGTCACAGGAATGGTTCAAAACATACACAGCAAGAGGAGTCAGTCTTCTTGTACTTAAGTCGGCATTGTGAATTTTGTATTTAATTCCGATGCAGTTTCTGTGTTTCGTCGTCAATACGAAAGTCAGAGGGAGACAGTAAACCGTAAGTGAAGCATCGGAATCTATAACTAGTGTCACAGGAATGGTTCAAAACATACTCAGCAAGAAGAGTCAGTCTTCTTGTACTTAAGTCGGCATTGTGCCTTTTGTATTTAATTCCGATGCAATTTGTGTGTTTCATCGTCAATAAGAAGGTCCAAGGGATACTGTAAACCTGAAGTGATGCATCGGAATCTATAACTAGTGTCACAGGAATGGTTCATAACATAGACACTAGGAAGTGACAGTCTTCTTGTACTTAAGTCGGCATTGTGCCTTTTGTATCTAATTCCGATGCAGTTTCTGTGTTTCGTCGTCAATACGAAAGTCATAGGGAGACAGTAAACCTTAAGTGAAGCATCGGAATCTATAACTAGTGTCACAGGAATGGTTCAAAAAATAGACAGTAAGATGAGTCAGTCTTCTTGTACGTATGTCGGCATTGTGCCTTTTCTATTTAATTCCGATGCAAATTCTGTGCTTCATCGTCAAGAAGAAGGTCAGAGAGATGCAGTAAACCTGAAGTGAAGCATCGGAATCTATAACTGGTGTCACAGAAAAGGTTCAAAACGTAGACAGTAAAAAAAGTCAGTCGTCTTGTACTTAAGTCGTTATTGTGCCTTTTGTATGTAATTCCGATGCAATTTCTGTGTTTCATCGTCAATAAGAAGGTCTGAGGGATACAGTAAACCTGAAGTGAAGCATCGGAATCTATAACTAGTGTCACAGGAATGGTGGAAAGCATAGACAGTAGGAAGAGTCTGTCGTCTTGTACTTAAGTCGACATTGTGCCTTTTGTATTTAATTCCGATGCAATTTCTGTGTTTCATCGTCGATAAGAAGGTCCAAGGGATACAGTAAACCTGAAGTGAAGCATCGGAATCTATAACTAGTGTCACAGGAATTGTTCAAAACATAGACAGTAAGAAGAGTCAGTCTTCTTGTACTTAAGTCGGATTTGTGCCTTTTGTATTTAATTCCGATGCAATTTCTGTGTTTCATCGTCAATAAGAAGGTCAAAGTGATACAGTAAACCTCAAGTGAAGCATCTGAAACTATAACTAGTGTCACCGGAATGGTTCAAAACATAGACAGTAAGAAGAGTCGGTCTGCTTGTACTTAAGTCGGCATTGTGCCTTTTGTATTTGGTTCCGATGCAATTTCTGTGTTTCATCGTCAATAAGAAGGTCCAAGTGATACACTAAACCTGATGTGAAGCATCGGAAACTGTAACTAGTGTCACCGGAATGGTTCAAAACGTAGACAGTAAGAAGTGTCAGTCTTCAAGTACTTAAGTCGGCATTGTGCCTTTTGTATTTAATTCCGATGCAATTTCTGTGTTTGATCGTCAATAAGAAGGTCAGAGGGATACAGTAAACCTGAAGTGAAGCATCGGAATGTCACAAGAATGGTTCAAAACATAGACAGTAGGAAGAGTCAGTCTTCTTGTACTTGAATCGGCATTGTGTCTTTTGTATTTAATTCCGATGCAATTTCTGTGTTTCATCGTCAATGAGAAGGTCAGAGGGAATCACTAAACCTGAAGTGAGGCATCGGAATCTATAACTAGTGTCACAGGAATGGTTAAAACATAGACAGTAGGAAGAGTCAGTCTTCTTGTACGTAAGTCGGCATTGTGCCTTTTCTATTTAATTCCGATGCAATGTATGTGTTTCATCGTCAATAAGAAGGTCCAAGGGATACAGTAAACATATAGTGAAGCATCGGAATCTAAAACTGGTCTCACAGGAAATGTTCACAACATAGTCAGTAAGAAGAGTCAGTCTTCTTGTACTTAAGTCGGCATTGTGCATTTTGTATTTAATTCCGATGCAGTTTCTGTATTTCGTCGTCAATACGAAGGTCAGAGGGAGACAGTAAACCTTAAGTGAAGCATCGGAGTCTATAACTAGTGTCACAGGAATGGTTCAAAACATACTCAGCAAGAAGAGTCAGTCTTCTTGTACTTAAGTCGGCATTGTGCCTTTTGTATTTAATTCCGATGCAATTTGTGTGTTTCATCGTCAATAAGAAGGTCCAAGGGATACAGTAAACCTGAAGTGATGCATCGGAATCTATCACTAGAGTCACAGGAATGGTTCATAACATAGACAGTAGGAAGTGTCAGTCTTCTTGTACTTAAGTCGGCATTGTGCCTTTTGTATTTGATTCCGATGCAATTTCTGTGTTTCATCGTCAATAAGAAGGTCCAAGTGATACAGTAAACCTGAAGTGAAGCATCGGAAACTGTAACTAGTGTCACCGGAATGGTTCAAAACGTAGACAGTAAGAAGTGTCAGTCTTCTTGTACTTAAGTCGGAAATGTGCCTTTTGTATTTAATTCCGATGCAATTTCTGTGTTTCATCGTCAATAAGAAGGTCCAAGTGATACAGTAAACCTGAAGTGAAGCATCGGAAACTGTTACTAGTGTCACCGGAATGGTTCAAAACGTAGACAGTAAGAAGTGTCAGTCTTCTTGTACTTAAGTCGGCATTGTGCCTTTTGTATTTAATTCCGAAGCAGTTTCTGTGTTTCGTCGTCAATACGATGGACATAGGGAGACAGTAAACCTGAAGTGAAGCATCGGAATCTATAACTAGTGTCACAGGAATGGTTCAAAAAATAGACAGTAAGATGAGTCAGTCTTCTTGTACGTAAGTCGGCATTGTGCCTTTTCTATTTAATTCCGATGCAAATTCTGTGTTTCATCATCAAGAAGAAGGTCAGAGAGATGCAGTAAACCTGAAGTGAAGCATCGCAATCTATAACTGGTGTCACAGAAAAGGTTCAAAACGTAGACAGTAAAAAAAGTCTGTCGTCTTGTACTTAAAGCGACATTGTGCCTTTTGTATTTAATTCCGATGCAATTTCTGTGTTTCATCGTCAATAAGAAGGTCTGAGGGATACAGTAAACCTGAAGTGAAGCATCGGAATCTATAACTAGTGTCACAGGAATGGTGCAAAGCATAGACAGTAGGAAGAGTCAGTTTTCTTGTACTTAAGTCGGCATTGTGCCTTTTCTATTTAATTCCGATGCGGTTTCTGTGTTTCGTCGTCAATACGAAGGTCAGAGAGATAGAGTAAACCTTAATTGAAGCATCGGAATCTATAACTAATGTCACAGGAATGGTTCAAAACATACACAGCAAGAGGAGTCAGTCTTCTTGTACTTAAGTCGGCATTGTGAATTTTGTATTTAATTCCGATGCAATTTGTGTGTTTCATCGTCAATAAGGAGGTCCAAGGGATACAGTAAACCTGAAGTGATGCATCGGAATCTATAACTAGTGTCACAGGAATGGTTCAAACATAGACAGTAGGAAATGTCAGTCTTCTTGTACTTAAGTCGGCATTGTGCCATTTGTATTTAATTCCGATGCAATTTCTGTGTTTCACCGTAAACAAGAAGGTCAGTGGGATACAGTAAACCTGAAGAGAAGCATCGCAATCTATAACTAGTGTCACAGGAATGGTTCTAAACATAGACAGTAGGAAGTGTCAGTCTTCTTGTACTTAAGTCGGCATTGCGCCTTTTGTATTTAATTCCGATGCAGTTTCTGTGTTTCGCCGTCAATACGAAGGTCAGGAAGAGACAGTAAACCTTAAGTGAAGCATCGGAATCTATAACTAGTGTCACAGGAATGGTTCAAAAATTAGACAGTAAGATGAGTCAGTCTTCTTGTACGTAAGTCGGCATTGTGCCTTTTCTATTTAATTCCGATGCAAAATCTGTGTTTCATCATCAAGAAGAAGGTCAGAGGGATGCAGTAAACCTGAAGTGAAGCATCGGAATCTATAACTGCTGTCACAGAAAAGGTTCAAAACATAGACAGTAAAAAAAGTCTGTCGTCTTGTACTTAAGTCGACATTGTGCCTTTTGTATTTAATTCCCAAGCAATTTCTGTGTTTCATCGTCAATAACAAGGTCTGAAGGATACAGTAAACCTGAAGTGAAGCATCGGAATCTATAACTAGTGTCACAGGAATGGTGCAAAGCATAGACAGTAGGAAGAGTCAGTCTTCTTGTACTTAAGTCGGCATTGTGCCTTTTCTATTTAATTCCGATGCAGTTTCTGTGTTTCGTCGTCAATACGAAGATCAGAGGGATAGAGTAAACCTTATGTGAAGCATCGGAATCTATAACTAATGTCACAGGAATGGTTCAAAACATACACAGCAAGAGGAGTCAGTCTTGTTGTACTTAAGTCGGCATTGTGCCTTTTGTATTTAGTTCCGATGCAATTTCTGTGTTTCATCGTCAATAAGAAGGTCCAAGGGATGCAGTAAACCTGAAGTGATGCATCGGAATCTATAACTAGTGTCACAGGAATGGTTCAAACATAGACAGTAGGAAGTGTCAGTCTTCTTGTACTTAAGTCGGCATTGTGCCATTTGTATTTAATTCCGATGCAATTTCTGTGTTTCATCGTCAATAAGAAGGTCCAAGGGATACAGTAAACCTGAAGTGAAGCATCGGAATCTATAACTAGTGTCACAGGAATGGTTCAAAACATAGACAGTAAGAAGAGTCATTCTTCTTGTACTTAAGTCGGAATTGTGCCTTTTGTGTTTAATTTCGATGCAATTTCTGTGTTTCATCGTCAATAAGAAGGTCCAAGGGATACAGTAAACACATAGTGAAGCATCGGAATCTGAAAGTGGTCTCACAGGAAATGTTCAAATCATAGTAAGTAAGAAGAGTCAGTCTTCTTGTACTTAAGTCGGCATTGTGCCTTTCCTATATAATTTTGATGCAATTGCTGTGTTTCGTCGTCAATAAGAAGGTCCAAGAGATACAGTAAATATGAAGTGAAGCACCGGAATCTAAAACCGGTCTCTCAGGAAAGGTTCAAAACATAGAGAGTAAGAAGAGCCGGTCATCTTGTATTTCAGTCGGTATTGTGCCTTTTGTATTTAATTCCGATGCAGTTTCTGTGTATCATCGTCAATAAGAAGAACAGAGGGAATCAGTAAACCTGAAGTGAAGCATCGGAATCTATAACTAGTGTCACAGGAATGGATAAAACATAGACAGTAGGATGAGTCTGTCTTCTTGTACTTAAGTCGGCTTTGTGCCTTTTCAAATTAATTGCGATGCAATGTATGTGTTTCATCGTCTATAAGAAGGTCCAAGGGATACAGTAAACATATAGCGAAGCATCGGAATCTAAAACTGGTCTCACAGGAAAGGATCAAAACATAGAGAGTAAGAAGAGCCAGTCATCTTGTATTTGAGTCGGCATTGTGCCTTTCGTATTTAATTCCGATGCAATTTCTAAGTTTCATCGCCAATAAGAAGGTCAGAGGGATACAGTAAGCCTTAAGTGATGCATGGGAATCTATAACTAGTGTCACAGGAATGGTTAAAAACATGGACAGTAAGATGAGTCAGTCTTCTTGTACTTAAGTCGGCATTGTGCCTTTTGTATTAAATTACGATGCAAGTTCTGTGTTTCATCGTCAATAAGAAGGTCCAAGTGATACAGTAAACCTAAAGTGAAGCATCGGAATATATAACTAGTGTCACAGGAATGGTTCAAAACATAGACAGTAAGAAGAGTCAGTCTTCTTGTACTTCAGTCGGCATTGTGCCTTTCCTATTTAATTATGGTGCACTTTCTGTGTTTCGTCGTCGATAAGAAGGTCCAAGGGATACAGTAAACCTGAAGTGATGCATCGGAATCTATAACTAGTGTCACAGGAATGGTTCAAAACATTGACAGTAAGAAGAGTCAGTCCGCTTGTACTTAAGTCGGCATTGTGCCTTTTTTATTTAATTCCGATGCAATTTCTGTGTTTCATCGTCAATAAGGAGGTCAGAGGGATACAGTAAAACTGAAAAGAAGCATCGGAATGTATAACTAGTGTAACAGGAATGGTTCAAATCATAGACAGTAGTAAGAGTCAGTCTTCTTGCACTTGAGTCGGCATTGTGCCTTTTGTATTTAATTCCGATGCAATTTCTGTGTTTCATAGTCAATAAGAAGGTCCAAGTGATACAGTAAATCTGAAGTGAAGCATTGGAAACTATAACTAGTGTCACCGGGATGGTTCAAAACATAGACAGTAAGAAGAGTCAGTCTCCTTGTACTTAAGTCGGCATTGTGCCTTTTGTATATAAATTCCGATGCAATTTCTGTGTTTCATCGTAGATAAGAAGGTCAGAGGGATACAGTAAACCTGAAGTGAAGCTACAGAGTCTGGAACTAGTGTCACAGGAATGGTTCTAAACATAGACAGTAAGAAGAGTCAGTCTTCTTGTACATAAGACGGCATTGTGCCTTTTGTATTTAATTCCGATGCAATTTCTGTGTTTCATCGTCAATAAGAAGGACCAAGGAATACAATAAACATATAGTGAAGCATCGGAATCTAAAACTGGTCTCACAGGAAATGTTCACAACATAGTCAGAAAAAGAGGCAGTCTTCTTGTACCTAAGTCAGCATTGCGCCTTTTGTATTTAATTCCGACGCAATTTCTGTGTTTCATCGTCAATAAGAAGGTCAGAGGGATACAGTAAACCTGAAGTGAAGCATCGGAATCTATAACTAGTGTCACACGAATGGTTAATAACATTGACAGTAAGAAGAGTCAGTCTTCTTGTACTTAAGTCGGCATTGGGCCTTTTGTATTTAATTGCGATGCAATTTCTGTGTTTCATCGTCAATAAGAAGGGCCAAGTGATACAGTAAACCTAAAGTGAAGTATCGGAAGTTATAACTGGTGTCACAGGAATGGTTCAAAAGATACACAGTAAGAACAGTCAGTCTTCTTGTACTTAAGACGCCATTGTGCCTTCCTATGTAATTCCGATGCAATTTCTGTGTTTCGTCGTCAATAAGAAGGTCCAAGGGATGCAGTAAACCTGAAGTGAAGCATCGGAATCAATAACTAGTGTCACAGGAATGGTTCAAATCATAGACAGTAAGAAGTGTCAGTCCTCTTGTACTTAAGTCGGCATTGTGGCTTTTGTATTTAATTCCGATGCAATTTCTGTGTTTCATCGACAATAAGAAGGTCATAGGGATACAGTAAACCTGAAGTGAAGCATCGGAATCTATAACTAGTGTCACAGGAATGGTTCAAAACATAGACAGTTGG
Organism: Schistocerca americana; assembly: GCF_021461395.2. Classification (NCBI taxonomy): domain Eukaryota; kingdom Metazoa; phylum Arthropoda; class Insecta; order Orthoptera; family Acrididae; genus Schistocerca; species Schistocerca americana. The sequence goes on along the minus strand of NC_060130.1, from coordinate 33,882,323 downwards.
AAGAGTCATTCTTCTTGTACTCAAGTCGGCATTGTGCCTTTTGTATTTAATTTCGATGCAATTTCTGTGTTTCATCGTCAATAAGAAGGTCCAAGGGATACAGTAAACACATAGTGAAGCATCGGAATCTAAAACTGGTCTCACAGGAAATGTTCAAATCATAGTAAGTAAGAAGAGTCAGTCTTCTTTTACTTAAATCGGCATTGTGCCTTTTCTATGTACTTTTGATGCAATTTCTGTCTTTCGTCGTCAATAAGAAGGTCCAAGTGATACAGTTAACCTGAAGTGAAGCACCGGAATCTAAAACCGGTCTCTCAGGAAAGGTGCAAAACATAGAGAGTAAGAAGAGCCAGTCAACTTGTATTTGCGTCGGCATTGTACCTATTGTATATAATTCCGATGCAGTTTCTGTGTTTCATCGTCAATAAGAAGGTCAGAGGGAATCAGTAAACCTGAAGTGAAGCATCGGAATCAATAACTAGTGTCACAGGAATGGTTAAAACATAGACAGTAGGAAGAGTCTGTCTTCTGGTACTTAAGTCGGCATTGTGCCTTTTCTATTTATTTCCGATGCAATGTATGTGTTTCATCGTCAATAAGAAGGTCCTAGGGAGATAGTAAACATATAGTGAAGCATCGGAATCTAAAACTGGTCTCACAGGAAATGTTCACAACATAGTCAGTAAGAAGAGTCAGTCTACTTGTACTTAAGTCGGCATTGTGCATTTTCTATTTAATTCCGATGCAATTTCTGTGTTTCATCATCAATAAGAAGGTCAGAGGGATACAGTAAACCTGAAGTGAAGCAACGGAATCTATAACTAGTGTCACAGGAATGGTTCAAACATAGACAGTAGGAAGAGTCAGTCTTCTTGTACTTAAGTCGGCATTGTGCCTTTTCTATTTAATTCCGATGCAATTTCTGTGTTTCGTCGTCAATAAGAAGGTCAAAAGGATACAGTAAACCTAAAATGAAGCATCGGAATCTATAACTAGTGTCACAGGAATGGTTCAAATCATAGACAGTAAGAAGAGTCAGTCTTCTTGTACATATGTCTGCATTGTGCCTCTTGTATTTAATTCCGATTCAATCTCTGTGTTTCATCGTCGATAAGCAGGTCCAAGGGATACAATAAACCTGAAGTGAAGCATCGGAATCTATAACTAGTGTCACAGGAATTGTTCAAAACATAGACAGTAAGAAGAGTCAGTCTTCTTGTACTTAAGTCGGATTTGAGCTTTTATATTTAATTCCGATGCAATTTCTGTGTTTCATCGTCAATAAGAAGGTAAAAGTGATACAGTAAACCTGAAGTGAAGCATCTGAAACTATAACTAGTGTCACCGGAATGGTTCAAACATAGACAGTAAGAAGAGTCGGTCTTCTTGTACTTAAGTCGGCATTGTGCTTTTTGTATTTGATTCCGATGCAATTTCTGTGTTTCATCGTCAATACGAAGGTCCAAGTGGTACAGTAAACCTGAAGTGAAGCATCGGAAACTATAACTAGTGTCACCGGAATGGTTCAAAACATAGACAGTAGGAAGTGTCAGTCTTCTTGTACTGAAGTCGGCATTGTGCCTTTTGTATTTAATTCCGATGCAGTTTCTGTGTTTCGCCGTCAATACGAAGGTCAGGGGGAGACAGTAAACCCTAAGTGAAGCATCGGAATCTATAACTAGTGTCACAGGAATGGTTCAAAAATTAGACAGTAAGATGAGTCAGTCTTCTTGTATGTAAGTCGGCATTGTGCCTTTTCTATTTAATTCCGATGCAAAATCTGTGTTTCATCATCAAGAAGAAGGTCAGAGGGATGCAGTAAACCTGAAGTGAAGCATCGGAATCTATAACTGGTGTCATAGAAAAGGTTCAAAACATAGACAGTAAAAAAAGTCTGTCGTCTTGTACTTAAGTCGACATTGTGCCTTTTGTATTTAATTCCCAAGCAATTTCAGTGTTTCATCGTCAATAAGAAGGTCTGAGGGATACAGTAAACCTGAAGTGAAGCATCGGAATCTATAACTAGTGTCACAGGAATGGTGCAAAGCATAGACAGTAGGAAGAGTCAGTCTTCTTGTACTTAAGTCGGCATTGTGCCTTTTCTATTTAATTCCGATGCAGTTTCTGTGTTTCGTCGTCAATACGAAGGTCAGAGGGATAGAGTAAACCTTATGTGAAGCATCGGAATCTATAACTAAAGGCACAGGAATGGTTCAAAACATACACAGCAAGAGGAGTCAGTCTTCTTGTACTTAAGTCGGCATTGTGCCTTTTGTATTTAACTCCGATGCAATTTCTGTGTTTCATCGTCAATAAGAAGGTCCATGGGATACAGTAAACCTGAAGTGAAGCATCGGAATCTATAACTAGTGTCACAGGAATGGTTCAAACATAGACAGTAGGAAGTGTCAGTCTTCTTGTACTTAAGTCGGCATTGTGCCATTTGTATTTAATTCCGATGCAATTTCTGTGTTTCATCGTCAATAAGAAGATCCAAGGGATACAGTAAACCTGAAGTGAAGCATTGGAATCTATAACTAGTGTCACAGGAATGGTTCAAAACATAGACAGTAAGAAGAGTCTTTCTTCTTGTACTTAAGTCGGAATTGTGCCTTTTGTGTTTAATTTCGATGCAATTTCTGTGTTTCATCGTAAATAAGAAGGTCCAAGGGATACAGTAAACACATAGTGAAGCATCGGAATCTAAAAGTGGTCTCACAGGAAATGTTCAAATCATAGTAAGTAAGAAGAGTCAGTCTTCTTGTACTTAAGTCGGCATTGTGCCTTTCCCATATAATTTTGATGCAATTTCTGTGTTTCGTCGTCAATAAGAAGGTCCAAGAGATACAGTAAACATGAAGTGAAGCTCCGGATTCTAAAACCGGTCTCTCAGGAAAGGTTCAAAACATAGAGAGTAAGAAGAGCCGGTCATCTTGTATTTGAGTCGGCATTGTGCCTTTTGTATTTAATTCCGATGCAGTTTCTGTGTTTCATCGTCAATAAGAAGGTCAGAGGGAATCAGTAAACCTGAAGTGAAGCATCGGAATCTATAACTAGTGTCACAGGAATGGATAAAACATAGACAGTAGGATGAGTCAGTCTTCTTGTACTTAAGTCGGCATTGTGCCTTTTTAATTTAATTGCGATGCAATGTATGTGTTTCATCGTCTATAAGAAGGTCCAAGGGATACAGTAAACATATAGTGAAGCATCGGAATCAAAAACTGGTCTCACAGGAAAGGATCAAAGCATAGAGAGTAAGAAGAGCCAGTCATCTTGTATTTGAGTCGGCATTGTGCCTTTTGTATTTAATTCCGATGCAATTTCTAAGTTTCATCGCCAATAAGAAGGTCAGAGGGATACAGTAAGCCTGAAGTGATGCATCGGAATCAATAACTAGTGTCACAGGAATGGTTAAAAACATGGACAGTAAGATGAGTCAGTCTTCTTGTACTTAAGTCGGCATTGTGCCTTTTGTATTTAATTCCGATGCAAGATCTGTGTTTCGTCGTCAATAAGAAGGTCCAAGTGATACAGTAAACCTAAAGTGAAGCATCGGAATCTATAACTAGTGTCACAGGAATGGTTCAAAACATAGACAGTAAGAAGAGTCAGTCTTCTTGTACTTAAGTCGGCATTGTGCCTTTCCTATTTAATTATGGTGCACTTTCTGTGTTTCGTCGTCGATAAGAAGGTCCAAGGGATACAGTAAACCTGAAGTGATGCATCGGAATCTATAACTAGTGTCACAGGAATGGTTCAAAACATTGACAGTAAGAAGAGTCAGTCCTCTTGTACTTAAGTCGGCATTGTGCCTTTTGTATTTAATTCCGATGCAATTTCTGTGTTTCATAGTCAATAAGAAAGTCCAAGTGATACAGTAAATCTGAAGTGAAGCATCGGAATCTAAAACTGGTCTCACAGGAAATGTTCACAACATAGTCAGAAAAAGAGGCAGTCTTTATGTACCTAAGTCAGCATTGTGCCTTTTATATTTAATTCCGATGCAATTTCTGTGTTTCATCGTCAATAAGAAGGTCCAAGTGATACAGTAAACCTAAAGTGAAGTATCGGAATTTATAACTAGTGTCACAGGAATGGTTCAAAACATACACAGTAAGAACAGTCAGTCTTCTTGTACTTAAGTCGCCATTGTGCCTTCCTATGTAATTCCGATGCAATTTCTGTGTTTCGTCGTCAATAAGAAGGTGCAAGGGATGCAGTAAACCTGAAGTGATGCATCGGAATCAAGAACTAGAGTCACAGGAATGGTTCAAATCATAGACAGTAAGAAATGTCAGTCCTCTTGTACTTAAGTCGGCATTGTGGCATTTGTATTTAATTCCGCTGCAATTTCTGTGTTTCATCGACAATAAGAAGGTCAGAGGGATACAGTAAACCTGAAGTGAAGCATCGGAATCTATAACTAGTATCACAGGAACGGTGCAAAACATAGACAGTTGGAAGAGTCAGTCTTCTTGTACTTAAGTCGGCATTGTGCCTTCTCTATTTAATTCCGATGCAGTTTCTGTGTTTCGTCGTCAATTAGAGGGTCCAAGGGATACAGTAAACCTGAAGTGAAGCGTCGGAATTTATAACTAGTGTCACAGGAATGGTTCAAAACATAGACAGAAGGATGAGTCTGTCTTCTTGTACGTAAGTCGGCATTGTGCGTGTTGTATTTAATTCCGATGCAATTTCTGTGCTTCATCGTCAATAAGAAGGTCCAAGGGACACAGTAAACCTGGAGTGAAGCATCGGAATCTATAACTAGTGACACAGGATTGGTTGAAATCATAGTCAGTAAGAAGAGTCAGTATTCTTGTACTTATGTAGGCATTGTCCCTTTTGTATTTAATTCCGATGCAATTTCTGTGCTTCATCGTCAATAAGAAGGTCCAAGGGACACAGTAAACCTGGAGTGATGCATCGGAATTTATAACTAGTGTCACAGGAATGGTTCAAAACATAGACAGTAAGAAGAGTCACTCTACTTGTACTTAAGTCGGCATTGTGCCTTCTGAATTTAATTCCGATACCATTTCTGTGTTTCATCGTCAATAAGAGGGTCCAAGGGATACAGTAAACCTGAAGTGAAGCATCAGAATCTATAACTACTAACACAGGATTGGTTGTAATCATAGTCAGTAAGAAGAGTCAGTATTATTGTACTTAAGTCGGCATTGTCCCTTTTGTATTTAATTCAGATGCAATTTCTGTGTTTCATCGTCAATAAGATGGTCCAAGGGATACAGTAAACCTGGAGTGAAAGCATCGGAATCTATAACTAGCGTCTCAGCAATGGTTAAAAACATAGACAGTAAGGAGATACAGTATTCTTGTTCTGAAGTCGTCATTGTGCCTTTTGTATTTAATTCCGATGTAATTACTGTGTTTCATCGTCAATAAGAATGTCAGAGGGATACAGTAAACCTGAAGTTAAGCATCGGAATCTACAACTACTGTCAAAGGAATGGTTCAAATGATAGACAGTAAGAAGAGTCAGTCTTCATGTACTTAAGTCGGCATTGTGCCTTTTGTATTTAATTAAGATGCAATTTCTGTGTTTCATCGTCAGTAAGAAGGTCAGAGGGATACAGTAAACCTGAAGTGAAGCATCGGAAGCTATAACTAGTGTCACAGGAATGGTTCAAAGCATTGACAGGAAGAAGAGCCAGTCGTCTTGTACTTGAGTTGGCATTGTGCCTTTTGTATTTAATTCCGATGCATTTTCTGTGTTCATCGTCAATACGACGGTCAGGGGGATACAGTAAATCTGAAGTGAAGCATCGGAATCTATAACTAGTGTCACAGGAATGGTTCAAACATAGACAGTAAGAAGAGTCAGTCTTCTTGTACCTAAGTCGGCATTGTGCCTTTTGTATTTAATTCCGATGCAATTTCTGTGTTTCATCGTCAATAAGAAGGTCCAAGGGACACAGTAAACCTGGAGTGAAGCATCGGAATCTATAACTAGTTTCACAGGAATGGTTCAAAACATAGACAGTAAGAAGAGTCAGTCATCTTGTACTTAAGTCGGAATGTGCCTTTTGTTTTTAATTCCAATGCAATTTCTGTGTTTCATAGTCAATAAGAGGGTCAGAGGGATACAGTAAACCTGAAGTGAAGCATCGGAAACTATAACTAGTGTCACAGGAATGGTTCAAAAAATAGTCAATAAGAAGAGTCAGTCTTCTTGTACTTAAGTCGGCATTGTACCTTTTGTATTTAATTCCGATGCAATTTCTGTGTTTCATCGTCAATAAAAAGGTCAGAGGGATACAGTAAACCTGAAGGTAAGCATCGGAATCTATAACTACTGTCACAGGAATGGTTCAAAACATAGACAGTAAGAAGAGTCAGTCTTCTTGTACTTAAGTCGGCATTGTGCCTTTTGTATTTAATTAAGATGCAATATCTGTGTTTCATCGTCAGTAAGAAGGTCAGAGGGATACAGTAACCCTGAAGTGAAGCATCGGAATCTGTAACTACTGTCACAGGAATGGTTCAAAACATAGACAGTAAGAAGAGTCAGTCTTCTTGTACCTAAGTCGGCATTGTGCCTTTTGTATTCAATTAAGATGCAATATCTGTGTTTCATCGTCAATAAGGAGGTCAGATGGATACAGTAAATCTGGAGTGAAGCATCGGAATGTAAGACTAGTGTCACAGGAATGGTTCAAAACACAGACAGTAAGAAGAGTCAGTCATCTTGTGCCTAAGTCGGCATTGTGCGTTTTGTATTCAATTAAGATGCAATTTCTGTGTTTCATCGTCAATAAGGAGGTCAGATGGATTCAGTAAACCTGGAGTGAAGCATCGGAATGTAAGACTAGTGTCACAGTAATGGTTCAAAACATAGACAGTAAGAAGAGTCAGTCTTCTTGTACTTAACTCGCCATTGTGCCTTTTCAATTTAATTGCGATGCATTATCTGTGTTCATCGTCAATACGACGGTCAGGGGGATACAGTAAATCTGAAGTGAAGCATCGGAATCTATAACTAGTGTCGCACGAATGGTTCAAAACAGAGACAGTAAGAAGAGTCAGTCTTCTTGTACTTAAGTCGGCATTGTGCTATTTGTATTTAATTCCGATGCAATTTCTGTGTTTCATCGTCAATACGAAGGTCCAAGGGACACAGTAAACCTGGAATGAAGCATCGGAATCTATAACTAGTTTCACAGGAATGGTTCAAAGCATAGACAGTTAGAAGAGTCAGTCATCTTGTACTTAAGTCGGAATGTGCATTTTGTATTTAATTCCAATGCAATTTCTGTGTTTCGTCGTCAATAAGAGGGTCACAGGGATACAGTAAACCTGAAGTGAAGCATCGGAAACTATAACTAGTGTCACAGGAATGGTTCAAAACATAGTCAGTAAGAAGAGTCAGTATTCTTGTAGTTAAGTCGGCATTGTGCCTTTTGTATTTAATTCCGATGCAATTTCTGTGTTTCATCGTCAATAAGAAGGTCGGATGGATACAGTAAACCTGGAGTGAAGCATCGGAATGTAAGACTAGTGCCACAGTAATGGTTCAAAACATAGACAGTAAGAAGAGTCGGTCTTCTTGTACTTAACTCGCCATTGTGCCTTTTGTATTTAATTCCGATGCAATTTCTGTGTTTCGTCGTCAATAAGAGGGTCAGACGGATACAGTAAATCTGAATTGAAGCATCGGAAACTATAACTAGTGTCACAGGAATGGTTCAAAACATAGTCAGTAAGAAGAGTCAGTCTTCTTGTAGTTAAGTCGGCATTGTGACTTTTGTATTTAATTCCGATGCAATTTCTGTGTTTCATCGTCAATAAGAAGGTCCAAGGGATACAGTAAACCGGGAGTGAAGCATCGGAATCTTTAACTAGTGTCACAGGAATGGTTCAAAACATAGTCAATAAGAAGAGTCAGTCTTCTTGTACTTGAGTCGGCATTGTGCCTTTTGTATTTCATTCCGATGCAATTTCTGTGTTTCATCGTCAATAAGAAGGTCAGAGGGATACAGAAAAACCTGAAGTTAAGCATCGGAATCTATAACTACTGTCACAGGAATGGTTCAAATCATAGACAGTAAGAAGAGTCAGTCTTCTTGTACATAAGTCGGCATTGTGCCTTTTGTATTTAATTAAGATGCAATTTCTGTGTTTCATCGTCAGTAAGAAGGTCTGAGGGATACAGTAAACCTGAAGTGAAGCATCGGAATCTATAACTAGTGTCACAGGAATGGTTCAAAACATAGACAGTAAGAAGAGTCAGTCTTCTTGTACCTAAGTCGGCATTGTGCCTTTTCTATATAATTGCGATGCAATTTCTGTGTTTCATCACTATAAGAAGGTCAGAGGGATACAGTTAATCTGAAGTGAACCATCGGAATCCATAACTAGTGTCACAGGAATGGTTCAAAATACAGACAGTAAGAAGAGTCAGTCATCTTGTGCCTAAGTCGGCATTGTGCCTTTTTTATTCAATTAAGATGCAATTTCTGTGTTTCATTGTCAATAAGGAGGTCAGATGGATACAGTAAACCTGGAGTGAAGCATCGGAATGTAAGACTAGTGTCACAGTAGTGGTTCAAAACATAGACAGTAAGAAGAGTCGGTCTTCTTGTACTTAACTCGCCATTGTGCCTTTTGTATTTAATTCCGATGCATTTTCTGTGTTCATCGTCAATACGACGGTCAGGGGGATAAAGTAAATCTGAAGTGAAGCAACGGAATCTATAACTAGTGTCACAGGAATGGTTCAAAACATAGACAGTAAGAAGAGTCAGTCTTCTTGTACGTAAGTCGGCAATGTGCCTTTTTTATTTAATTCCGATGCAATTTCTGTGTTTCATCGTCAATAAGAAGGTCCAAGGGACACAGTAAACTTTGAGTGAAGCATCGGAATCTATAACTAGTTTCACAGGAATGGTTCAAAACATAGACAGTAAGAAGAGTCGGAATGTGCCTTTGGTATTTAATTCCGATGCAATTTCTGTGTTTCATCGTCAATAAGAGGGTCAGAGAGGATACAGTAAACCTGAAGTGAAGCATATGAAACTATAACTAGTGTCACAGGAATGGTTCAAAACATAGTCAGTAAGAAGAGTCAGTCTTCTTGTAGTAAAGTCGGCATTGTGCCTTTTGTATTTAATTCCGATGTAATTTCTGTGTTTCATCGTCAATAAGAAGGTCCAAGGGATACAGTAAACCGGGAGTGAAGCATCGGAATCTATAACTAGTGTCACAGGAATGGTTCAAAAAATAGTCAATAAGAAGAGTAAGTCTTCTTGTACTTAAGTCGGCATTGTGCCTTTTGTATTTAATTCCGATGTAATTTCTGTGTTACATCGTCAATAAGAAGGTCCAAGGGATACAGTAAACCTGGAGTGAAGCATCGGAATCTATAACAGGTTTCACAGGAATGGTTCAAAACATAGACAGTAAGAGGGGTCAGTCATCTTGTACTTAATTCGGAATGTGCCTTTGGTATTTAATTCCGATGCAATTTCTGTGTTTCATCGTCAATAAGAGGGTCAGAGGGATACAGTAAACCTGAAGTGAAGCATATGAAACTGTAACTAGTGTCACAGGAATGGTTCAAAACATAGTCAATAAGAACAGTCAGTCTTCTTGTACTTAAGTCGGCATTGTGCCTTTTGTATTTAATTCCGATGCAATTTCTGTGTTTCATCGTCAATAAGAAGGTCAGAGGGATACAGTATACCTGAAGTTAAGCATCGGAATCTATAACTACTGTCACAGGATTGGTTCAAAACATAGACAGCGAGAAGAGTCAGTCTTCTTGTACCTAAGTCGGCATTGTGCCTTTTCTATATACTTCCGATGCAATTTCTGTGTTTCATCGTCAATAAGAAGGTCAGAGGGATAGAGTGAACCTGACGTGAAGCATCGGAATCCATAACTAGTGTCACAGGAATGGTTCAAAACACAGACAGTAAGAAGAGTCAGTCATCTTGTGCCTAAGTCGGCATTGTGCCTTTTGTATTCAATTAAGATGCAATTTCTGTGTTTCATTGTCAATACGACGGTCAGGGGGATACAGTAAATCTGAAGTGAAGCATCGGAATGTAAGACTAGTGTCACAGTAATGGTTCAAAACATAGACAGTAAGAAGAGTCGGTCTTGTTGTACTTAACTCGCCATTGTGCCTTTTGTATTTAATTCCGATGCAATATCTGTGTTTCATCGTTAATAAGAAGGTCAGCTGGATAATGTAAACCTGAAGTGAAGCATCTGAATCTATAACTAGTGTCACAGGAATGGTTCAATGCATTGACAGGAAGGAGAGCCAGTCGTCTTGTACTTGAGTCGGCATTGTGCCTTTTGTATTTAATTCCAATGCATTTTCTGTGTTCATCGTCAATACGACGGTCAGGGGGATACAGTAAATCTGAAGTGAAGCATCGGAATCTATAACTAGTGTCACAGGGATGGTTCAAAACATAGACAGTAAGAAGAGTCAGTCTTCTTGTACTTAAGTCGGCATCGTGCCTTTTTTATTTAATTCCGATGCAATTTCTGTGTTTCATCGTCAATAAGAAGGTCGAAGGACACAGTAAACCTGGAGTGAAGCATCGGAATCTATTACTAGTTTCACAGGAATGGTTCAAAACATAGACAGTAAGAAGAGTCAGTCATCTTGTACTTAAGTCGGAATGTGCCTTTTGTATTTAATTCCAATGCATTTTCTGTGTTCATCGTCAATACGACGGTCAAAGGGATACAGTAAACCTGAAGTGATGCATCGGAAACTATAACTAGTGTCACAGGAATGGTTCAAAACATAGTCAGTAAGAAGAGTCAGTCTTCTTGTAGTTAAGTCGGCATTGTGCATTTGTATTTAATTAAGATGCAATTTCTGTGTTTCTTCGTCAGTAAGAAGGTCAGAGGGATACAGTAAACCTGAAGTGAAGCATCGGAATCTATAACTAGTGTCACAGGAATGGTTCAAAACATAGACAGTGAGAAGAGTCAGTCTTCTTGTACCTAAGTCGGCACTGTGCCTTTTCTATATACTTCCGATGCAATTTCTGTGTTTCATCGTCAATAAGAAAGTCAGAGGGATACAGTGAACCTGAAGTGAAGCATCGGAATCCATAACTAGAGTCACAGGAATGGTTCAAAACACAGACAGTAAGAGGAGTCAGTCTTCTTGTACCTCAGTCGGCATTGTGCCTTTTGTATTCATTTAAGATGCAAATTCTGTGGTTCATCGTCAATAAGGAGGTCAGATGGATACAGTAAGCCTGGAGTGAAGCATCGGAATGTAAAACTAGTGTCACAGTAATGGTTCAAATCATAGACAGTAAGAAGAGACGGTCTTCTTGTACTTAACTCGCCATTGTGCCTTTTGTATTTAATTCCGATACAATTTCTGTGTTTCATCGTCAATAAGAAGGTCCAAGGGACACAGTAAACCTGGAGTGAAGCATCGGAATCTATAACTAGTTTCACTGGAATGGTTCAAAGCATAGACAGTAAGAAGATACAGTCTTCTTGTACTTAAGTCGGCATTGTGCCTTTTCTATATACTTCCGATGCAATTTCTGTGCTTCATCGTCAATAAGAAGGTCAGAGGGATACAGTGAACCTGAAGTGAAGCATCGGAATCCATAACTAGAGTCACAGGAATGGTTCAAAACACAGACAGTAAGAAGAGTCAGTCTTCTTGTACCTATGTCGGCATTGTGCCTTTTGTATTCAATTAAGATGCAAATTCTGTGGTTCATCGTCAATAAGGAGGTCAGATGGATACAGTAAGCCTGGAGTGAAGCATCGGAATCTATAACTAGTGTCACAGGAATGGTTCACAACATAGACAGAAAGAAGAGTTAGTCTTCTTGTACTTAAGTCGGCATTGTGCCTTTTGTATTTAATTCCGATGCAATTTCTGTGTTTCATCGTCAATATGTAGGTCCAAGGGTTACAGTAACCCTGAAGTGAAGCATCGGAATCTATAACTAGTGTCACAGGAATGGTTCAAAACTTAGTCAGTAAGAAGAGTCGATCTTCATGTACTTATGTCGGCATTGGCCTTTTGTATTTAATTCCGATGCATTTTCTGTGTTTCATCGTCAATACGAAGGTCCAAGGGATACAGTAAACCTGGAGGGAAGCATCGGAATCTATAACTAGTGTCACAGGAATGGTTCAAAACATAGACAGTAAGAAGATACAGTCTTCTTGTACTTAAGTCGGCATTGTGCCTTTTCTATATACTTCCGATGCAATTTCTGTGCTTCATCGTCAATAAGAAGGTCAGAGGGATACAGTGAACCTGAAGTGAAGCAACGGAATCCATAACTAGAGTCACAGGAATGGTTCAAAACACAGACAGTAAGAAGAGTCAGTCTTCTTGTACCTATGTCGGCATTGTGCCTTTTGTATTCAATTAAGATGCAAATTCTGTGGTTCATCGTCAATAAGGAGGTCAGATGGATACAGTAAGCCTGGAGTGAAGCATCGGAATCTATAACTAGTGTCACAGGAATGGGTCACAACATAGACAGAAAGAAGAGTCAGTCTTCTTGTACCTAAGTCGGCATTGTGCCTTTTGTATTTAATTCCGATGCAATTTCTGTGTTTCATCGTCAATAAGAAGGTCCAAGGGACACAGTAAACCTGGAGTGAAGCATCGAAATCTATAACTAGTTTCACAGGAATGGTTCAAAGCATAGACAGTAAGAAGAGTCAGTCATCTTGTACTTAAGTCGGAATGTGCCTTTGGTATTTAATTCCGATGCAATTTCTGTCTTTCATCGTCAATAAGAGGGTCAGAGGGATACAGTAAACCTGAAGTGAAGCATCGGAAACTATAACTAGTGTCACATTAATGGTTCAAAACATAGTCAGTAAGAAGTCAGTCTTCTTGTACTTAAGTCGGCATTGTGCCTTTTCTATTTAATACCGATGCAATTTCTGTGTTTCATCGTCAATAAGAAGGTCCAAGGGATACAGTAAACCTGGAGTGAAGCATCGGAATCTATGACCAGTGTCACAGGAATGGTTCAAAACATAGTCAATAAGAAGAGTCAGTCTTCTTGTACTTAAGTCGGCATTGTGCCTATTGCATTTAATTCCGATGCAATTTCTGTGTTTCACTGTCAATAAGAAGGTCAGAGGGATACAGTAAACCTGAAGTTAAGCATCGGAATCTGTAACTACTGTCACAGGAATGGTTCAAAACATAGACAGTAAGAAGAGTCAGACTTCTTGTACTTAAGTCGGCATTGTGCCTTTTGTATTTAATTAAGATGCAATTTCTGTGTTTCATCGTCAGTAAGAAGGTCAGAGGGATACAGTAAACCAGAAGTGAAGCATCGGAATCTATAACTAGTGTCACAGGAATGGTTCAAAACATAGACAGTAATAAGAGGCAGTCTTCTAGTACCTTAGTCGGCATTGTGCCTTTTCTATATAATTCCGATGCAATTTCTGTGTTTCATCGTCAATAAGAAGGTCAGAGGGATACAGTGAACCTGAAGTGAAGCAAAAGAATCCATAACTAGTGTCACAGGAATGGTTCAAAACACAGACAATAAGAAGAGTCAGTCTTCTTGTACCTAAGTCGGCATTGTGCCTTTTGTATTCAATTAAGATGCAATTTCTGTGTTTCATCGTCAATAAGGAGGTCAGATGGATTCAGTGAACCTGGAGTGAAGCATCGGAATGTAAAACTAGTGTCACAGTAATGGTTCAAAACATAGACAGTAAGAAGAGTCGGCCTTCTTGTACTTAACTGGCCATTGTGCCTTTTGTATTTAATTCCGATGCAATTTCTGTGTGTCATCGTCAATAAGAAGGTCAGCTGGATACAGTAAACCTGAATTGAAGCATCTGAATCTGAAACTAGTGTTACAGGAATGCTTCAAAGCATTGACAGGAAGAAGAGCCAGTCGTCTTGTACTTGAGTCGGCATTGTGCCTTTTGTATTTAATTCCGTGGCATTTTCTGTGTTCATCGTCAATACGACGGTCAGGGGGATACAGTAAATCTGAAGTGAAGCATCGGAATCTATAACTAGTGTCACAGGAATGGTTCAAAACATAGTCAGTAAGAAGAGTCAGTCTTCTTGTACTTAAGTCGGCATTGTGCCTTTTGTATTTAATTCCGATGCAATTTCTGTGTTTCATCGTCAATAAGAAGGTCCAAGGGACGCAGGAAACCTGGAAGTGAAGCATCGGAATGTAAAACTAGTGCCACAGTAATGGTTCAAAACATAGACAGTAAAAAGAGTCGGTCTTCTTGTACTTAACTCGCCATTGTGCCATTTGTAATTAATTCCGATGCAATTTCTGTGTTTCATCGTCAATAAGAAGGTCAGCTGGATACAGTAAACCCGAAGTGAAGCATCTGAATCTATAACTAGTGTGACAGGAATGGTTCAAAGCATTGACAGGAAGAAGAGCCAGTCGTCTTGTACTTGAGTCGGCATTGTGCCTTTTGTATTTAATTCCGATGCATTTTCTGTGTTCAATGTTAATACGACGGTCAGGGGAATACAGTAAATCTGAAGTGAAGCATCGGAATCTATAACTAGTGTCACAGGAATGGTTCAAAACATAGACAGTAAGAAGAGTCAGTCTTCTTGTATTTAGTCGGCATCGTGCCTTTTGTATTTAATTTCGATGCAATTTCTGTGTTTCATCGTCAATAAGAAGGTCCAAGGGACACAGTAAACCTGGAGTGAAGCATCGGAATCTATAACTAGTTTCACAGGAATGGTTCAAAACATAGACAGTAAGAAGAGTCAGTCATATTGCACATAAGTCGGCATTGTGCCTTTTGTATTCAATTAAGATGCAATTTCTGTGTTTCATCGTCAACAAGGAGGTCAGATGGATACAGTAAACCTGGAGTGAAGCATCAGAATGTAAAACTAGTGTCACAGTAATAGTTCAAAGCATAGACTGTAAGAAGAGTCGGTTTTCTTGTACTTAACTCGCCATTGTGCCTTTTGTATTTCATTCCGATGCAATTTCTGTGTCTCATCGTCAATAAGAAGGTCAGCTGGATACAGTAAACCTGAAGTGAAGCATCTGAATCTATACCTAGTGTTACAGGAATGGTTCAAAGCAATGACAGGAAGAAGAGCCAGTCGTCTTGTACTTGAGTCGGCATTGCGCCTTATGTATTCAATTCCGATGCATTTTATGTGTTCATCGTCAATACGACGGTCACGGGGATACAGTTAATCTGAAGTGAAGCATCGGAATCTATAACTAGTGTCACAGGAATGGTTCAAAACATAGACATTAAGAAGAGTCAGTCTTCTTGTACTTAAGTCGGCATTGTGCCTTTTGTATTTAGTTCCGATGCAATTTCTGTGTTTCATCGTCAATAAGAAGGTCCAAGGGACACAGTAAACCTGAAGTGATGCATCGGAATCCATAACTAGTGTCACAAGAATGGTTCAAAACATAGACAGTAGGAAGAGTCAGTCCTCTTGTAGATAGGTCGGCATTGTGCCTTTTGTATTTAATTCCGATGCAATTTCTGTGTATCATCGTCAATAAGGAGGTCCAAGGGATACAGTAAACCTGGAGTGAAGCATCGGAATCAATAACTAGTGTCACAGGAATGGTTCAAAACATAGTCAGTAAGAAGAGTCAGTCTTCTTGTACTTAAGTCGGCATTGTGCCTTTTGTATTTAATTCCGATGCCATTTCAGTGTTTCATCGTCAACAAGAAGGTCCAAAGGATACATTAAACCTGAAGTGAAGCATCGGAATCTATAACTAGTGTCACAGGAATGGTTCAAAACATAGACAGTAAGAAGAGTCAGTCTTCGTGTAGTTAAGTCGGCATTGTGCCTTCTGTATTTAATTCCGATGCAATTTCTGTGTTTCATCGTCAATAAGAAGGTCCAAGGGATGCAGTAAACCTGAAGTGAAGCATCGGAATCTATAACTAGTGTCACAGGAATGGTTCAAAACATAGTCAGTAAGGAGAGTCAGTCTTCTTGTACTTATGTCGGCATTGTGCCTTTTGTATTTAATTTCGGTGCAATTTCTGTGTTTCATCGTCAATAAGTAGGTCAGAGGGATACAGTAAACCTGAAGTGAAGGATCGGAATCTATAACTAGTGTCACAGGAATGGGTCAAAGCATAGTCAGTAAGAAGAATCAGTCTTCTTGTCCTTAAGTCGGCATTGTGCCTTTTGTATTTAATTCCGATGCAATTTCTGTGTTTCATCGTCAATAAGTAGGTCCAAGGGATACAGTAAATCTGAAGACAAGCATCGGAATCTATAACTAGTGTCACAGGAATGGTTCAAAACATAGTCAGTAAGAAGAGTCGGTCTCCATGTACTTAAGTCGGCATTGGCCTTTTGTATTTAATTCCGGTGCAATATCTGTGTTTCATCGTCAATATGAAGGTCGAAGGGATACAGTAGACCTGGAGTGAAGTATCGGAATCTATAACTAGTGTCACAGAGATCGTTCAAAACATAGTCAGTAAGAAGAGTCAGTCTTCTTGTACTTAAGTCGGCATTGTGCCTTTTCTATTTAATTCCGATGCAATTTCTGTGTTTCATCGTCAATAAGAATGTCAGAGCGATGCAGTAAACCTGAAGTGAAGCATCAGAATCTATAATAAGTGTCACAGGAATGGTTCAAAACATAGTCAGAAAGAAGAGTCAGTCTTCTTGTCCTTAAGTCGGCATTGTGCCTTTTGTATTTAATTCTGATGCAATTTCTGTGTTTCATCGTCAATATGTAGGTCCAAGGGTTACAGTAACCCTGAAGTGAAGCATCGGAATCTATAACTAGTGTCACAGGAATGGTTCAAAACTTAGTCAGTAAGAAGAGTCGATCTTCATGTACTTAAGTCGGCATAGGCCTTTTGTATTTAATTCCGATGCATTTTCTGTGTTTCATCGTCAATACGAAGGTCCAAGGGATACAGTAAACCTGGAGTGAAGCATCGGAATCTATAACTAGTGACACAGGAATGGTTCAAAACATAGACAGTAAGAAGATACAGTCTTCTTGTACTTAAGTCGGCATTGTGCCTTTTGTATTTAATTCCGATGCAATTTCTGTGTTTCATCGGCAATAAGAAGGTTCAAGGGATACAGTAAACCTGGAGTGAAGCATCGGAATCTATAACTAGTGTCAATGGAATGGTTCAAAACATAGACTGTAAGAAGAGTCAGTCTTCTTGTACTTAAGTCGGCAATGTGCCTTTTGTATTTAATTCCGGTGCAATTTCTGTGTTTCATCGTCAATAAGAAGGTCCAAGGGATACAGTAAACCTGAAGTGAAGCATCGGAATCTATAACTAGTGTCACAGGAACGGTTCAAAACATAGACAGCAAGTAGATACAGTCTTCTTGTACTTAAGTCGGCATTTTTACTTTTGTATTTCATTCCAATGCAATTTCAGTGTTTCATCGTCAACAAGAAGGTCCTAGGGACACAGTAAACCTGACGTCAAGCATCGGAATTTATAACTAGAGTCACAGGAATGGTTCAAATATAGACAGTAAGAAGAGTCAGTCTTCTTGCACTTAAGTCGGCATTGTGCCTTTGCTAGTTAATTCCGATGCAATTTCTGTGTTTCATCGTCAATAAGAAGGTCAGAGCGATACAGTAAACCTGAAGTGAAGCATCGGAATCTATAACTAGTGTCTCAGGAATGGTTCAAAATGTAGACAGTAAGAAGATAAAGTCTTCTTGTACTTAAGTCGGCATTGTGCCTTTTGTATTTAATACCGATGCAATTTCTGTGTTTCATCGTCAATAAGAAGGTCCAAGGGATACAGTAAACCTGGAGTGAAGCATCGGAATCTACAAGTAGTGTCACAGGAATGGTTCAAAACATAGACAGTACTTAAGTCGGCATTGTGCCTTTTGTATTTCCGTAACAATTTCTGTGTTTCATCGTCAATAAGAAGGTCCAAGGGATACAGTAAACCTGAGGTGAAGCATCGGGATCTATAACTAGTGTCACAGGAATGTTTCAAACATAGTCAGTAAGAAGAGTCGGTCTTCATGTACTTATGTCGCATTGAGCCTTTTGTATTTAATTCCGATGCAATATCTGTGTTTCATCGTCAATAAGAAGGTCCAAGGGATACAGTAAACATGAAGCGAAGCATCGGAACCTATAACTGGTGTCACAGGAATGGTTCAAAACATAGTCACTAAGAAGAGTCAGTCTTCTTGTACTTAAGTCGGCATTTTGCCTAATCTATTTAATTCCAATGCAATTTCAGTGTTTCATCGTCAATAAGAAGGTCCAAGGGATGCAGTAAACCTGGCGTGAAGCATCGGAATCTATAACTAGTGTCAATGGAATGGTTCAAAACATAAATAGTAAGAAGAGTCAGTATTCTTGTACTTGAGTCGGCATTGTGCCTTTTGTATTTGATTCCGATGCAATTTCCGTGTTTCATTGTCAATAAGAAATTCCAAGGGATACAGTAAACCTAAAGTGAAGCATCGGAATCGATAACTGGTGTCAATGGAATGGTTCAAAACATAGACAGTAAGAAGAGTCAGTCTTCTTGTACTAAAGTCGGCATTGTTCGTTTTGTATTTAATTCCAGTGCAATTTCTGTGTTTCATCGTCATTAAGAAGGTCAGAGGGACACAGTGAACCTGGAGTGAAGCATCGGACTCTATAACTAATGTCACATGAATGGTACAAAACATAGTCAGTAAGAAGAGTCAGTCTTCTCGTTCTTAAGTCGGCCTTGTGCCTTTTGTATTTCATTCCGATGCAACTTCTGTGTTTCATCGTCAATAAGAAGGTCCAAGGGATACAGTAAACCTGAACTGAAGCATCGGAATATATAACTAGTGTCACAGGAATGGTTCAGAACATAGTCAGTAAGATGAGTCAGTCTTCATGTACTTAAGTCGCCATTGTGCCTTTTGTATTTAATTCCGACGCAATTTCTGTGTTTCATCGTCAATAAGAAGGTCAGAGGGATACAGTAAACCAGAAGTGAAGCATCGGAATCAATAACTAGTGTCATAGGAATGGTTCAAGACATAGACAGTAAGAAGAGTCAGTCTTCTAGTACTTGAGCCGGCATTGTGCCTTTTGTATTAAATTCCGATGCTATTTCTGTGTTTCATCGTCAATAAGAAGGATTAAGGGATACAGTAAACCTGAAGGCAAGCATCGGAATCTATAACTAGTGTCACAGGAATGGTTCAAAACATAGTCAGTACTTAAGTCGGCATTGTGCCTTTTGTATTTCATTCTGATGCAATTTCTGTGTTTCATCGTCAATAAGAAGGTCCAAGGTATACAGTAAACCTGAAGTGAAGCATCGAAATCTATAACTAGTGTCACAGGAATGGTTCAAAACATAGTCAGAAAGAAGAGTCTGTCTTCCTGTACTGAAGTCGGCATTGTGCCTTTTGTATTTAATTCCGATGCAACTTATGTGTTTCATCGTTAATAAGAAGGTCCAAGGGATACAGTAAACCTGAAGTGAAGCATTGGAATCTATAACTAGTGTCATAGGAATGGTTCAAAACATAGACAGTAAGAAGAGTCAGTCTTCTTGTACTTGAGTCGGCATTGTGCGTTATGTATTTAATTCCAGTGCAATTTCTGTGTTTCATCGTCATTAAGAAGGTCAGAGGGACACAGTGAATCTGGAGTGAAGCATCGGACTCTATAACTAATGTCACATGAATGGTACAAAACATAGTCAGTAAGGAGAGTCAGTCTTCTTGTTCTTAAGTCGGTCTTGTGCCTTTTGTATTTAATTCCAGTGCAATTTCTGTGTTTCATCGTCAATAAGAAATTCCAAGGGATCCAGTAAACCTAAAGTGAAGCATCGGAATCGATAACTAGTGTCAATGGAATGGTTCAAAACATAGACAGTAAGAAGAGTCAGTCTTATTGTACTTAAGTCGGCATTGTCCGTTTTGTATTTAATTCCAGTTCAATTTCTGTGTTTCATCGTCATCAAGAAGGCCAGAGGGACACAGTGAACCTGGAGTGAAGCATTAGACTCTATAACTAATGTCACATGAATGGTACAAAACATAGTCAGTAAGAAGTGTCAGTCTTCTTGTACCTAAGTCGGCCTTGTGCCTTTTGTATTTCATTCCGATGCAATTTCTGTGTTTCATCGTCAATAAGAAGGTCCAAGGGATACAGTATACCTGAACTGAAGCATCGGAATCTATAACTAGTGTCACAGTAATGGTTCAAAACATAGTCAGTAAGATGAGTCAGTCTTCATGTACTTAAGTCGCCATTGTGCCTTTTGTATTTAATTCCGACGCAATTTCTTTGCTTCATCGTCAATAAGACGGTCAGAGGGATACAGTAAACCTGAAGTGAAGCATCGGAATCAATAACTAGTGTCATAGGAATGGTTCAAGTGATAGACAGTAAGAAGAGTCAGTCTTCTAGTACTTGAGCCGGCATTGTGCCTTTTGTATTAAATTCCGATGCAATTGCTGTGTTTCATCGTCAGTACGATGGTCCAAGGGATACAGTAAACCTGAAGACAAACATCGGAATCTATAACTAGTGTCACAGGAATGTTTCAAAACATAGTCAGTACTTAGGTCGGCATTGTGCCTTTTGTATTTCATTCCGATGCAATTTCTGTGTTTCATCGTCAATAAGAATGTCCAAGGTATACAGTAAACCTGAAGTGAAGCATCGAAATCTATAACTAGTGTCACAGGAATGGTTCAAAACATAGTCAGAAAGAAGAGTCAGTCTTCCTGTACTGAAGTCGGCATTGTGCCTTTTGTATTTAATTCCGATGCAACTTCTGTGTTTCATCGTTAATAAGAAGTTCCAAGGGATACAGTAAACCTGAAGTGAAGCATCGGAATCTATAACTAGTGTCATAGGAATGGTTCAAAACATAGACAGTAAGAAGAGTAAGTAGTCTTGTACTTCAGTCGTCATTGTGCCTTTTGTATTTGATTCCGATGCAATTTCGGTGTTTCATCGTCAATAAGAAATTCCAAGGGATACAGTAAACCTAAAGAGAAGCATCGGAATCGATAACTAGTGTCAATGGAATGGTTCAAAACATTGACAGTAAGAAGAGTCAGTCTTCTTGTACATAAGTCGGCATTGTGCGTTTTGTATTTAATTCCAATGCAATTTCTGTGTTTCATCGTCATTAAGAAGGTCAGAGGGACACAGTGAACCTGGAGTGAAGCATCGGACTCTATAACTAATGTGACATGAATGGTACAAAACATAGTCAGTAAGATGTGTCAGTCTTCTTGTTCTTAAGTCGGCCTTGTGCCTTTTGTATTTAATTCCGATGCAATTTCTGTGTTTCATCGTCAAGATGGTACAAGGGATACAGTTAACCTGGAGTGAAGAATCGGAATCTTTAACTAGTGTCACAGGAATGGTTCAAAACATAGACAGTAAGAAGATACAGACTTGTTGTACTTAAGTCGGCATTGTTTCTTTTGTATTTAGTTCCGATACAATTTCTGTGTTTCATCGACAATAAGAAGGTCCAAGGGATACAGTAAACCTGAAGTGAAGCATCGGAATCTATAACTAGTGTCACAGGAATGGTTCAAAACATAGACAGTAAGGAGAGTCAGTCTTCTTGTACTTAAGTCGGCATTGTGCCTTTTGTATTTCATTCCGGTGCAATTTCTGTGTTTCATCGTCAATAAGAAGGTCAGAGGAATACAGTAAACCTGAAGTGAAGCATCGGACTCTATAACTAGTGTCACAGGAATGGTTCAAAACATAGACAGGAAGAAGAGTCAGTCTTCTTGTACTTGAGTCGGCATTCTGCCTTTTGTATTAAATTCCGATGCAATTTCTGTGTTTCATCGTCAATAAGAAGGCCCTAGGGATACAGTAATCCTGAAGTCAAGCATCGGAATCTATAACTAGTGTCACAGGAATGGTTCAAAACATAGACAATAAGAAGATTCAGTCTTTTTGTACTTAAGTCAGCATTGTGCCTTTTGTATTTCATTCGGATGCAATTTCTGCGTTTCATCGTCAAAAAGAAGGTCCAAGGGATACAGTATACCTGAACTGAAGCATCAGAATCTATAACTAGTGTCACAGGAATGGTTCAAAACATAGTCAGTAAGATGAGTCAGTCTTCATGTACTTAAGTCGCCATTGTGCCTTTTGTATTTAATTCCGACGCAATTTCTGTGTTTCATCGTCAATAAGAAGGTCAGAGGGATACAGTAAACCTGAAGTGAAGCATCGGAATCAATAACTAGTGTCATAGGAATGGTTCAAGACATAGACAGTAAGAAGAGTCAGTCTTCTAGTACTTGAGCCGGCATTGTGCCTTTTGTATTAAATTCTGATGCAATTTCTGTGTTTCATCGTCAATAAAGAGGTCCAAGGGATACAGTAAACCTGAAGTCAAGCATCGGAATCTATAACTAGTGTCACAGGAATGGTTCAAAACATAGTCAGTACTTAGGTCGGAATTGTGCCTTTTGTATTTCATTCCGAAGCAGTTTCTGTGTTTCATCATCAATAAGAAGGTCTAAGATATACAGTAAACCTGAAGTGAAGCATCAAAATCTATAACTAGTGTCACAGGAATGGTTCAAAACATAGTCAGAAAGAAGAGTCAGTCTTCCAGTACTGAAGTCGGCATTGTGCCTTTTGTATTTAATTCCGATGCAACTTCTGTGTTTCATCGTTAATAAGAAGGTCCAAGGGATACAGTAAACCTGAAGTGAAGCATCGGAATCTATAACTAGTGTCATAGGAATGGTTCAAAACATAGACAGTAAGAAGAGTTAGTATTCTTGAACTTGAGTCGGCATTGTGACTTCTGTATTTGATTCCGATGCAATATCTGTGTTTCATCGTTAATAAGAAATTCCAAGGGATACAGTAAACCTAAAGTGAAGCATCGGAATCGATAACTAGTGTCAATGGAATGGTTCAAAACATAGACAGTAAGAAGAGTCAGTCTTCTTGTACTTAAGTCGGCATTCTGCGTTTTGTATTTAATTCCAGTGCAATTTCTGTGTTTCATCGTCATTAAGAAGGTCAGAGGGACACAGTGAACCTGGAGTGAAGCATCGGACTCTATAACTAATGTCACATGAATGGTACAAAACATAGTCAGTAAGATGTGTCAGTCTTCTTGTTCTTAAGTCGGCCTTGTGCCTTTTGTATTTAATTCCGATGCAATTTCTGTGTTTCATCGTCAAGATGGTACAAGGGATACAGTTAACCTGGAGTGAAGAATCGGAATCTATAACTAGTGTCACAGGAATGGTTCAAAACATAGTCAGTAAGAAGAGTCGGTCTTCATGTACTTAAGTCAGCATTCTGCCTTTTGTATATAATTCCGGTGAAATTTCTGTGTTTCATCGTCAATAAGAAGGTCCAAGGGATACAGTAAACCTGAAGTGAAGCATCGGAATCTATAACTAGTGTCGCAGGATTGGTACAAAACATAGACAGTAAGGAGAGTCAGTCTTCTTGTACTTAAGTCGGCATTGTGCCTTTTGTATTTCATTGCGGTCTAATTTCTGTGTTTCATCGTCAATAAGAAGGTCAGTGGAATACAGTAATCCTGAGGTGAAGCATCGGAATCTATAACTAATGTCACAGGAATGGTTCAAAACATAGCTAGGAAGAAGAGTCAGTCTTCTTGTACTTGAGTCGGCATCTGCCTTTTGTATTAAATTCCGTTGCAATTTCTGTGTTTCATCGTCAATAAGAAGGTCCTAGGGATACAGTAATCCTGTAGTCAAGCATCGGAATTTATAACTACTGTCACAGGAATGGTTCAAAACATAGACAATAAGAAGATTCTGTCTTTTTGTACTTAAGTCAGCATTGTGCCTTTTGTATTTAATTCCGATGTAGTTTCTGTGTTTCATCGTCAATAAAAAGGCCCAAATGATACAGTAAACGTGAAGTGAAGCATCGGAATCTATAACTGGTGTCAATGGAATGGTTCAAAACATAGACAGTAAGAAGAGTCAGTCTTCTTGTACTTAAGTCGGCATTGTGCCTTTTGTATTTAATTCCGGTGCAATTTCTGTGTTTCATCGTCAATAAGAAGGTCAGAGCGATACAGTAAACCTGAAGTGAAGCATCGAAATCTATAACTAGTGACATAGGAATGGTTCGAAACATAGACAGTAAGAAGAGTCAGTATTCTTGTAGTTGAGTCGGCATTGTGCCTTTTATATTTGATTCCGATACAATTTCTGTGTTTCATCGTCAATAAGAAGGTCCAAGGGATACAGTAAACCTAAAGTGAAGCATCGGAATCGATAACTAGTGTCAATGGAATGGTTCAAAGCATAGACAGTAAGAAGAGTCAGTCTTCTTGTACTTAAGTTGGCATTGTGCGTTTTGTATTTAATTCCAGTGCAATTTCTGTGTTTCATCGTCATTAAGAAGGTCAGAGGGACACAGTGAACCTGGAGTGAAGCATCGGACTCTATAACTAATGTCACATGAATGGTACAAAACATAGTCAGTAAGATGAGTCAGTCTTCTTGTTCTTAAGCCGGCCTTGTGCCTTCTGTATTTAATTCCGATGCAATTTCTGTGTTTCATCGTCAAGATGGTACAAGGGATACAGTTAACCTGGAGTGAAGAATCGGAATCTATAACTAGTGTCACAGGAATGGTTCAAAACATAGTCAGTATGAAGAGTTAGTCTTCTTGTTCATAAGACGGCCTTGTGCCTTCTGTATTTATTTCCGATGCAATTTCTGTGTTTCATCGTCAATAAGAAGGTCCAAGGGATACAGTTAACCTGGAGTGAAGCATCGGAATCTATAACTAGTGTCACAGGAATGGTTCAAATCATAGTCAGTAAGAAGAGTCGGTCTTCATGTACTTAAGTCAGCATTGTGCCTTTTGTATATAATTCCGGTGCAATTTCTGTGTTTCATCGTCAATAAGAAGGTCCAAGGGAAACAGTAAACCTGAAGTGAAGCATCGGAATCTATAACTAGTGTCACAGGAGTGGTTAAAACATAGTCAGTAAGAAGAGTCAGACTTCTTGTCCTTAAGTCGGCATTGTGCCTTTTGTATTTAATTCCGATGCAATTTCTGTGTAACATCGTCAATAAGAAGGTCCAAGGGATACAGTAAACCTGGAGTGAAGCATCGGAATCTATAACTAGTGTCACAGGAATGGTTCAAAACATAGACAGTAAGAAGAGTCAGTCTTCTTGTACTTGAGTCGGCATTCAGCCTTTTGTATTAAATTCCGATGCAATTTCTGTGTTTCATCGTCAATAAGAAGGTCCTAGGGATACAGTAATCCAGAAGTCAAGCATCGGAATCAATAACTAGTGTCACAGGAATGGTTCAAAACATAGACAATAAGAAGGTTCAGTCTTTTTGTACTTAAGTCAGCATTGTGCCTTTTGTATTTAATTCCGATGTAGTTTCTGTGTTTCATCGTCAATAAAAAGGTCCAAATGACACAGTAAACCTGAAGTGAAGCATCGGAATCTATAACTAGTGTCATAGGAATGGTTCAAAACATTGTCAGTAAGATGAGTCAGTCTTCATGTACTTAAGTCGCCATTGTGCCTTTTTTATTTAATTCCAATGCAATTTCTGTGTTTCATCGTCAATAAGAAGGTCAGAGGGATACAGTAAAACCTGAAGTGAAGCATCGGAATCAATAACTAGTGTCATAGGAAAGGTTCAAAACATAGACATTAAGAAGAGTCAGTCTTCTTGTACTTGAGTCGGCATTGTGCCTTTTGCATTAAATTCCTATTCAATTTCTGTGTTTCATCGTCAATAAGAAGGTCCAAGGGATACAGTTAACCTGAAGTCAAGCATCGGAATCTATAACTAGTGTCACAGGAATGGTTCAAAACATAGTCAGTACTTAAGTCGGCATTGTGCCTTTTGTATTGCATTCCGATGCAATTTCTGTGTTTCATCGTCAATAAGAAGGTCCAAGGGATACAGTAAACCTGAACTAAAGCATAGGAATCTATAACTAGTGTCACAGGAATGGTTCAAAACATAGTCAGTAAGATGAGTCAGTCTTCATGTACTTAAGTAGCCATTGTGCCTTTTGTATTTAATTCCGACGCAATTTCTGTGTTTCATCGGCAATAAGAAGGTCAGAGGGAAACAGTAAACCTGAAGTGAAGCATCGGAATCAATAACTAGTGTCATAGGAATGGTTCAAGACATAGACAGTAAGAAGAGTCAGTCTTCCAGTACTAGAGCCGGCATTGTGCCTTTTGTATTTAATTCCGACGCAATTTCTGTGTTTCATCGTCAATAAGAAGGTCCAAGGGATACAGTAAACCTGAAGTCAAGCATCGGAATCTATAACTAGTGTCACAGGAATGGTTCAAAACATAGTCAGTACTTAGGTCGGCATTGTGCCTTTTGTATTTCATTCCGATGCAATTTCTGTGTTTCATCGTCAATAAGAAGGTCCAAGGTATACAGTAAACCTGAAGTGAGGCATCGAAATCTATAACTAGTGTCACAGGAATGGTTCAAAACATAGTCAGAAAGAAGAGTCAGTCTTCCTGTACTGAAGTCGGCATTGTGCCTCTTGTATTTAATTCCGATGCAACTTCTGTGTTTCATCGTTAATAAGAAGGTCCAAGGGATACAGCAAACCTGAAGTGAAGCTTGGAATCTATAACTAGTGTCATAGGAATGGTTCAAAACATAGACAGTAAGAAAAGTCAGTATTCTTGTACTTGGGTCGGCATTGTGCCTTTTGTTTTCGATTCCGATGCAATTTCTGTGTTTCATCGTCAATAAAAAGGTCCAAATGATACAGTAAACGTGAAGTGAAGCATCGGAATCTATAACTGGTGTCAATGGAATGGTTCAAAACATAGACAGTAAGAAGAGTCAGTCTTCTTGTACTTAAGTCGGCATTGTGCGTTTTGTATTTAATTCCAGTGCAATTTCTGTGTTTCATCGTCATTAAGAAGGTCAGAGGGACACAGTGAACCTGGAGTGAAGCATCAGACTCTATAACTAATGTCACACAAATGGTACAAAACATAGTCAGTAAGAAGAGTCAGTCTTCTTGTTCTTAAGTCGGCCTTGTGCCTTTTGTATTTAATTCCGATGCAATTTCTGTGTTTCATCGTCAATAAGATGGTACAAGGGATACAGTTAACCTGGTGTGAAGAATCGGAATCTATAACTAGTGTCACAGGAATGGTTCAAAACATAGTCAGTAAGAAGAGTCGGTCTTCATGTACATAAGTCAGCATTGTGCCTTTAGTATATAATTCCGGTGCAATTTCTGTGTTTCATCGTCAATAAGAAGGTCCAAGGGAAACAGTAATCCTGAAGTCAAGCATCGGAATCTATAACTAGTGTCACAGGAATGGTTCAAAACATAGACAATAAGAAGATTCAGTCTTTTTGTACTTAAGTCAGCATTGTGCCTTTTGTATTTAATTCCGATGTAGTTTCTGTGTTTCGTCGTCAATAAGATGGTCCAAATGATACAGTAAACCTGAAGTGAAGCATCGGTATCTATAACTGGTGTGAATGGAATGGTTCAAAACGTAGACAGTAAGAAGAGTCAGTCTTCTTGTACTTAAGTCGGCATTGTGCCTTTTGTATTTCATTCCGGTGCAATATCTGTGTTTCATCGCCAATAAGAAGGTCTGAGCGGTACAGTAAACCTGAAGTGAAGCATCGGAATCTATAACTAGTGTCATAGGAATGGTTAAAAACATAGACAGTAAGAAGAGTAAGTCTTCTTGTTCTTGAGTCGCATTGTGCCTTTTGTATTTAATTCCGTTGCTACTTCTGTGTTTCATCGTTAATAAGAAGGTCACAGGGATACAGTAAACCTGAGGTGAAGCATCGGACTCTATAACTAATGTCACATGAATGGTTCAAAACATAGTCAGTAAGAAGAGTCAGTCTTCTTGTTCTTATGTCGGCCTTGTGCCTTTTGTATTTAATTCCGATGCAATTTCTGTGTTTCATCGTCAATAAGAAGGTCCAAGGGATACAGTTAACCTGGAGTGAAGCATCGGAATCCATAACTAGAGTCACAGGATTGGTTCAAAACATAGTCAGTAAGAAGAGTCGGTCTTCATGTACTTAAGTCAGCATTGTGCCTTTTGTATATAATTCCGGTGCAATTTCTGTGTTTCATCGTCAATAAGAAGGTCCAAGGGAAACACTAAACCTGAAGTGAAGCATCGGAATCTATAACTAGCGTCACAGGAATGGATAAAATCATAGTCAGTAAGAAGAGTCAGGCTTCTTGTCCTTAAGTCGGCATTGTGCCTTTTGTATTTAATTCCAATGCAATTTCTGTGTTTCATCGTCAATAAGAAGGTCCAAGGGATACAGTTAACCTGGAGTGAAGCATCGGAATCTATAACTAGAGTCACAGGATTGGTTCAAAACATAGTCAGTAAGAAGAGTCGGTCTTCATGTACTTAAGTCAGCATTGTGCCTTTTCTATATAATTCCGGTGCAATTTCTGTGTTTCATCGTCAATAAGAAGTTCCAAGGGAAACACTAAACCTGAAGTGAAGCATCGGAATCTATAACTAGTGCAACAGGAATGGTTCAAAAGATAGTCAGTAAGATGAATCAGTCTTCATGTACTTAAGCCGCCATTGTGCCTTTTATATTTAATTCCGATGCAATTTCTGTATTTCGTCGTCAATAAGAAGGTCAGAGGGATACAGTAAACCTGAAGTGAAGCATCTGAATCAGTATCTAGTGTCATAGGAATGGTTCAAAACATAGACAGTAAGAAGAGTCAGTCTTCTTGTACTTGAGT
Organism: Schistocerca americana; assembly: GCF_021461395.2. Lineage (NCBI taxonomy): Eukaryota > Metazoa > Arthropoda > Insecta > Orthoptera > Acrididae > Schistocerca > Schistocerca americana. The sequence goes on along the minus strand of NC_060130.1, from coordinate 33,853,594 downwards.
CGGCATTGTGCCTTTTGTATTAAATTCCGATGCAATTTCTGCGTTTCATCGTCAATAAGAAGGTCCAAGGGATACAGTAAACCTGGAGTGAAGCATAGGAATTTATAACTAGTGTCAGAGGAATGGGTCAAAACATAGTCAGTACTTAAGTCGGCATTGTGCCTTTTGTATTTCATTCCGATGCAATTTCTTTGTTTCATCGTCAATAAGAAGGTCCAAGGGATACAGTAAACCTGAAGTGAAGTATCGGAATCTATAACTAGTGTCACAGGAATGGTTCAAAACATAGTCAGTAAGAAGAGTCAGTGTTCATGTACTTAAGTCGCCATTGTGCCTTTTGTATTTAATATTCCGATGCAATTTCTGTGTTTCATCGTCAACAAGAAGGTCAGACGGATACAGTAAAACTGAAGTGAAGCATCGGAATCAATAAGTAGTGTCATAGGAATGGTTAAAAACATAGACGGTAAGAGGAGTAAGTCTTCTTGAACTTGAGTCGGCATTGTGCCATTTGTATTTAATTCCGATGCAACTTCTGTGTTTCATCGTAAATAAGAAGGTCCAAGGGAAACAGTAAACCTGATGTGAAGCATCGGAATCTATAACTAGTGTCATAGGAATGGTTCAAAACATAGACAGTAAGAAGAGTCAGTCTTCTTGTACTTGAGTCGGCATTGTGCCTTTTGTATTTAATTCCTATGCAATTTCTGTGTTTCATCGTCAATAGGAAGGTCAGAGGGATACAGTAAACCTGAAGTGAAGCATCGGAATCTATAACTAGTGTCACAGGAATGGTTCAAAACATAGTCAGTAAGAAGAGTCGGTCTTCATGTACTTATGTCGGCATTGTGCCTTTTGTATTTAATTCCGGTGCAATTACTGTGTTTCAACGTCAATAAGAAAGTCAGAGGGATACAGTAAACCTGAAGTGAAGCATCGGAATCTATAACTAGAGCCACAGGAATGGTTCAAAACATAGTCAGTAAGATGAGTCAGTCTTCATGTACTTAAGTCGCCATTGTACCTTTTGTATTTAATTCCGATGCAATTTCTGTGCGTCATCGTCAATAAGAAGGTCAGAGGGATACAGTAAACCTGAAGTGAAGCATCGTAATCAATAACTAGTGTCATAGGAATGGTTCAAAACATAGACGGTAAGAAGAGTCAGTCTTCTTGTACTTGAGTCGTCATTGTGCCTTTTGTATTAAATTCCGATGCAATTTCTGTGTTTCATCGTCAATAAGAAGATCCAAGGGATACAGTAAACCTGGAGTGAAGCATAGGAATTTATAACTAGTGTCACAGGAATGGGTCAAAACATAGTCAGTAAGAAGAGTCAGTCTTCATGTACTTAAGTCGCCATTGTGCCTTTTGTATTTAATTCCGATGCAATTTCTGTGTTTCATCGTCAACAAGAAGGTCAGAGGGATACAGTAAAACTGAAGTGAAGCATCGGAATCAATAACTAGTGTCATAGGAATGGTTAAAAACATAGACAGTAAGAAGAGTAAGTCTTCTTGTACTTGAGTCGGTACTGTGCTTTTGTATTTAATTCCGATGCAACTTCTGTGTTTCATCGTCAATAAGAATGTCCAAGAGAATCAGTAAACCTGAAGTGAAGCATCGGAATCTATAACTAGTGTCATAGGAATGGTTCATAACATAGACAATAAGAAGAGTCAGTCTTCTTGTACTTGAGTCGGCATTGTGCCTTTTATATTTAATTCCGATGCAATTTCTGTGTTCCATCGACAATAAGAAGGTCCAAGGGATACAGTAAACGTGAAGTGAAGTATCGGAATCTATAACTAGTACCACAGGAATGGTTCAAAAGATAGTCAGTAAGATGAGTCAGTCTTCATGTACTTAAGCCGCCATTGTTCCTTTTACATTTAATTCCGATGCAATTTCTGTATTTCGTCGTCAATAAGAAGGTCAGAGGGATACAGTAAACCTGAAGTGAAGCATCGGAATCAATATCTAGTGTCATAGGAATGGTTCAAAACATAGACCGTAAGAAGAGTCGGTCTTCTTGTACTTGAGTCGGCATTGTGCCTTTTGTATTAAATTCCGATGCAATTTCTGCGTTTCATCGTCAATAAGAAGGTCCAAGGGATACAGTAAACCTGGAGTGAAGCATAGGAATTTATAACTAGTGTCAGAGGAATGGGTCAAAACATAGTCAGTACTGAAGTCGGCATTGTGCCTTTTGTATTTCTTTCCGATGCAAATTCTTTGTTCATCGTCAATAAGAAGGTCCAAGGGATACAGTAAACCTGAAGTGAAGTATCGGAATCTATAACTAGTGTCACAGGAATGGTTCAAAACATAGTCAGTAAGAAGAGTCAATGTTCATGTACTTAAGTCGCCATTGTGCCATTTGTATTTAATTCCGATGCAATTTCTGTGTTTCATCGTCAACAAGAGGGTCACGCGGATACAGTAAAACTGAAGTGAAGCATCGGAATCAATAAGTAGTGTCATAGGAATGGTTAAAAACATAGACAGTAAGAAGAGTAAGTCTTCTTGTACTTGAGTCGGCATTGTGGCTTTTGTATTTAATTCCGATGCAACTTCTGTGTTTCATCGTAAATAAGAAGGTCCAAGGGAAACAGTAAACCTGAAGTGAAGCATCGGAATCTATAACTAGTGTCATAGGAATGGTTCAAAACATAGACAGTAAGAAGAGTCAGTCTTCTTGTACTTGAGTCGGCATTGTGCCCTTTGTATTTTATTCCGATGCAATTTCTGTGTTTCATCGTCAATAAGAAGGTCAGAGGGATACAGTAAACCTGAAGTGAAGCATCGGAATCTATAACTAGTGTCACAGGAATGGTTCAAAACATAGTCAGTAAGAAGAGTCGGTCTTCATGTACTTATGTCGGCATTGTGCCTTTTGTATTTAATTCCGGTGCAATCTCTGTGTTTCAACGTCAATAAGAAAGTCAGAGGGATAGAGTAAACCTGAAGTGAAGCATCGGAATCTATAACTAGTGTCACAGGAATGGTTCAAAACATAGTCAGTAAGAGCAGTCAGTCTTCTTGTCCTTAAGTCGGCATTGTGCCTTCTGTATTTAATTCCGATGCAATTTCTGTGTTTCATCGTCAATAAGAAGGTCCAAGGGATACAGTAAACCTGAAGTGAAGCATCGGAATCTATAACTAGTGTCACAGGAATCGTTCAAAACATAGTCAGTAAGAAGAGTCAGTCTTCATGTACTTAAGTCGGCATTGTGATTTGTATTTAATTCCGATGCAATTTCTGTGTTTCATCGTCAATAAGAAGGTCCAGGGGATACAGTAAACCTGAAGTGAAGCATCGGAATCTATAACTAGAGCCACAGGAATGGTTCAAAACATAGTCAGTAAGATGAGTCAGTCTTCATGTACTTAAGTCGCCATTGTGCCTTTTGTATTTAATTCCGATGCAATTTCTGTGTGTCATCGTCAATTAGAAGGTCAGAGGGATACAGTAAACCTGAAGTGAAGCATCGTAATCAATAACTAGTGTCATAGGAATGGTTCAAAACATAGACAGTAAGAAGAGTCAGTCTTCTTGTCCTTGAGTCGGCATTGTGCGTTTTGTATTAAATTCCGATGCATTTTCTGTGTTTCATCGTCAATAAGAAGGTCCAAGGGATACAGTAAACCTGGAGTGAAGCATAGGAATTTATAACTAGTGTCACAGGAATGGGTCAAAACATAGTCAGTAAGAAGAGTCAGTCTTCATGTACTTAAGTCGCCATTGTGCCTTTTGTATTTAATTCCGATGCAATTTCTGTGTTTCATCGTCAACAAGAAGGTCAGAGGGATACAGTAAAACTGAAGTGAAGCATCGGAATCAATAACTAGTGTCATAGGAATGGTTAAAAACAGAGACAGTAAGAAGAGTAAGTCTTCTTGTACTTGTGTCGGCATTGTGCCTTTTGTATTTAATTCCGATGCAACTTCTGTGTTTCATCGTCAATAAGAAGGTCCAAGGGAAACAGTAAACCTGAAGTGAAGCATCGGAAGCAATAACTAGTGTCATAGGAATGGTTCAAAACATAGACAGTAAGAAGAGTCGGTCTTCTTGTACTTGAGTCGGCATTGTGCTTTTTGTATTAAATTCCGATTGCAATTTCTGTGTTTCATCGTCAATAAGAGGGTTTAAGGCATACAGTAAACCTGAAGTCAAGCATCGGAATCTATAACTAGTGTCACAGGAATGGTTCAAAACATAGTCAGTACTTAAGTCGTCATTGTGCCTTTTGTATTTCATTCCGATGCAATTTCTGTGTTTCATCGTCAATTAGAAGGTCCAAGGTATACAGTAAACCTGAATTGAAGCATCGGAATCTAAAACTAGTGTCACAGGAATGGTTCAAAGCATAGTCAGTAAGATGATTCAGTCTTCATGTACTTGAGTCGGCATTGTGCCTTTTGTATTTAATTCCGATGCAACTTCTGTGTTTCTTCGTCAATAAGAAGGTCCAAGGGAAACAGTAAACCTGAAGTGAAGCATCGTAATCAATAACTAGTGTCATAGGAATGGTTCAAAACATAGACAGTAAGAAGAGTCAGTCTTCTTGTACTTGAGTCGGCATTGTGCCTTTTGTATTAAATTCCGATGCAATTTCTGTGTTTCATCGTCAACAAGAAGGTCAGAGGGATACAGTAAAACTGAAGTGAAGCATCGGAATCAATAACTAGTGTCATAGGAATGGTTAAAAACAGAGACAGTAAGAAGAGTAAGTCTTCTTGTACTTGTGTCGGCATAGTGCCTTTTGTATTTAATTCCGATGCAACTTCTGTGTTTCATCGTCAATAAGAAGGTCCAAGGGAAACAGTAAACCTGAAGTGAAGCATCGGAATCTATAACTAGTGTCATAGGAATGGTTCAAAACATAGACAGTAAGTAGAGTCAGTCTTCTTGTACTTGAGTCGGCATTGTGCCTTTTGTATTTATTTCCGATGCAATTTCTGTGTTTCATCGTCAATAAGAAGGTCAGAGGGATACAGTAAACCAGAAGTGAAGCATCGGAATCTATAACTAGTGTCACAGGAATGGTTCAAAACACAGTCAGTAAGAAGAGTCGGTCTTCATATACTTATGTCGGCATTGTGTCTTTTGTATTTAATTCCGGTGCAATTTCTGTGTTTCAACGTCAATAAGATAGTCAGGGGGATACAGTAAACCTGAAGTGAAGCATCGGAATCTATAACTAGTGTCACAGGAATGGTTCAAAGCATAGTCAGTAAGAACAGTCAGTCTTCTTGTCCTTAAGTCGTCATTGTGCCTTTTGTATTTAATTCCGATGCAATTTCTGTGTTTCATCGTCAATAAAAAGGTCCAAAAGATACGGTAAACCAGAAGTGAAGCATCGGAATCTATAACTAGAGTCACAGGATTGGTTCAAAACATAGTCAGTAAGAAGAGTCGGTCTTCATGTACTTAAGTCAGCATTGTGCCTTTTCTATATAATTCCGGTGCAATTTCTGTGTTTCATCGTCAATAAGAAGTTCCAAGGGAAACACTAAACCTGAAGTGAAGCATCGGAATCTATAACTAGTGCAACAGGAATGGTTCAAAAGATAGTCAGTAAGATGAATCAGTCTTCATGTACTTAAGCCGCCATTGTGCCTTTTATATTTAATTCCGATGCAATTTCTGTATTTCGTCGTCAATAAGAAGGTCAGAGGGATTTAGTAAACCTGAAGTGAAGCATCTGAATCAGTATCTAGTGTCATAGGAATGGTTCAAAACATAGACAGTAAGAAGAGTCAGTCTTCTTGTACTTGAGTCGGCATTGTGCCTTTTGTATTAAATTCCGATGCAATTTCTGCGTTTCATCGTCAATAAGAAGGTCCAAGGGATACAGTAAACCTGGAGTGAAGCATAGGAATTTATAACTAGTGTCAGAGGAATGGGTCAAAACATAGTCAGTACTTAAGTCGGCATTGTGCCTTTTGTATTTCATTCCGATGCAATTTCTTTGTTTCATCGTCAATAAGAAGGTCCAAGGGATACAGTAAACCTGAAGTGAAGTATCGGAATCTGTAACTAGTGTCACAGGAATGGTTCAAAACATAGTCAGTAAGAAGAGTCAGTGTTCATGTACTTAAGTCGCCATTGTGCCTTTTGTATTTAATATTCCGATGCAATTTCTGTGTTTCATCGTCAACAAGAAGGTCAGACGGATACAGTAAAACTGAAGTGAAGCATCGGAATCAATAAGTAGTGTCATAGGAATGGTTAAAAACATAGACGGTAAGAGGAGTAAGTCTTCTTGAACTTGAGTCGGCATTGTGCCATTTGTATTTAATTCCGATGCAACTTCTGTGTTTCATCGTAAATAAGAAGGTCCAAGGGAAACAGTAAACCTGATGTGAAGCATCGGAATCTATAACTAGTGTCATAGGAATGGTTCAAAACATAGACAGTAAGAAGAGTCAGTCTTCTTGTACTTGAGTCGGCATTGTGCCTTTTGTATTTAATTCCTATGCAATTTCTGTGTTTCATCGTCAATAGGAAGGTCAGAGGGATACAGTAAACCTGAAGTGAAGCATCGGAATCTATAACTAGTGTCACAGGAATGGTTCAAAACATAGTCAGAAAGAAGAGTCGGTCTTCATGTACTTATGTCGGCATTGTGCCTTTTGTATTTAATTCCGGTGCAATTACTGTGTTTCAACGTCAATAAGAAAGTCAGAGGGATACAGTAAACCTGAAGTGAAGCATCGGAATCTATAACTAGAGCCACAGGAATGGTTCAAAACATAGTCAGTAAGATGAGTCAGTCTTCATGTACTTAAGTCGCCATTGTACCTTTTGTATTTAATTCCGATGCAATTTCTGTGCGTCATCGTCAATAAGAAGGTCAGAGGGATACAGTAAACCTGAAGTGAAGCATCGTAATCAATAACTAGTGTCATAGGAATGGTTCAAAACATAGACGGTAAGAAGAGTCAGTCTTCTTGTACTTGAGTCGTCATTGTGCCTTTTGTATTAAATTCCGATGCAATTTCTGTGTTTCATCGTCAATAAGAAGATCCAAGGGATACAGTAAACCTGGAGTGAAGCATAGGAATTTATTACTAGTGTCACAGGAATGGGTCAAAACATAGTCAGTAAGAAGAGTCAGTCTTCATGTACTTAAGTCGCCATTGTGCCTTTTGTATTTAATTCCGATGCAATTTCTGTGTTTCATCGTCAACAAGAAGGTCAGAGGGATACAGTAAAACTGAAGTGAAGCATCGGAATCAATAACTAGTGTCATAGGAATGGTTAAAAACATAGACAGTAAGAAGAGTAAGTCTTCTTGTACTTGAGTCGGTACTGTGCTTTTGTATTTAATTCCGATGCAACTTCTGTGTTTCATCGTCAATAAGAATGTCCAAGAGAATCAGTAAACCTGAAGTGAAGCATCGGAATCTATAACTAGTGTCATAGGAATGGTTCATAACATAGACAGTAAGAAGAGTCAGTCTTCTTGTACTTGAGTCGGCATTGTGCCTTTTGTATTTAATTCCGATGCAATTTCTGTGTTCCATCGACAATAAGAAGGTCCAAGGGATACAGTAAACGTGAAGTGAAGTATCGGAATCTATAACTAGTACCACAGGAATGGTTCAAAAGATAGTCAGTAAGATGAGTCAGTCTTCATGTACTTAAGCCGCCATTGTTCCTTTTATATTTAATTCCGATGCAATTTCTGTATTTCGTCGTCAATAAGAAGATCAGAGGGATACAGTAAACCTGAAGTGAAGCATCGGAATCAATATCTAGTGTCATAGGAATGGTTCAAAACATAGACCGTAAGAAGAGTCGGTCTTCTTGTACTTGAGTCGGCATTGTGCCTTTTGTATTAAATTCCGATGCAATTTCTGCGTTTCATCGTCAATAAGAAGGTCCAAGGGATACAGTAAACCTGGAGTGAAGCATAGGAATTTATAACTAGTGTCAGAGGAATGGGTCAAAACATAGTCAGTACTGAAGTCGGCATTGTGCCTTTTGTATTTCTTTCCGATGCAAATTCTTTGTTCATCGTCAATAAGAAGGTCCAAGGGATACAGTAAACCTGAAGTGAAGTATCGGAATCTATAACTAGTGTCACAGGAATGGTTCAAAACATAGTCAGTAAGAAGAGTCAATGTTCATGTACTTAAGTCGCCATTGTGCCATTTGTATTTAATTCCGATGCAATTTCTGTGTTTCATCGTCAACAAGAGGGTCAGGCGGATACAGTAAAACTGAAGTGAAGCATCGGAATCAATAAGTAGTGTCATAGGAATGGTTAAAAACATAGACAGTAAGAAGAGTAAGTCTTCTTGTACTTGAGTCGGCATTGTGGCTTTTGTATTTAATTCCGATGCAACTTCTGTGTTTCATCGTAAATAAGAAGGTCCAAGGGAAACAGTAAACCTGAAGTGAAGCATCGGAATCTATAACTAGTGTCATAGGAATGGTTCAAAACATAGACAGTAAGAAGAGTCAGTCTTCTTGTACTTGAGTCGGCATTGTGCCCTTTGTATTTTATTCCGATGCAATTTCTGTGTTTCATCGTCAATAAGAAGGTCAGAGGGATACAGTAAACCTGAAGTGAAGCATCGGAATCTATAACTAGTGTCACAGGAATGGTTCAAAACATAGTCAGTAAGAAGAGTCGGTCTTCATGTACTTATGTCGGCATTGTGCCTTTTGTATTTAATTCCGGTGCAATCTCTGTGTTTCAACGTCAATAAGAAAGTCAGAGGGATAGAGTAAACCTGAAGTGAAGCATCGGAATCTATAACTAGTGTCACAGGAATGGTTCAAAACATAGTCAGTAAGAGCAGTCAGTCTTCTTGTCCTTAAGTCGGCATTTTGCCTTCTGTATTTAATTCCGATGCAATTTCTGTGTTTCATCGTCAATAAGAAGGTCCAAGGGATACAGTAAACCTGAAGTGAAGCATCGGAATCTATAACTAGTGTCACAGGAATCGTTCAAAACATAGTCAGTAAGAAGAGTCAGTCTTCATGTACTTAAGTCGGCATTGTGATTTGTATTTAATTCCGATGCAATTTCTGTGTTTCATCGTCAATAAGAAGGTCCAGGGGATACAGTAAACCTGAAGTGAAGCATCGGAATCTATAACTAGAGCCACAGGAATGGTTCAAAACATAGTCAGTAAGATGAGTCAGTCTTCATGTACTTAAGTCGCCATTGTGCCTTTTGTATTTAATTCCGATGCAATTTCTGTGTGTCATCGTCAATTAGAAGGTCAGAGGGATACAGTAAACCTGAAGTGAAGCATCGTAATCAATAACTAGTGTCATAGGAATGGTTCAAAACATAGACAGTAAGAAGAGTCAGTCTTCTTGTCCTTGAGTCGGCATTGTGCGTTTTGTATTAAATTCCGATGCATTTTCTGTGTTTCATCGTCAATAAGAAGGTCCAAGGGATACAGTAAACCTGGAGTGAAGCATAGGAATTTATAACTAGTGTCACAGGAATGGGTCAAAACATAGTCAGTAAGAAGAGTCAGTCTTCATGTACTTAAGTCGCCATTGTGCCTTTTGTATTTAATTCCGATGCAATTTCTGTGTTTCATCGTCAACAAGAAGGTCAGAGGGATACAGTAAAACTGAAGTGAAGCATCGGAATCAATAACTAGTGTCATAGGAATGGTTAAAAACAGAGACAGTAAGAAGAGTAAGTCTTCTTGTACTTGTGTCGGCATTGTGCCTTTTGTATTTAATTCCGATGCAACTTCTGTGTTTCATCGTCAATAAGAAGGTCCAAGGGAAACAGTAAAGCTGAAGTGAAGCATCGGAATCTATAACTAGTGTCACAGGAATGGTTCAAAACACAGTCAGTAAGAAGAGTCGGTCTTCATATACTTATGTGGGCATTGTGTCTTTTGTATTTAATTCCGGTGCAATTTCTGTGTTTCAGCGTCAATAAGATAGTCAGGGGGATACAGTAAACCTGAAGTGAAGCATCGGAATCTATAACTAGTGTCACAGGAATGGTTCAAAGCATAGTCAGTAAGAACAGTCAGTCTTCTTGTCCTTAAGTCGGCATTGTGCCTTTTGTATTTAATTCCGATGCAATTTCTGTGTTTCATCGTCAATAAAAAGGTCCAAGGGATACGGTAAACCTGAAGTGAAGCATCGGAATCTATAACTAGTGTCATAGGAATGGTTCAAAACATAGACAGTAAGAAGAGTCAGTCTTCTTGTACTTGAGTCGGCATTGTGCCTTTTGTATTTAATTCCCATGCAATTTCTGTGTTTCAACGTCAATACGAAGGTCCAAGGGATACAGTAAACCTGAACTGAAGCATCGGAATCTGTAACTAGTGTCACAGGAATGGTTCAAAGCATAGTCAGTAAGAACAGTCAGTCTTCTTGTCCTTAAGTCGGCATTGTGCCTTTTGTATTTAATTCCGATGCAATTTCTGTGTTTCATCGTCAATTAGAAGGTCCAAGGTATACAGTAAACCTGAATTGAAGCATCGGAATCTATAACTAGTGTCACAGGAATGGTTCAAAACATAGTCAGTAAGAAGAGTCGGTCTTCATGTACTTATGTCGGCATTGTGCCTTTTGTATTTAATTCCGATGCAATTTCTGTGTGCCATCGTCAATAAGAAGGTCAGAGGGATACAGTAAACCTGAAGTGAAGCATCGTAATCAATAACTAGTGTCATAGGAATGGTTCAAAACATAGACAGTAAGAAGAGTCAGTCTTCTTGTACTTGAGTCGGCATTGTGCCTTTTGTATTAAATTCCGATGCAATTTCTGTGTTTCATCGTCAACAAGAAGGTCAGAGGGATACAGTAAAACTGAAGTGAAGCATCGGAATCAATAACTAGTGTCATAGGAATGGTTAAAAACAGAGACAGTAAGAAGAGTAAGTCTTCTTGTACTTGTGTCGGCATAGTGCCTTTTGTATTTAATTCCGATGCAACTTCTGTGTTTCATCGTCAATAAGAAGGTCCAAGGGAAACAGTAAACCTGAAGTGAAGCATCGGAATCTATAACTAGTGTCATAGGAATGGTTCAAAACATAGACAGTAAGTAGAGTCAGTCTTCTTGTACTTGAGTCGGCATTGTGCCTTTTGTATTTATTTCCGATGCAATTTCTGTGTTTCATCGTCAATAAGAAGGTCAGAGGGATACAGTAAACCAGAAGTGAAGCATCGGAATCTATAACTAGTGTCACAGGAATGGTTCAAAACACAGTCAGTAAGAAGAGTCGGTCTTCATATACTTATGTCGGCATCGTGTCTTTTGTATTTAATTCCGGTGCAATTTCTGTGTTTCAACGTCAATAAGATAGTCAGGGGGATACAGTAAACCTGAAGTGAAGCATCGGAATCTATAACTAGTGTCACAGGAATGGTTCAAAGCATAGTCAGTAAGAACAGTCAGTCTTCTTGTCCTTAAGTCGTCATTGTGCCTTTTGTATTTAATTCCGATGCAATTTCTGTGTTTCATCGTCAATAAAAAGGTCCAAAAGATACGGTAAACCTGAAGTGAAGCATCGTAATCTATAACTAGTGTCATAGGAATGGTTCAAAACATAGTCAGTAAGATGAGTCAGTCTTTATGTACTTGTGTCGCCATTGTGCCTTTTGTATTTCATTCCGATGCAATTTCTGTGTTTTATCGTCAATAAGAAGGTCGCAGGGATACAGTAAACCTGAAGTGAAGCATCGGAATCAATAACTAGTGTCATAGGAATGGTTCAAAACATAGACAGTAAGAAGAGTCAGTCTTCTTGTACTTGAGTCGGCATTGTGCCTTTTGTATTTAATGCCGATTGCAATTTCTGTGTTTCATCGTCAATAAGAAGGTTTAAGGCATACAGTAAACCTGAAGTCAAGCATCGGAATCTATAACTAGTGTCACAGGAATGGTTCAAAACATAGTCAGTACTTAAGTCGGCATTGTGCCTTTTGTATTTCATTCCGATGCAATTTCTGTGTTTCATCGTCAATAAGAAGGTCCAAGGGATACAGCAAACCTGAACTGAAGCATCGGAATCTATAACTAGTGTCATAGGAATGGTTCAAAACATAGACAGTAAGAAGAGTCAGTCTTCTTGTACTTGAGTCGGCATTGTGCCTTTTGTATTTCATTCCGATGCAATTTCTGTGTTTCATCGTCAATAAGAAGGTCCAAGGGATACAGTAAACCTAAAGTGAAGCATCGGAATCTATAACTAGTGTCACACGAATGGTTCAAAACATAGTCAGTACTTAAGTCGGCATTGTGCCTTTTGTATTTCATTCCGATGCAATTTCTGTGTTTCATCGTCAATAAGAAGGTCCAAGGGATACAGTAAAATTGAAGTGAAGCATCGGAATCTATAACGAGTGCCATAGGAATGGTTCAAAACATAGTCAGTAAGATGAGTCAGTCGTCATGAACTTAAGTCGCCATTGTGCCTTTTGAATTTAATTCCGACGCAATTTCAGTGTTTCATCGTCAATAAGAAGGTCAGAGGGATACAGTAAACCTGAAGTGAAGCATCTGAATCAATAACTAGTTCATAGGAATGGTTCAAGACATAGACAGTAAGAAGAGTCAGTCTTCTAGTACTTGAGCCGGCATTGTGCCTTTTGTATTAAATTCCGATGCAATTTCTGTGTTTCATCGTCAATAAGAAGGTCCAAGGGATACAGTAAACCTGAAGTCAAGCATCGGAATCTATAACTAGTGTCAGATTAATGGTTCAAAACATAGTCAGTACTTATGTCTTCATTGTGCCTTTTGTATTTCATTCCGATCCAATTTCTGTGTTTCATCGTCAATAAGAAGGTCCAAGGTATACAGTAAACCTGAAGTGAAGCATCGAAATCTATAACTAGTGTCACAGGAATGATTCAAAACATAGTCAGAAAGTAGAGTCAGTCTTCTTGTACTGAAGTCGGCATTGTGCCTTTTGTATTTAATTCCGATGCAACTTCTGTATTTCATCGTTAATAAGAAGGTCCAAGGGATACAGTAAACCTGAAGTGAAGCATCGTAATCTATAACTAGTGTCATAGGAATGGTTCAAAACGTAGACAGTAAGAAGAGTCAGTATTCTTGTACTTGAGCCGGCATTGTGCCTTTTCTATTAAATTCCGATGCAATTTCTGTGTTTCATCGTCAATAAGAAGGTCCAAGGGAAACAGTAAACCTGAAGTGAAGCATCGTAATCTATAACTAGTGTCATAGGAATGGTTCAAAACATAGTCAGTAAGAAGAGTCGGTCTTCATGTACTTATGTCGGCATTGTGCCTTTTGTATTTAATTCCGGTGCAATTTCTGTGTTTCAACGTCAATAAGAAAGTCAGTGGGATACAGTAAACCTGAATTGAAGCATCGGAATCTATAACTAGTGTCACAGGAATGGTTCAAAACATAGACAATAAGAAGATTCAGTCTTTTTGTACTTAAGTCAACATTGTGCCTTTTGTATTTAGTTCCGATGTAGTTTCTGTGTTTCATCGTCAATAAATAGGTCCAAATGATACAATAAACCTGAAGTGAAGCATCGGAATCTATAACTAGTGTCAATGAGATGGTTCAAAACATAGACAGTAAGAAGAGTCAGTCTTCTTGTACGTAAGTCGGCATTGTGCCTCTTGTATTTAATTCCGATGCAATTTCTGTGTTTCATCGTCAATAAGAAGGTCAGAGGGATACAGTAAACCTGAGGTGAAGCATCGGAATCTATACCTAGTGTCACAGGAATGGTTCAAAACATAGTCAGTAAGAAGAGTCGGTCTTCATGTACTTATGTTGGCAATTTGCCTTTTGTATTTAATTCCAGCGCAATTTCTGTGTTTCAACGTCAATAAGAAGGTCCAAGGGATACAGTACACCTGACGTGAAGCATCGGAATCAATAACTAGTGTCACAGGAATCGTTCAAAACATAGTCAGAAAGAAGAGTCAGTCTTCATGTACTTAAGTCGGCATTGTGCCTTTTGTATTTAATTCCGATGCAATTTATGTGTTTCATCGTCAATAAGAAGGTCCAAGGGATACAGTAAACCTGAAGTGAAGCATCGGAATCTATAACTAGTGCCACAGGAATGGTTCAAAACATAGTCAGTAAGATGAGTCAGTCTTCATGTACTTAAGCCGCCATTGTGCCTTTTGTATTTAATTCCGATGCAATTTCTGTGTCTCATCGTCAATAAGAAGGTCAGAGGGATACAGTAAACCTGAAGTGAAGCATCGGAATCAATATCTAGTGTCATAGGAATGGTTCAAAACATAGACAGTAAGAAGAGTCAGTCTTCTTGTACTTGAATCGGCATTGTGCCTTTTGTATTTCATTCCGATGCAATTTCTGTGTTTCATCGACAATAAGAAGGTCCAAGGGACACAGTAAACCTGAACTGAAGCATCGGAATCTATAACTAGTGTCACAGGAATGGTTCAAAACATAGACAGGAAGAAGATTCAGTCTTTTTGTACTTAAGTCAGCATTGTGCCTTTTGTATTTAATTCCGATGTAGTTTCTGTGTTTCATCGTCAATAAAAAGGTCCAAATGATACAATAAACCTGAAGTGAAGCATCGGAATCTATAACTAGTGTCAATGAAATGGTTCAAAACATAGACAGGAAGAAGAGTCAGTCTTCTTGTACTTGAGTCGGCATTCTGCCTTTTGTATTAAATTACGATGCAATTTCTGTGTTTCATCGTCAATATGAAGGTCCTAAGGATACAGTAATCCTGAAGTCAAGCATTGGAATCTATAACTAGTGTCATAGGAATGGTTAAAAGCATAGACAGTAAGAAGAGTAAGTCTTCTTGTACTTGAGTCGGCATTGTGCCTTTTGTATTTAATTCCGATGCTAATTCTGTGTTTCATCGTCAATAAGAAGGTCAGAGGGATACAGTAAACCTGAGGTGAAGCGTCGGAATCTATAACTAGTGTCATAGGAATGGTTCAAAACATAGTCAGTAAGAAGAGTCGGTCTGCATGTACTTATGTCGGCATTGTGCCTTTTGCATTTAATTCCAGTGCAATTGCTGTGTATCAACGTCAATAAGAAGGTCCAAGGGATACAGTACACCTGAAGTGAAGCATCGGAATCAATAACTAGTGTCTCAGGAATCGTTCAAAACATAGTCAGTAAGAAGAGTCGGTCTTCATGTACTTAAGTCGGCATTGTGCCTTTTGAATTTAACTCCGATGCAATTTCTGTGTTTCATCGCCAATAAGAAGGTCCAAGGGATACAGTAAACCTGAAGTGAAGCATCGGAATCGATAACTAGTGCCACAGGAATGGTTCAAAACATAGTCAGTAAGATGAGTCAGTCTTCATGTACTTAAGCCGCCAATGTGCCTTTTGTATTTAATTCCGATGCAATTTCTGTGTTTCATCGTCAATAAGAAGGTCCGAGGGATACAGTAAACCTGAAGTGAAGCATCGGAATCAATTACTAGTGTCATAGGAATGGTTCAAAACATAGACAGTAAAAATAGTCAGTCTTCTTGTACTTGAGTCGGCATTGTGCCTTTTGTATTAAATTCCGATGCAATTTCTGTGTTTCACCGTCAACAAGAAGGTCCATGGGATTTAATAAACCTGAAGTGAAGCATCGGAATCTACAACTAGTGTCACAGGAATGGTTCAAAACATAGTCAGTAAGAAGAGTCGGTCTTCATGTACTTATGTCGGCATTGTGCCTTTTGTATTTAATTCCGGTGCAATTTCTGTGTTTCAACGTCAATAAGAAAGTCAGAGGGATACAGTAAACCTGAAGTGAAGCATCGGAATCTATAACTATTGTCACAGGAATGGTTCAAAGCATAGTCTGTAAGAACAGTCAGTCTTCTTGTCCTTAAGTCGGCATTGTGCCTTTTGTATCTAATTCCGATGCAATTTCTGTGTTTCATCGTCAATAAGAAGGTCCAAGGGATACAGTAAACCTGAAGTGAAGCATCGGAATCTATAACTAGTGTCAATGAAATGGTTCAAAACATAGACAGGAAGAAGAGTCAGTCTTCTTGTACTTGAGTCGGCATTCTGCCTTTTGTATTAAATTCCGATGCAATTTCTGTGTTTCATCGTCAATATGAAGGTCCTAGGGATACAGTAATCCTGAAGTCAAGCATTGGAATCTATAACTAGTGTCATAGGAATGGTTAAAAGCATAGACAGTAAGAAGAGTAAGTCTTCTTGTACTTGAGTCGGCATTGTGCCTTTTGTATTTAATTCCGATGCTAATTCTGTGTTTCATCGTCAATAAGAAGGTCAGAGGGATACAGTAAACCTGAGGTGAAGCGTCGGAATCTATAACTAGTGTCATAGGAATGGTTCAAAACATAGTCAGTAAGAAGAGTCGGTCTGCATGTACTTATGTCGGCATTGTGCCTTTTGCATTTAATTCCAGTGCAATTGCTGTGTATCAACGTCAATAAGAAGGTCCAAGGGATACAGTACACCTGAAGTGAAGCATCGGAATCAATAACTAGTGTCACAGGAATCGTTCAAAACATAGTCAGTAAGAAGAGTCGGTCTTCATGTACTTAAGTCGGCATTGTGCCTTTTGAATTTAATTCCGATGCAATTTCTGTGTTTCATCGCCAATAAGAAGGTCCAAGGGATACAGTAAACCTGAAGTGAAGCATCGGAATCGATAACTAGTGCCACAGGAATGGTTCAAAACATAGTCAGTAAGATGAGTCAGTCTTCATGTACTTAAGCCGCCATTGTGCCTTTTGTATTTAATTCCGATGCAATTTCTGTGTTTCATCGTCAATAAGAAGGTCAGAGGGATACAGTAAACCTGAAGTGAAGCATCGGAATCAATTACTAGTGTCATAGGAATGGTTCAAAACATAGACAGTAAAAATAGTCAGTCTTCTTGTACTTGAGTCGGCATTGTGCCTTTTGTATTAAATTCCGATGCAATTTCTGTGTTTCACCGTCAACAAGAAGGTCCAAGGGATTTAATAAACCTGAAGTGAAGCATCGGAATCTACAACTAGTGTCACAGGAATGGTTCAAAACATAGTCAGTAAGAAGAGTCGGTCTTCATGTACTTATGTCGACATTGTGCCTTTTGTATTTAATTCCGGTGCAATTTCTGTGTTTCAACGTCAATAAGAAAGTCAGAGGGATACAGTAAACCTGAAGTGAAGCATCGGAATCTATAACTATTGTCACAGGAATGGTTCAAAGCATAGTCTGTAAGAACAGTCAGTCTTCTTGTCCTTAAGTCGGCATTGTGCCTTTTGTATCTAATTCCGATGCAATTTCTGTGTTTCATCGTCAATAAGAAGGTCCAAGGGATACAGTAAACCTGAAGTGAAGCATCGGAATCTATAACTAGTGTCACAGGAATGGTTCAAAACATAGTCAGCAAGAAGAGTCAGTCTTCTTGTACTTGAGTCGGCATTGTGCCTTTTGTAAATAATTCCGATGCAATATCTGTGTTTCATCGACAATAAGAAGGTCCAAGGGATACAGTAAACCTGAACTGAAGCATCGGAATCTATAACTAGTGTCACAGGAATGGTTCAAAACATAGTCAGTAAGATGAGTCAGTCTTCTTGTACTTGAGTCGGCATTGTGCCTTTTGTATTTAATTCCGATGCAATTTCTGTGTTTCATCGTCAATAAGAAGGTCTGAGGGATACAGTAAACCTGAAGTGAAGCATCGGAATCTATAACTAGTGTCACAGGAATGGTTCAAACCATAGTCAGTAAGAAGAGTCGGTCTTCATGTACTTATGTCGGCATTGTGCCTTTTGTATTTAATTCCGGTGCAATTTCTGTGTTTCAACGTCAATAAGAAATTCAGAGGGATATAGTAAGCCTGAAGTGAAGCATCGGAATCTATAACTAGTGTCACAGGAATGGTTCAAAACATAGACAGGAAGAAGAGTCAGTCTTCTTGTACTTGAGTCGGCATTCTGCCTTTTGTATTAAATTCCGATGCAATTTCTGTGTTTCATCGTCAATATGAAGGTCCTAGGGATACAGTAATCCTGAAGTCAAGCATTGGAATCTATAACTAGTGTCACAGGAATGGTTCAAAACATAGACATTAAGAAGATTCAGTCTTTTTGTACTTAAGTCAGCATTGTGCCTTTTGTATTTAATTCCGATGTAGTTTCTGTGTTTCATCGTCAATAAAAAGGTCCAAATGATACAATAAACCAGAAGTGAAGCATCGGAATCTATAACTAGTGTCAATGAAATGGTTCAAAACATAGACAGTAAGAAGAGTCAGTCTTCTTGTACTTAAGTCGGCATTGTGCCTCTTGTATTAAATTCCGGTGCCATTTCTGTGTTTCATCGTCAATAATAAGGTCAGAGCGATACAGTCAACCTGAAGTGAAGCATCGGAATCTATAACTATTGTCACAGGAATGGTTCAAAGCATAGTCTGTAAGAACAGTCAGTCTTCTTGTCCTTAAGTCGGCATTGTGCCTTTTGTATCTAATTCCGATGCAATTTCTGTGTTTCATCGTCAATAAGAAGGTCCAAGGGATACAGTAAACCTGAAGTGAAGCATCGGAATCTATAACTAGTGTCATAGGAATGGTTCAAAACATAGTCAGCAAGAAGAGTCAGTCTTCTTGTACTTGAGTCGGCATTGTGCCTTTTGTAAATAATTCCGATGCAATATCTGTGTTTAATCGACAATAAGAAGGTCCAAGGAATACAGTAAACCTGAACTGAAGCATCGGAATCTATAACTAGTGTCACAGGAATGGTTCAAAACATAGTCAGTAAGATGAGTCAGTCTTCTTGTACTTGAGTCGGCATTGTGCCTTTTGTATTTAATTCCGATGCAATTTCTGTGTTTCATCGTCAATAAGAAGGTCTGAGGGATACAGTAAACCTGAAGTGAAGCATCGGAATCTATAACTAGTGTCACAGGAATGGTTCAAACCATAGTCAGTAAGAAGAGTCGGTCTTCATGTACTTATGTCGGCATTGTGCCTTTTGTATTTAATTCCGGTGCAATTTCTGTGTTTCAACGTCAATAAGAAATTCAGAGGGATACAGTAAGCCTGAAGTGAAGCATCGGAATCTATAACTAGTGTCACAGGAATGGTTCAAAACATAGACAGGAAGAAGAGTCAGTCTTCTTGTACTTGAGTCGGCATTCTGCCTTTTGTATTAAATTCCGATGCAATTTCTGTGTTTCATCGTCAATATGAAGGTCCTAGGGATACAGTAATCCTGAAGTCAAGCATTGGAATCTATAACTAGTGTCACAGGAATGGTTCAAAACATAGACATTAAGAAGATTTTGTCTTTTTGTACTTAAGTCAGCATTGTGCCTTTTGTATTTAATTCCGATGTAGTTTCTGTGTTTCATCGTCAATAAAAAGGTCCAAATGATACAATAAACCTGAAGTGAAGCATCGGAATCTATAACTAGTGTCAATGAAATCGTTCAAAACATAGACAGTAAGAAGAGTCAGTCTTCTTGTACTTAAGTCGGCATTGTGCCTCTTGTATTAAATTCCGGTGCCATTTCTGTGTTTCATCGTCAATAAGAAGGTCAGAGCGATACAGTCAACCTGAAGTGAAGCATCGGAATCTATAACTAGTGTCATAGGAATGGTTAAAAGCATAGACAGTAAGAAGAGTAAGTCTTCTTGTACTTGAGTCGGCATTGTGCGTTTGTATTTAATTCCGATGCAAATTCTGTGTTTCATCGTCAATAAGAAGGTCAGAGGGATACAGTAAACCTGAGGTGAAGCGTCGGAATCTATAACTAGTGTCATAGGAATGGTTCAAAACATAGTCAGTAAGAAGAGTCGGTCTTCATGTACTTAAGTCGGCATTGTGCCTTTTGAATTTAATTCCGATGCAATTTCTGTGTTTCATCGCCAATAAGAAAGTCCAAGGGATACAGTAAACCTGAAGTGAAGCATCGGAATCGATAACTAATGCCACAGGAATGGTTCAAAACATAGTCAGTAAGATGAGTCAGTCTTCAATGTACTTAAGCCGCCATTGTGCCTTTTGAATTTAATTCCGATGCAATTTCTGTGTTTCAACGTCAATAAGAAGGTCAGAGGGATACAGTAAACCTGAAGTGAAGCATCGGAATCAATTACTAGTGTCATAGGAATGGATCAAAACATAGACAGTAAAAATAGTCAGTCTTCTTGTACTTGAGTCGGCATTGTGCCTTTTGTATTAAATTCCGATGCAATTTCTGTGTTTCACCGTCAACAAGAAGGTCCAAGGGATTTAATAAACCTGAAGTGAAGCATCGGAATCTACAACTAGTGTCACAGGAATGGTTCAAATATAGTCAGTAAGAAGAGTCGGTCTTCATGTACTTATGTCGGCATTGTGCCTTTTGTATTTAATTCCGGTGCAATTTCTGTGTTTCAACGTCAATAAGAAAGTCAGAGGGATACAGTAAACCTGAAGTGAAGCATCGGAATCTATAACTATTGTCACAGGAATGGTTCAAAGCATAGTCTGTAAGAACAGTCAGTCTTCTTGTCCTTAAGTCGGCATTGTGCCTTTTGTATCTAATTCCGATGCAATTTCAGTGTTTCATCGTCAATAAGAAGGTCCAAGGGATACAGTAAACCTGAAGTGAAGCATCGGAATCTATAACTAGTGTCGTAGGAATGGTTCAAAACATAGTCAGCAAGAAGAGTCAGTCTTCTTGTACTTGTGTCGGCATTGTGCCTTTTGTAAATAATTCCGATGCAATATCTGTGTTTCATCGTCAATAAGAAGGTCCAAGGGATACAGTAAACCTGAAGTGAAGCATCGGAATCTATAACTAGTGCACAGGAATGGTTCAAAACATAGTCAGTAAGAAGAGTCGGTCTTCATGTACTTAAGTCATCATTGTGCCTTTTGTATTTAATACCGATGAAATTTCTGTGTTTCATCGTCAATAAGAAGGTCAAAGGGATACAGTGAACCTGAAGTGAAGCATCGGAATCTATAACTAGTGCCATAGGAATGGTTCAAAGCATTGTCAGTAAGAAGAGTCAGTCTTCTTGTACTTGAGTCGGCATTGTGCCTTTTGTATTAAATTCCGATGCAATTTCTGTGTTTCATCGTCAATAAGAAGGTCCAAGGTATACAGTAAACCTGGGGTGAAGCATAGGAATTTATAACTAGTGTCACAGGAATGGGTCAAATCATAGTCAGTAAGAAGATTCAGTCTTCATGTACTTAAGTCGCCATTGTGCCTTTTGTATTTCATTCCGATGCAATTTCTGTGTTTCATCGTCAACAAGAAGGTCAGAGGGATACAGTAAAACTGAAGTGAAGCATCGGAATCAATAACTAGTGTCATAGGAATGGTCCAAACATAGACCGTAAGAAGAGGCAGTCTTCTTGTACTTGAGTCGGCATTGTGCCTTTTGTATTTAATTCCGATGCAATTTCTGTGTTTCATCGTCAATAAGAAGGTCAGAGGGATACAGTAAACCTGAAGTGAAGCATCGGAATCTACAACTAGTGTCACAGGAATGGTTCAAAACATAGTCAGTAAGAAGAGTCGGTCTTCATGTACTTATGTCGGCATTCTGCCTTTTGTATTTAATTCCGGTGCAATTTCTGTGTTTCAACGTCAATACGAAAGTCAGAGGGATACAGTAAACCTGAAGTGAATCATCGAAATCTATAACTAGTGTCACAGGAATGGTTCAAATCATAGTCAGTAAGAACAGTCAGTCTTCTTGTCCTTAAGTCGGCATTGTGCCTTTTGTATTTAATTCCGATGCAATTTCTGTGTTTCATCGTCTATAAGAAGGTCCAAGGGATACAGTAAACCTGAAGTGAAGCATCGGAATCTATAACTAGTGTCATAGGAATGGTTCAAAACATAGTCAGTAAGAAGAGTCAGTCTTCTTGTACTTGAGTCGGCATTGTGCCTTTTGTATTTAATTCCGATGCAATATCTGTGTTTCATCGTCAATAAGAAGGTCCAAGGGATACAGTAAACCTGAAGTGAAGCATCGGAATCTATAACTAGTGTCACACGAATGGTTCAAAACATAGTCAGTAAGAAGAGTCGGTCTTCATGTACTTAAGTCGGCATTGTTTCTTTTGTATTTAATCCCGATGCAATTTTTGTGTTTCATCGTAAATAAGAAGGTCAAAGGGATACAGTAAACCTGAAGTGAAGCATCGGAATCTATAACTAGTGCCATAGGAATGGTTCAAAGCATAGACAGTAAGAAGAGTCAGTCTTCTTGTACTTGAGTCGGCATTGTGCCTTTTGTATTAAATTCCGATGCAATTTCTGTGTTTCATCGTCAATAAGAAGGTCCAAGGGATACAGTAAACCTGGAGTGAAGCATAGGAATTTATAACTAGTGTCACAGGAATGGGTCAAAACATAGTCAGTACTTAAGTCAGCATTGTGCCTTTCGTATTTCATTCCGATGCAATTTCTGTGTTTCATCGTCAATAAGAAGGTCCAAGGGATACAGCAAACCTGGAGTGAAGCATCGGAATCAATAACTAGTGTCACAGGAATCGTTCAAAACATAGTCAGTAAGAAGAGTCGGTCTTCATGTACTTAAGTCGGCATTGTGCCTTTTGTATTTAATTCCGATGCAATTTCTGTGTTTCATCGTCAATAAGAAGGTCCAAGGGATACAGTAAACCTGAAGTGAAGCATCGGAGTCTATAACTAGTGCCACAGGAATGGTTCAAAACATAGTCAGAAAGATGAGTCTGTCTTCATGTACTTAAGTCGCCATTGTGCCTTTTATATTTAATTCCGATGCAATTTCTGTGTTTCATCGTCAATAAGAAGGTCAGAGGGATACAGTAAACCTGAAGTGAAGCATCGGAATCAATAACTAGTGTCATAGGAATGGTTCAAAACATAGTCAGTAAGAAGAAACAGTCTTCTTGTACTTGAGTCTTCGTTGTGCCTTTTGTATTTAATTCCGATGCAAATTCTGTGTTTCATCGTCAACAAGAAGGTCAGAGGGATACAGTAAAACTGAAGTGAAGCATCGGAATCAATAACTAGGGTCATAGGAATGGTTAAAAACATAGACAGTAAGAAGAGTAAGTCTTCTTGTACTTGAGTCGTCATTGTGCCTTTTGTATTTAATTCCGATGCAACTTCTGTGTTTCATCGTCAATAAGAAGGTCCAAGGGAAACAGTAAACCTGAAGTGAAGCATTGGAATCTGTAACTAGTGTCATAGGAATGGTTCAAAACATAGACAGTAAGAAGAGTCAGTCTTTTTCTACTTGAGTCTGCATTGTGCCTTTTGTATTTATTTCCGATGCACTCTCTGTGTTTCATCGTCAATAAGAAGGTCAGAGGGATACAATAAACCAGAAGTGAAGCATCGGAATCTATGACTAGTGTCACAGGAATGTATCAAAACATAGTCAGTAAGAAGAGTCGGTCTTCATTTACTTATGTCGGCATTGTGCCTTTTTATTTAATTCCGGTGCAATTTCTGTGTTTCAACGTCAATAAGAAAGTCAGAGGGATACAGTAAACCTGAAGTGAAGCATCGGAATCAATAACTAGTGTCACAGGAATGGTTCAAAGCATAGTCAGTAAGAACAGTCAGTCTTGTTGTCCTTAAGTCGGCATTGTGCCTTTTTATTTAATTCCGATGCAATTTCTGTGTTTCATCGTCAATAAGAAGGTTTAAGGGATACAGTAAACCTGAAGTGAAGCATCGGAATCTATAACTAGTGTCATTAGAATGGTTCAAAACATAGACAGTAAGAAGAGACAGTATTCTTGTACTTGTGTCGGCATTGTGCTTTTTGTATTTAATTCCGATGCAATTTCTGTGTTTCATCGTCAATAAGAAGGTCCAAGGGATACAGTAAACCTTAAGTGAAGCATCGGAATCTATAACTAATGTCACAGGAATGGTTCAAAACATAGTCAGTACTTAAGTCGGCATTTTGCCTTTTGTATTTCATTCCGATGCAATCTCTGTGTTTCATCGTCAATAAGAACGTCCAAGGGATACACTAAACCTGAACTGAAGCATCGGAATCTATAACTAGTGTCACAGGAATGGTTCTAAACATAGCCAGTAAGAAGAGTCGGCCTTCATGTACTTATGTCGGCATTGTGCCGTTTGTACTTAATTCCGGTGCAATTTCTGTGTTTCAACGTCAATAAGAAGGTCCAAGGGATACAGTAAACCTGAAGTGAAGCATCGGAATCTATAACTTGTGTCACAGGAATGGTTCAAAGCATTGTCAGTAATAACAGTCAGTCTTCTCGTCCTTAAGTCGGCATTGTGCCATATGTATTTAATTCCGATGCAATTTCTGTGTTTCATCGTCAATAAGAAGGTCCAAGGGAAACAGTAAACCTGAAGTGAAGCAACGGAATCTATAACTAGTGTCATAGGAATGGTTCAAAACATAGACAGTAAGAAGAGTCAGTCTTCTTGTACTTGAGTCGGCATTGTGCCTTTTGTATTTAATTCCGATGCAATTTCTGTGTTTCATCGTCAATAAGAGGGTCCAAGGGATACAGTAAACCTGAAGTGAAGCATCGGAATCTATAACTAGTGTCACAGGAATGGTTCAAATCATAGTCAGTAAGAAGAGTCGGTCTTCATGTACTTAAGTCGGCATTGTGCCTTTTGTATTTAATCCCGATCCAATTTCTGTGTTTCATCGTCAATAAGAAGGTCAAAGGGATACAGTAAACCTGAAGTGAAGCATCGGAAACTATAACTAGTGCCGTAGGAATGGTTCAAAACATAGACAGTAAGAAGAGTCAGTCTTCTTGTACTTTGAGTCGACATTGTGCCTTTTGTATTTAATTCCGATGCAATTTCTGTGTTTCATCGTCAATAAGAAGGTCCAAGGGATGTAGTAAACCTGAAGTGAAGCATCGGAATCTATAACTAGTGTCATAGGAATGGTTCAAAACATAGTCAGTAAGATGAGTCAGTCTTCATGTACTTAAGTCGCCATTGTGCCTTTTGTATTTAATTCCGATGCAATTTCTGTGTTTCATCGTCAATAAGAAGGTCAGAGGGATACAGTAAAAATGAAGTCAAGCATCGGAATCTGTAACTAGTGTCACAGGAATGGTTCAAAACATAGTCAGTACTTAAGTCGGCATTGAGCCTTTTGTATTTCATTCCGATGCAATTTCTGTGTTTCGTCGTCAATAAGAAGGTCAGAGGGATACAGTAAAAATGAAGTCAAGCATCGGAATCTGTAACTAGTGTCACAGGAATGGTTCAAAACATAGTCAGTACTTAAGTCGCCATTCTGCCTTTTGTATTTAATTCCGACGCAATTTCTGTGTTCATCGTCAATGAGAGGGTCAGAGGGATACAGTAAACCTGAAGTGAAGCATCGGAATCTATAACTTGTGTCACAGGAATGGTTCAAAGCATTGTCAGTAATAACAGTCAGTCTTCTCGTCCTTAAGTCGGCATTGTGCCATATGTATTTAATTCCGATGCAATTTCTGTGTTTCATCGTCAATAAGAAGGTCCAAGAGATACAGTAAACCTAAAGTGAAGCATCGGAATCTATAACTAGTGTCACAGGAATGGTTCAAAACATAGTCAGTACTTAAGTCGGCATTGTGCCTTTTGTATTTCATTCCGATGCAATTTCTGTGTTTCATCGTCAATAAGAAGGTCCAAGGTACACAGTAAACCTGAAGTGAAGCATCGAAATCTATAACTAGTGTCACAGGAATGGTTCAAAGCATAGTCAGAAAGTAGAGTCAGTCTTCTTGTCCTGAAGTCGGCATTGTGCCTTTTGTATTTAATTCCGATGTAACTTCTGTGTTTCATCGTTAATAAGAAGGTCCAAGGGATACAGTAAATCTGAAGTGAAGCATCGGAATCTATAACTAGTGTCATAGGAATGGTTCAAAACATAGTCAGAAAGAAGAGTCAGTCTTCTTGTACTGAAGTCGGCATTGTGCCTTTTGTATTTAATTCCAATGCAACTTCTGTGTTTCATCGATAATAAGAAGGTCCAAGGGATACAGTAAACCTGAAGTGAAGCATCGGAATCTATAACTAGTGTCATAGGAATGGTTCAAAACATAGACAGTAAGAAGAGTCAGTATTCTTGTACTTGTGTCGGCATTTTGCCTTTTGTATTTAATTCCGATGCAATTTCTTTGTTTCATCGTCAGTAAGAAGGTCCAAGGGAGACAGTAAACCTTAAGTGAAGCATCGGAATCTATAACTAGTGTCACAGGAATGGTTCAAATCATAGTCAGTACTTAAGTCGGCATTGTGCCTTTTGTATTTCATTCCGGTGCAATTTCTGTGTTTCATCGTCAATAAGAAGGTCCAAGGGATACAGTAAAATTGAAGTGAAGCATCGGAATCTATAACTAGTGTCATAGGAATGGTTCAAAACATAGTCAGTAAGATGAGTCAGTCTTCATGTACTTAAGTCGCCATTGTGCCTTTTGTATTTCATTCCGATGCATTTTCTGTGTTTCATCGTCAATAAGAAGGTCCAAGGGATACAGTAAACCTGAAGTCAAGCATCGGAATCTATAACTAGTGTCACAGGAATGGTTCAAAACATAGTCAGTACTTATGTCTTCATTGTGCCTTTTGTATTTCATTCCGATGCAATTTCTGTGTTTCATCGTCAATAAGAAGGTCCAAGGTATACAGTAAACCTGAAGTGAAGCATCGGAATCTATAACTAGTGTCATAGGAGTGGTTCAAAACATTGACAGTAAGAAGAGTCAGTATTCTTGTACTTGTGTCGGCATTGTGCCTTTTGTATTTAATTCCGATGCAATTTCTGTGTTTCATCGTCAATAAGAAGGTCCAAGGGATACACTAAATCTAAAGTGAAGCATCGGAATCTATAACTAGTGTCACAGGAATGGTTAAAAACATAGTCAGTTCTTAAGTCGGCATTGTGCCTTTTGTATTTCATTCCGATGCAATTTCTGTGTTTCATCGTCAATAAGAAGGTCCAAGGGATACAGTAAATCTGAAGTGAAGCATCGGAATCTATAACTAGTGTCATAGGAATGGTTCAAAACATAGTCAGAAAGAAGAGTCAGTCTTCTTGTACTGAAGTCGGCATTGTGCCTTTTGTATTTAATTCCGATGCAACTTCTGTGTTTCATCGATAATAAGAAGGTCCAAGGGATACAGTAAACCTGAAGTGAAGCATCGGAATCTATAACTAGTGTCATAGGAATGGTTCAAAACATAGACAGTAAGAAGAGTCAGTATTCTTGTACTTGTGTCGGCATTTTGCCTTTTGTATTTAATTCCGATGCAATTTCTTTGTTTCATCGTCAGTAAGAAGGTCCAAGGGAGACAGTAAACCTTAAGTGAAGCATCGGAATCTATAACTAGTGTCACAGGAATGGTTCAAAACATAGTCAGTAAGAAGAAACAGTCTTCTTGTACTTGAGTCGGCGTTGTGCCTTTTGTATTTAATTCCGATACAAATTCTGTGTTTCATCGTCAACAAGAAGGTCAGAGGGATACAGTAAAACTGAAGTGAAGCATCGCATTCAATAACTAGGGTCATAGGAATGGTTAAAAACATAGACAGTAAGAAGAGTAAGTCTTCTTGTACTTGAGTCGTCATTGTGCCTTTTGTATTTAATTCCGATGCAACTTCTGTGTTTCATCGTCAATAAGAAGGTCCAAGGGAAACAGTAAACCTGAAGTGAAGCATTGGAATCTGTAACTAGTGTCATAGGAATGGTTCAAAACATAGACAGTAAGAAGAGTCAGTCTTTTTGTACTTGAGTCTGCATTGTGCCTTTTGTATTTATTTCCGATGCACTCTCTGTGTTTCATCGTCAATAAGAAGGTCAGAGGGATACAATAAACCAGAAGTGAAGCATCGGAATCTATGACTAGTGTCACAGGAATGTATCGAAACATAGTCAGTAAGAAGAGTCGGTCTTCATTTACTTATTTCGGCATTGTGCCTTTTTATTTAATTCCGGTGCAATTTCTGTGTTTCAACGTCAATAAGAAAGTCAGAGGGATACAGTAAACCTGAAGTGAAGCATCGGAATCAATAACTAGTGTCACAGGAATGGTTCAAAACATAGTCAGTAAGAACAGTCAGTCTTGTTGTCCTTAAGTCGGCATTGTGCCTTTTGTATTTAATTCCGATGCAATTTCTGTGTTTCATCGTCAATAAAAAGGTCCAAGGGATACAGTAAACCTGAAGTGAAGCATCGGAATCTATAACTAGTGTCATTGGGAATGGTTCAAAATATAGACAGTAAGAAGAGTCAGTCTTTTTGTACTTGAGTCGGCATTGTGCCTTTTGTATTAAATTCCGATGCAATTTCTGTGTTTCATCGTCAATAAGAAGGTTTAAGGGATACAGTAAACCTGAAATCAAGCATCGGAATCTATAACTAGTGTCATAGGAATGGTTCAAAACATAGTCAGTACTTAAGTCGGCATTTTGCCTTTTGTATTTCATTCCGATGCAATCTCTGTGTTTCATCGTCAATAAGAACGTCCAAGGGATACACTAAACCTGAACTGAAGCATCGGAATCTATAACTAGTGTCACAGGAATGGTTCAAAACATAGTCAGTAAGATGAGTCAGTCTTCATGTACTTGAGTCGGCATTGTGCCTTTTGTATTAAATTCCGATGCAACTTCTGTGTTTCATCGTCAATAAGAAGGTCCAAGGGAAACAGTAAACCTGAAGTGAAGCATCGGAATCTATAACTAGTGTCATAGGAATGGTTCAATACATAGACAGTAAGATGAGTCAGTCTTCTTGTACTTGAGTCGGCATTGTGCCTTTTGTATTTAATTCCGATGCAATTTCTGTGTTTCATCGTCAATAAGAAGGTCTGAGGGATACAGTAAACCTGAAGTGAAGCATTGGAATCTATAACTAGTGTCACAGGAATGGTTCTAAACATAGCCAGTAAGAAGAGTCGGCCTTCATGTACTTATGCCGGCATTGTGCCGTTTGTACTTAATTCCGGTGCAATTTCTGTGTTTCAACGTCAATAAGAAGGTCCAAGGGATACAGTAAACCTGAAGTGAAGCATCGGAATCTATAACTTGTGTCACAGGAATGGTTCAAAGCATTGTCAGTAATAACAGTCAGTCTTCTCGTCCTTAAGTCGGCATTGTGCCATATGTATTTAATTCCGATGCAATTTCTGTGTTTCATCGTCAATAAGAAGGTCCAAGGGAAACAGTAAACCTGAAGTGAAGCAACGGAATCTATAACTAGTGTCATAGGAATGGTTCAAAACATAGACAGTAAGAAGAGTCAGTCTTCTTGTACTTGAGTCGGCATTGTGCCTTTTGTATTTAATTCCGATGCAATTTCTGTGTTTCATCGTCAATAAGAGGGTCCAAGGGATACAGTAAACCTGAAGTGAAGCATCGGAATCTATAACTAGTGTCACAGGAATGGTTCAAATCATAGTCAGTAAGAAGAGTCGGTCTTCATGTACTTAAGTCGGCATTGTGCCTTTTGTATTTAATCCCGATCCAATTTCTGTGTTTCATCGTCAATAAGAAGGTCAAAGGGATACAGTAAACCTGAAGTGAAGCATCGGAAACTATAACTAGTGCCATAGGAATGGTTCAAAACATAGACAGTAAGAAGAGTCAGTCTTCTTGTACTTTGAGTCGACATTGTGCCTTTTGTATTTAATTCCGATGCAATTTCTGTGTTTCATCGTCAATAAGAAGGTCCAAGGGATGTAGTAAACCTGAAGTGAAGCATCGGAATCTATAACTAGTGTCATAGGAATGGTTCAAAACATAGTCAGTAAGATGAGTCAGTCTTCATGTACTTAAGTCGCCATTGTGCCTTTTGTATTTAAATCCGATGCAATTTCTGTGTTTCATCGTCAATAAGAAGGTCAGAGGGATACAGTAAAAATGAAGTCAAGCATCGGAATCTGTAACTAGTGTCACAGGAATGGTTCAAAACATAGTCAGTACTTAAGTCGGCATTGAGCCTTTTGTATTTCATTCCGATGCAATTTCTGTGTTTCGTCGTCAATAAGAAGGTCCAAGGGATACAGTAAACCTGAACTGAAGCATCGGAATCTATAACTAGTGTCACAGGAATGGTTCAAAACATAGTCAGTAAGATGAGTCAGTCTTCATGTACTTAAGTCGCCATTCTGCCTTTTGTATTTAATTCCGACGCAATTTCTGTGTTCATCGTCAATGAGAGGGTCAGAGGGATACAGTAAACCTGAAGTGAAGCTTCGGAATCAATAACTAGTGTCATAGGAATGGTTCAAAACATAGACAGTAAGAAGAGTCTGTATTCTTGTACTTGTGTCGGCATTTTGCCTTTTGTATTTAATTCCGATGCAATTTCTGTGTTTCATCGTCAATAAGAAGGTCCAAGAGATACAGTAAACCTAAAGTGAAGCATCGGAATCTATAACTAGTGTCACAGGAATGGTTCAAAACATAGTCAGTACTTAAGTCGGCATTGTGCCTTTTGTATTTCATTCCGATGCAATTTCTGTGTTTCATCGTCAATAAGAAGGTCCAAGGTATACAGTAAACCTGAAGTGAAGCATCGAAATCTATAACTAGTGTCACAGGAATGGTTCAAAACATAGTCAGTACCTATGTCGGCATTGTGCCTTTTGTATTTCATTCCGATGCAATATCTGTGTTTCATCGTCAATAAGAAGGTCCAAGGAAACAGTAAACCTGAAGTGAGGCATCGAAATCTATAACTAGTGACACAGGAATGGTTCAAAACATAGTCAGGAAGAAGAGTCAGTCTTCTTGTACTGAAGTCGGCATTGTGCCTTTTGTATTTAATTCCGATGCAACTTCTGAGTTTCATCGTTAATAAGAAGGTCCAAGGGATACAGTAAACCTCAAGTGAAGCATCGGAATCTATAACTAGTGTCACAGGAATGGTTCAAAACATAGTCAGTACTTAAGTCGGCATTGTGCCTTTTGTATTTCATTCCGATGCAATTTCTGTGTTTCATCGTCAATAAGAAGGTCCAAGGTATACAGTAAACCTGAAGTGAAGCATCGAAATCTATAACTAGTGTCACAGGAATGGTTCAAAGCATAGTCAGAAAGTAGAGTCAGTCTTCTTGTCCTGAAGTCGGCATTGTGCCTTTTGTATTTAATTCCGATGCAACTTCTGTGTTTCATCGTTAATAAGAAGGTCCAAGGGATACAGTAAATCTGAAGTGAAGCATCGGAATCTATAACTAGTGTCATAGGAATGGTTCAAAACATAGTCAGAAAGAAGAGTCAGTCTTCTTGTACTGAAGTCGGCATTGTGCCTTTTGTATTTAATTCCGATGCAACTTCTGTGTTTCATCGATAATAAGAAGGTCCAAGGGATACAGTAAACCTGAAGTAAAGCATCGGAATCTATAACTAGTGTCATAGGAATGGTTCAAAACATAGACAGTAAGAAGAGTCAGTATTCTTGTACTTGTGTCGGCATTTTGCCTTTTGTATTTAATTCCGATGCAATTTCTTTGTTTCATCGTCAGTAAGAAGGTCCAAGGGAGACAGTAAACCTTAAGTGAAGCATCGGAATCTATAACTAGTGTCACAGGAATGGTTCAAAACATAGTCAGTACTTAAGTCGGCATTGTGCCTTTTGTATTTCATTCCGGTGCAATTTCTGTGTTTCATCGTCAATAAGAAGGTCCAAGGGATACAGTAAAATTGAAGTGAAGCATCGGAATCTATAACTAGTGTCATAGGAATGGTTCAAAACATAGTCAGTAAGATGAGTCAGTCTTCATGTACTTAAGTCGCCATTGTGCCTTTTGTATTTCATTCCGATGCATTTTCTGTGTTTCATCGTCAATAAGAAGGTCCAAGGGATACAGTAAACCTGAAGTCAAGCATCGGAATCTATAACTAGTGTCACAGGAATGGTTCAAAACATAGTCAGTACTTATGTCTTCATTGTGCCTTTTGTATTTCATTCCGATGCAATTTCTGTGTTTCATCGTCAATAAGAAGGTCCAAGGTATACAGTAAACCTGAAGTGAAGCATCGGAATCTATAACTAGTGTCATAGGAGTGGTTCAAAACATTGACAGTAAGAAGAGTCAGTATTCTTGTACTTGTGTCGGCATTGTGCCTTTTGTATTTAATTCCGATGCAATTTCTGTGTTTCATCGTCAATAAGAAGGTCCAAGGGATACAGTAAATCTAAAGTGAAGCATCGGAATCTATAACTAGTGTCACAGGAATGGTTAAAAACATAGTCAGTTCTTAAGTCGGCATTGTGCCTTTTGTATTTCATTCCGATGCAATTTCTGTGTTTCATCGTCAATAAGAAGGTCCAAGGGATACAGTAAATCTGAAGTGAAGCATCGGAATCTATAACTAGTGTCATAGGAATGGTTCAAAACATAGTCAGAAAGAAGAGTCAGTCTTCTTGTACTGAAGTCGGCATTGTGCCTTTTGTATTTAATTCCGATGCAACTTCTGTGTTTCATCGATAATAAGAAGGTCCAAGGGATACAGTAAACCTGAAGTGAAGCATCGGAATCTATAACTAGTGTCATAGGAATGGTTCAAAACATAGACAGTAAGAAGAGTCAGTATTCTTGTACTTGTGTCGGCATTTTGCCTTTTGTATTTAATTCCGATGCAATTTCTTTGTTTCATCGTCAGTAAGAAGGTCCAAGGGAGACAGTAAACCTTAAGTGAAGCATCGGAATCTATAACTAGTGTCACAGGAATCGTTCAAAACATAGTCAGTAAGAAGAGTCGGAATTGTGCCTTTTGTATTTCATTCCGGTGCAATTTCTGTGTTTCATCGTCAATAAGAAGGTCCAAGGGATACAGTAAAATTGAAGTGAAGCATCGGAATCTATAACTAGTGTCATAGGAATGGTTCAAAACATAGTCAGTAAGATGAGTCAGTCTTCATGTACTTAAGTCGCCATTGTGCCTTTTGTATTTCATTCCGATGCATTTTCTGTGTTTCATCGTCAATAAGAAGGTCCAAGGGATACAGTAAACCTGAAGTCAAGCATCGGAATCTATAACTAGTGTCACAGGAATGGTTCAAAACATAGTCAGTACTTATGTCTTCATTGTGCCTTTTGTATTTCATTCCAATGCAATTTCTGTGTTTCATCGTCAATAAGAAGGTCCAAGGTATACAGTAAACCTGAAGTGAAGCATCGGAATCTATAACTAGTGTCATAGGAGTGGTTCAAAACATTGACAGTAAGAAGAGTCAGTATTCTTGTACTTGTGTCGGCATTGTGCCTTTTGTATTTAATTCCGATGCAATTTCTGTGTTTCATCGTCAATAAGAAGGTCCAAGGGATACAGTAAATCTAAAGTGAAGCATCGGAATCTATAACTAGTGTCACAGGAATGGTTAAAAACATAGTCAGTTCTTAAGTCGGCATTGTGCCTTTTGTATTTCATTCCGATGCAATTTCTGTGTTTCATCGTCAATAAGAAGGTCTGAGGGATACAGTAATCCTGAAGTGAAGCATCGGAATCTATAACTAGTGTCACAGGAATGGTTCAAAACATAGTCAGTAAGAAGAGTCGGTCTTCATGTACTTATGTCGGCATTGTGCCTTTTGTATTTAATTCCGGTGCAATTTCTGTGTTTCAACGTCAATAAGAAAGTCAGAGGGATACAGTAAACCTGAAGTGAAGCATCGGAATTCTATAACTAGTGTCAAATGGATTGGTTCAGAACATAGACAGGAAGAAGAGTCAGTCTTCTTGTACTTGAGTCGGCATTCTGCCTTTTGTATTAAATTCCGATGCAATTTCTGTGTTTCATCGTCAATATGAAGGTCCTGGGATACAGTAATCCTGAAGTCAAGCATCGGAATCTATAACTAGTGTCACAGGGATGGTTCAAAACATAGACAATAAGAAGATTCAGTCTTTTTGTACTTAAGTCAGCATTGTGCCTTTTGTATTTAATTCCGATGTAGTTTCTGTGTCTCATCGTCAATAAAAAGGTCCAAATGATACAATAAACCTGAAGTGAAGCATCGGAATCTATAACTAGTGTCAATGAAATGGTTCAAAACATAGACAGTAAGAAGAGTCAGTTTTCTTGTACTTAAGTCGGCATTGTGCCTCTTGTATTTAATTCCGATGCAATTTCTGTGTTTCATCGTCAATACGAAGGTCAGAGGGATACAGTAAACCTGAGGTGAAGCATCGGAATCTATAACTAGTGTCACAGGAATGGTTCAAAACATAGTCAGCAAGAAGAGTCGGTCTTCATGTACTTATGTCGGCATTGTGCCTTTTGTATTTAATTCCGGTGCAATTTCTGTGTTTCAACGTCAATAAGAATGTCAGAGGGATACAGTAAACCTGAAGTGAAGCATAGGAATCTATAACTAGTGTCACAGGAATGGTTCAAAACATAGACAGGAAGAAAAGTCAGTCTTCTTGTACTTGAGTCGGCATTCTGCCTTTTGTATTAAATGCAATTTCTGTGTTTCATCGTCAATATGAAGGTCCTAGGGATACAGTTATCCTGAAGACCAGCATCGGAATCTATAACTAGTGTCACAGGAATGGTTCAAAACATAGACAAAAAGAAGATTCAGTCTTTTTGTACTTAAGTCAGCATTATGCCTTTTGTATTTAAATCCGATGTAGTTTCTGTGTTTCATCGTCAATAAAAAGGTCCAAATGATACAATAAACCTGAAGTGAAGCATCGGAATCTATAACTAGTGTCAATGAAATGGTTCAAAACATAGACAGTAACAGAGTCAGTCTTCTTGTACTTAAGTCGGCTTTGTGCCTCTTGTATTTAATTCCGGTGCAATATCTGTGTTTCATCGTCAATAAGAAGGTCAGAGCGATACAGTAAACCTGAAGTGAAGCATCGGAATCTATAACTAGTGTCGTAGGAATGGTTAAAAGCATAGACAGTAAGAAGAGTAAGTCTTCTTGTACTTGAGTCGGCATTGTGCCTTATGTATTTAATTCCGATGCAAATTCTGTGTTTCATCGTCAATAAGAAGGTCAGTGGGATACAGTAAACCTGAGGTGAAGCATCGGAATATATAACTAGTGTCACAGGAATGGTTCAAAACATAGTCAGTAAGAACAGTCGGTCTTCATGTACTTATGTTGGCGTTGTGCCTTTTGTATTTAATTCCAGTGCAATTGCTGTGTTTCAACGTCAATAAGAAGGTCCAAGGGATACAGTACACCTGAAGTGAAGCATCGGAATCAATAACTAGTGTCACAGGAATCGTTCAAAACATAGTCAGTAAGAAGAGTCGGTCTTCATGTACTTAAGTCGGCTTTGTGCCTTTTGTATTTAATTCCGATGCAATTTCTGTGTTTCATCGTCAATAAGAAGGTCCAAGGGATACAGTAAACCTGAAGTGAAGCATCGGAATCTATAACTAGTGCCACAGGAACGGTTCAAAGCATGGTCAAGAAGATGAGTCAGTCTTCATGTACTTAAGCCGCCATTGTGCCTTTTGTATTTAATTCCGATGCAATTTCTGTGTTTCATCGTCAATAAGAAGGTCAGAGGGATACAGTAAACCTGAAGTGAAGCATCGGAATCAATATCTAGTGTCATAGGAATGGTTCAAAACATAGACAGTAAAAAGAGTCGGTCTTCTTGTACTTGAGTCGGCATTGTGCCTTTTGTATTAAATTCCGATGCAATTTCTGTGTTTCATCGTCAATAAGAAGGCCCAAGGGATACAGTAAACCTGAAGTGAAGCATCGGAATCTATAACTAGTGTCACAGGAATGGTTCAAAACATAGTCAGTAAGAAGAGTCGGTCTTCATTTACTTATGTCGGCATTGTGCCTTTTGTATTAAATTCCGGTGCAATTTCTGTGTTTCAACGTCAATAAGAAAGTCAGAGGGATACAGTAAACCTGAAGTGAAGCATCGGAATCTATAACTAGTGTCACAGGAATGGTTCAAAGCATAGTCTGTAAGAACAGTCAGTCTTCTTGTCCTTAAGTCGGCATTGTGCCTTTTGTATTTAATTCCGATGCAATTTCTGTGTTTCATCGTCAATAAGAAGGTCCAAGGGATACAGTAAACCTGAAGTGAAGCATCGGAATCTATAACTAGTGTCATAGGAATGGTTCAAATCATAGTCAGTAAGAAGAGTCAGTCTTCTTGTACTTGAGTCAGCATTGTGCCTTTTGTATTTAATTCCGATGCAATATCTGTGTTTCATCGTCAATTAGAAGGTCCAAGGGATACAGTAAACCTGAAGTGAAGCATCGGAATCTATAACTAGTGTCACAGGAATGGTTCAAAACATAGTCAGTAAGATGAGTCGGTCTTCATGTACTTAAGTCGGCATTGTGCCTTTTGTATTTAATACCGATAAAATTTCTGTGTTTCATCGTCAATAAGAAGGTCAAAGGGGTACAGTAAACCTGAAGTGAAGCATCGTAATCTATAACTAGTGCCATAGGAATGGTTCAAAGCATAGACAGTAAGAAGAGTCAGTCTTCTTGTACTTGAGTCGGCATTGTGCCTTTTGTATTAAATTCCGATGCAATTTCTGTGTTTCATCGTCAATAAGAAGGCACAAGGGATACAGTAAACCTGAAGTGAAGCATCGGAATCTATAACTAGTGTCACAGGAATGGTTCAAAACATAGTCAGTAAGAAGAGTCGGTCTTCATGTACTTATGTCGGCATTCTGCATTTTGTATTTAATTCCGGTGCAATTTCTGTGTTTCAACGTCAATAAGAAAGTCAGAGGGATACAGTAAACCTGAAGTGAAGCATCGGACTCTATAACTAGCGTCACAGGAATGGTTCAAAGCATAGTCTGTAAGAACAGTCAGTCTTCTTGTCCTTAAGTCGGCATTGTGCCTTTTGTATTTAATTCCGATGCAATTTCTGTGTTTCATCGTCAATAACAAGGTCCAAGGGATACAGTAAACCTGAAGTGAAGCGTCGGAATCTATAACTAGTGTCATAGGAATGGTTCAAAACATAGTCAGTAAGAAGAGTCAGTCTTCTTGTACTTGAGTCAGCATTGTGCCTTTTGTATTTAATTCCGATGCAATATCTGTGTTTCATCGTCAATTAGAAGGTCCAAGGGATACAGTAAACCTGAAGTGAAGCATCGGAATCTATAACTAGTGTCACAGGATTGGTTCAAAACATAGTCAGTAAGAAGAGTCGGTCTTCATGTACTTAAGTCGGCATTGTGCCTTTTGTATTTAATACCGATGAAATTTCTGTGTTTCATCGTCAATAAGAAGGTCAAAGGGATACAGTAAACCTGAAGTGAAGCATCGGAATCTATAACTAGTGCCATAGGAATGGTTCAAAGCATAGACAGTAAGAAGAGTCAGTCTTCTTGTACTTGAGTCGGCATTGTGCATTTTGTATTTAATTCCGATGCAATTTCTGTGTTTCATCGTCAATAAGAAGAACAGAAGGATACAGTAAACCTGAAGTCAAGCATCGGAATCAATATCTAGTGTCATAGGAATGGTTCAAAACATAGACAGTAAAAAGAGTCAGTCTTCTTGTACTTGAGTCGGCATTGTGCCTTTTGTATTAAATTCCGATGCAATTTCTGTGTTTCATCGTCAATAAGAAGGCACAAGGGATACAGTAAACCTGAAGTGAAGCATTGGAATCTATAACTAGTGTCACAGGAATGGTTCAAAACATAGTCAGTAAAAAGAGTCAGTCTTCTTGTACTTGAGTCGGCATTGTGCCTTTTGTATTAAATTCCGGTGCAATTTCTGTGTTTCAACGTCAATAAGAAAGTCAGAGGGATACAGTAAACCTGAAGTGAGGCATCGGAATCCATAACTAGTGTCACAGGAATGGTTCAAAGCATAGTCTGTAAGAACAGTCAGTCTTCTTGTCCTTAAGTCGTCATTGTGCCTTTTGTATTTAATACCGATGAAATTTCTGTGTTTCATCGTCAATAAGAAGGTCAAAGGGATACAGTAAACCTGAAGTGAAGCATCGGAATCTATAACTAGTGCCATAGGAATGGTTCAAAGCATAGACAGTAAGAAGAGTCAGTCTTCTTGTACTTGAGTCGGCATTGTGCCTTTTGTATTAAATTCCGATGCAATTTCTGTGTTTCATCGTCAATAAGAAGGTCCAAGGGATACAGTAAACCTGGAGTGAAGCATAGGAATTTATAACTAGTGTCACAGGAATGGGTCAAAGCATAGTCAGTAAGAAGATTCAGTCTTCATGTACTTAAGTCGACATTGTGCCTTTTGTATTTCTTTCCGATGCAATTTCTGTGTATCATCGACAACAAGAAGGTCAGAGGGATACAGTAAAACTGAAGTGAAGCATCGGAATCAATAACTAGTGTCATAGGAATGGTTAAAAACATAGACAGTAAGAAGAGTAAGTCTTCTTGTACTTGAGTCGGCATTGTGCCTTTTGTATTTAATTCCGATGCAACTTCTGTGTTTCATCGTCAATAAGAAGGTCCAAGGGAAACAGTAAACCTGAAGTGAAGCATCGGAATCTATAACTAGTGTCATAGGAATGGTTCAAAACATAGACCGTAAGAAGAGGCAGTCTTCTTGTACTTGAGTCGGCATTGTGCCCTTTGTATTTAATTCCGATGCAATTTCTGTGTTTCATCGTCAATAAGAAGGTCAGAGGGATACAGTAAACCTGAAGTGAAGCATCGGAATCTATAACTAGTGTCACAGGAATGGTTCAAAACATAGTCAGTAAGAAGAATCGGTCTTCATGTACTTATGTCGGCATTCTGCCTTTTGTATTTAATTCCGGTGCATTTTCTGTGTTTCAACGTCAATAAGAAAGTCAGAGGGACACAGTAAACCTGAAGTGAAGCATCGGAATCTATAACTAGTGTCACAGGAATGGTTCAAAGCATAGTCAGTATGAACAGTCAGTCTTCTTGTCCTTATGTCGGCATTGTGCATTTTGTATTTAATTCCGATGCAATTTCTGTGTTTCATCGTCTATAAGAAGGTCCAAGGGATACAGTAAACCTGAAGTGAAGCATCGGAATCTATAACTACTGTCATAGGAATGGTTCAAAACATAGTCAGTAAGAAGAGTCAGTCTTCTTGTACTTGAGTCGGCATTGTGCCTTTTGTATTTAATTCCGATGCAATATCTGTGTTTCATCGTCAATAAGAAGGTCCAAGGGATACAGTAAACTTGATGTGAAGCATCGGAATCTATAACTAGTGTCACAGGAATGGTTCAAAACATAGTCAGTAAGAAGAGTCGGTCTTCATGTACTTAAGTCGGCATTGTTTCTTTTCTATTTAATCCCGATGCAATTTCTGTGTTTCATCGTCAATAAGAAGGTCAAAGGGATACAGTAAACCTGAAGTGAAGCATCGGAATCTATAACTAGTGCCATAGGAATGGTTCAAAGCATAGACAGTAAGAAGAGTCAGTCTTCTTGAACTTGAGTCGGCATTGTGCCTTTTGGATTTAATTCCGATGCAATATCTATGTTTCATCGTCAATAAGAAGGTCCAAGGGATATAGTAAACCTGGAGTGAAGCATAGGAATTTATAACTAGTGTCACAGGAATGGGTCAAAACATAGTCAGTACTTAAGTCGTCATTGTGCCTTTTGTATTTCATTCCGATGCAATTTCTGTGTTTCATCGTCAATAAGAAGGTCCAAGGGATACAGCAAACCTGGAGTGAAGCATCGGAATCAATAACTAGTGTCACAGGAATCGTTCAAAACATAGTCAGTAAGAAGAGTCGGTCTTCATGTACTTAAGTCGGCATTGTGCCTTTTGTATTTAATTCCGATGCAATTTCTGTGTTTCATCGTCAATAAGAAGGTCCAAGGGATACAGTAAACCTGAAGTGAAGCATCGGAATCTATAACTAGTGCCACAGGAATGGTTCAAAACATAGTCAGTAAGATGAGTCAGTCTTCATGTACTTATGTCGCCATTGTGCCTTTTGTTTTTAATTCCGATGCCATTTCTGTGTTTCATCGCCAATAAGAAGGTCAGAGGGATACAGTAAACCTGAAGTGAAGCATCGGAATCAATAACTAGTGTCATAGGAATGGTTCAAAACATAGACAGTAAGAAGAGTAAGTCTTCTTGTACTTGAGTCGGCATTGTGCCTTTTGTATTAAATTCAGATGCAATTTCTGTGTTTCATCGCCAATAAGAAGGTCCAAGGGATACAGTAAACCTGGAGTGAAGCTTAGGAATTTATAACTAGTGTCACAGGAATGGGTCAAAACATAGTCAGTAAGAAGAGTCAGTCTTCATGTACTTAAGTCGCCATTGTGCCTTTTGTATTTAATTCCGATGCAAATTCTGTGTTTCATCGTCAACAAGAAGGTCAGAGGGATACAGTAAAACTGAAGTGAAGCATCGGAATCAATAACTAGTGTCATAGGAATGGTTCAAAACATAGACAGTAAGAAGAGTCAGTCTTCTTGTACTTGAGTCAGCATTGTGCCTTTTGTATTTAATTCCGGTGCAATTTCTGTGTTTCAACGTCAATAAGAAAGTCAGAGGGATACAGTAAACCTGAAGTGAAGCATCGGAATCTATAACTAGTGTCACAGGAATGGTTCAAAGCATAGTCAGTAAGAACAGTCAGTCTTCTTGTCCTTAAGTCGGCATTGTGCCTTTTGTACTTAATTCCAATGCAATTTCTGTGTTTCATCGTCAATAACAAGGTCCAAGGGATTCAGTAAACCTGAAGTGAAGCATCGGAATCTATAACTAGTGTCACAGGAATTGTTCAAAACATAGACAGTAAGAAGAGTCAGTCTTCTTGTACTTAAGTCGGATTTGTGCCTTTTGTATTTAATTCCGATGCAATTTCTCTGTTTCATCGTCAATAAGAATGTCAAAGTGATACAGTAAACCTCAAGTGAAGCATCTGAAACTATAACTAGTGTCACCGGAATGGTTCAAAACATAGACAGTAAGAAGAGTCGGTCTGCTTGTACTTAAGTCGGCATTGTGCCTTTTGTATTTGATTCCGATGCAATTTCTGTGTTTCATCGTCAATAAGAAGGTCCAAGTGATACACTAAACCTGAAGTGAAGCATCGGAAACTGTAACTAGTGTCACCGGAATGGTTCAAAACGTAGACAGTAAGAAGTGTCAGTCTTCAAGTACTTAAGTCGGCATTGTGCCTTTTGTATTTAATTCCGATGCAACTTCTGTGTTTCATCGTCAATAAGAAGGTCCAAGGGAAACAGTAAACCTGAAGTGAAGCATCGGAATCTATAACTAGTGTCATAGGAATGGTTCAAAACATAGACCGTAAGAAGAGGCAGTCTTCTTGTACTTGAGTCGGCATTGTGCCCTTTGTATTTAATTCCGATGCAATTTCTGTGTTTCATCGTCAATAAGAAGGTCAGAGGGATACAGTAAACCTGAAGTGAAGCATCGGAATCTATAACTAGTGTCACAGGAATGGTTCAAAACATAGTCAGTAAGAAGAGTCGGTCTTCATGTACTTATGTCGGCATTCTGCCATTTGTATTTAATTCCGGTGCATTTTCTGTGTTTCAACGTCAATAAGAAAGTTAGAGGGACACAGTAAACCTGAAGTGAAGCATCGGAATCTATAACTAGTGTCACAGGAATGGTTCAAAGCATAGTCAGTAAGAACAGTCAGTGTTCTTGTCCTTAAGTCGGCATTGTGCATTTTGTATTTCATTCCGGTGCAATTTCTGTGTTTCATCGTGAATAAGAAGGTCCAAGGGATACAGTAAACCTGAAATCAAGCATCGGAATCTATTACTAGTGTCACAGGAATGGTTCAAAACATAGTCAGTACTTAAGTCGGCATTGTGCCTTTTGTATTTCATTCCGGTGCAATTTCTGTGTTTCATCGTGAATAAGAAGGTCCAAGGGATACAGTAAACCTGAACTAAAGCATCGGAATCTATAACTACAGTCACAGGAATGGTTCAAAACATAGTCAGAAAGAAGAGTCAGTCTTCTTGTACTGAAGTCGGCATTGTGCCTTTTGTATTTAATTCCGATGCAACTTCTGTGTTTCATCGTTAATAAGAAGGTCCAAGGGATACAGTAAACCAGAAGTGAAGCATCGGAATCTATAACTAGTGTCATAGGAATGGTTCAAAACATAGACAGTAAGAAGAGTCAGTATTCTTGTACTTGTGTCGGCATTGTGCCTTTTGTATTTAATTCCGATGCAATTTCTGTGTTTCATCGTCAATAAGAAGGTCCAAGGGATACAGTAAACGTTAAGTGAAGCATCGGAATCTATAACTAATGTCATAGGAATGGTTCAAAACATAGTCAGTACTTAAGTCGGCATTTTGCCTTTTGTATTTCATTCCGATGCAATCTCTGTGTTTCATCGTCAGTAAGAAGGTCCAAGGGATACAGTAAACCTGAACTGAAGCATCGGAATCTATAACTAGTGTCACAGGAATGGTTCAAAACATAGTCAGTAAGATGAGTCAGTCTTCATGT
Organism: Schistocerca americana; assembly: GCF_021461395.2. Taxonomy (NCBI): domain Eukaryota; kingdom Metazoa; phylum Arthropoda; class Insecta; order Orthoptera; family Acrididae; genus Schistocerca; species Schistocerca americana. The sequence goes on along the minus strand of NC_060130.1, from coordinate 33,811,246 downwards.
ACTTAAGTCGCCATTCTGCCTTTTGTATTTAATTCCGACGCAATTTCTGTGTTTCATCGTCAATGGGAAGGTCAGAGGGATACAGTTAACCTGAAGTGAAGCATCGGAATCAATAACTAGTTTCATAGGAATGGTTCAAGACATAGACAGTAAGAAGAGTCGGTCTTCATGCACTTATGTCGGCATTGTGCCTTTTGTATTAAATTCCGATGCAATTTCTGTGTTTCATCGTCAATAAGAAGGTCCAAGGGATACAGTAAACCTAAAGTCAAGCATCGGAATTTATAACTAGTGTCACAGGAATGGTTCAAAACATAGTCAGTACTTAAGTCAGCGTTGTGCCTTTTGTATTTCATTCCGATGCAATTTCTGTGTTTCATCGTCAATAAGAAGGTCCAAGGTATACAGTAAACCTGAAGTGAAGCATCGAAATCTATAACTAGTGTCACAGGAATGGTTCAAAACATAGTCAGAAAGAAAAGTCAGTCTTCTTGTACTGATGTCGGCATTGTGCCTTTTGTATTTAATTCCGATGCAACTTCTGTGTTTCATCGTTAATACGAAGGTCCAAGGGATACTGTAAACCTGAAGTGAAGCATCGGAACCTATAACATGTGTCACAGGAATGGTTCAAAACATAGACAATAAGAAGAGTCAGTATTCTTGTACTTGAGTCGGCATTGTGCCTTTTGTATTTAATTCCGATGCAATTTCTGTGTTTCATCGTCAATAAGAAGGTCCAAGGGATACAGTAAACCAAAAGTGAAGCATCGGAATCGATAACTAGTGTTAATGGAATGGTTCAAAACATAGACAGTAAGAAGAGTCAGTCTTCTTGTACTTAAGTCGGCATTGTGCCTTTTGTATTTAATTCCGATGCAATTTCTATGTTTCATCGTCAATAAGAAGGTCAGAGGGATAGAGTAAACCTACAGTGAAGCATCGGAATCTATAACTAGTGTCACAGGAATGGTTAAAAACATAGACAGTAAGAAGAGTCAGTCTTCTTGTCCTTAAGTCGGCATTGTGCCTTTTGTATTTAATTCCGATGCAATTTCTGTGTTTCATCGTCAATAAGAAGGTCCAAGGGATACAGTAAACCTAGAGTGAAGCATCGGAATCTATAACTAGTGTCACAGGAATGGTTCAAAACACGGACAGTAAGACGATACAGACTTCTTGTACTTAAGTCGGCATTGTTTCTTTTGTATTTAGTTCCGATACAATTTCTGTGTAACATCGACAATAAGAAGGTCCAAGGGATACAGTAAACCTGAAGTGAAGCATCGGAATCTATAACTAGTGTCACAGGAATGGTTCAAAACATAGACAGTAAGGAGAGTCAGTCTTCTTGTACTTAAGTCGGCATTGTGCCTTTTGTATTTCATTCCGGTGCAATTTCTGTGTTTCATCGTCAATACGAAGGTCAGAGGAATGCAGTAAACCTGAAGTGAAGCATCGGAATCTATAACTAGTGTCACAGGAATGGTTCAAAACATAGACAGGAAGAAGAGGCAGTCTTCTTGTACTTGAGTCGGCATTCTGCCTTTTGTATTAAATTCCGATGCAATTTCTGTGTTTCATCGTCATTAAGAAGGTCCTAGAAATACAGTAATCCTGAAGTCAAGCATCGGAATCTATAACTAGTGTCACAGGAATGGTTCAAAACATAGACAATAAGAAGATTCAGTCTTTTTGTACTAAAGTCAGCATTGTGCCTTTTGTATTTAATTCCGATGTAGTTTCTGTGTTTCAACGTCAATAAAAAGGTCCAATTGATACAGTAAACCTGAAGTGAAGCATCGGAATCTATAACTAGTGTCAATGGAATAGTTCAAAACATAGACAGTAAGAAGAGTCAGTCTTCTTGTACTTAAGTCGGCATTGTGCCTTTTGTATTTAATTCCGATGCAATTTCTGTGTTTCATCGTCAATACGAAGGTCTGAGCGATACAGTAAACCTGAAGTGAAGCATCGGAATCTACAACTAGTGTCCCAGGAATGGTTCAAAACATAGTCAGAAAGGATAGTCAGTCTTCTTGTTCTTAAGTCAACATTGTGCCTTTTGTATTTAACTCCGATGCAAATTCTGTGTACATCGTCAATGAGAAGGTCCTAAGGATACAGTAGACCTTAAGTGAAGCATCGGAATCTATAACTAGTGTCACAGGAATTTTTCAAAACATAGTCAGTAAGAAGAGTCAGTCTTAATGTACTTAAGACGGCATTGTGCCTTTTGTATTTAATTCCGATGCAATTTCTGTGTTTCATCGTCAATAAGAAGGTCCAAGGGATACAGTAAACCTGAAGTGAAGCATCGGAATCTATAACTAGTGTCAATGGAATGGTTCAAAACATAGACAGTAAGAAGAATCAGTCTTCTTGTACTTAAGTCGGCATTGTGCCTACTGTATTTAATTCCGGTGCAATTTCTGTGTTTCATCGTCAATAAGAAGGTCAGAGGGATACAATAAACCTGAAGTGAAGCATCGGAATCTGTAACTAGTGTAACAGGAATGGTTCAAAACATAGTCAGTAAGAAGAGTCAGTCTTCTTGTCCTTAAGTCGGCCTTGTGCTTTTTGTATTTAATTCCGAACCAATTTCTGTGTTTCATCGTCAGCAAGAAGGTCCAAGGGTTACAGTAAACATGAAGTGAAGCATCGGAATCTATAACTAGTGTCACAGGAATGGTTCAAACATAGTCAGTAGGAAGAGTCAGTCTTCTTGTACTTAAGTCGGCATTTCAATAATCTATTTGATTCCGATGCAATTTCAGTGTCTCATCGTCAATAGGAAGGTCCAAATGACGCAGTAAACCTGGAGTGAAGCTTCGGAATCTATAACAAGTGTCAATTGAATGGTTGAAAACATAGACAGTAAGCAGAGTCAGTCTTCTTGTACTTAAGTCGGCATTGTGCCTTTTGTATTTAACTCCAGTGCAATTTCTGTGTTTCATAGTCAATAAGAAGGTCAGAGGGATACAGTAAATCTGAAGTGAAGCATCGGAATCTATAACTAGTGTCACAGGAAAGGTTCAAAACATAGACAGTAAGAAGATACAGTCTTCTTGTACATAAGTCGGCATTGTGCCTTTTGTATTTAATTCCGATGCACTTTCTGTGTTTCATCGTCAATAAGAAGGACCGAGGGATACAGTAAACCTGAAGTGAAGCATCGGAATCTATAACTAGTGTCACAGGAATGGTTCAAAATATAGTCAGTAAGAACAGTCGGTCTTCATGTACTTAAATCGGCATTGTGCCTTTTGTATTTAATTCCGATGCAATTTCTGTGTTTCATCGTCAATAAGAAAGTCCAAGGGATACACTAAACCCGAAATGAAGCATCGGAATCTATAACTAGTGTCACAGGAATGGTTCAAAACATAGACAGTAGGAAGAGTCAGTCTTCTTGTACTTAAATCGGCATTGTGCCATTTGTATTTAATTCCGATGCAAATTCTGTGTTTCATCGTCAATAAGAAGGTCCAAGGGATACAGTGAACCTGAAGTGAAGCATCGGAATCTATAACTAGTGTCACAGGAATGGTAAAAACATAGACAGTAAGAAGAGTCAGTCTTCTTGTACTTAAGTCGTCATTGTGCCATTTCAATTTAATTTCGATGCAATTTCTGTGTTTCATTGTCATTAAGAAGGTCAGAGGGATACAGTAAACCTGAAGTGAAGCATCGGAATCTATAACTAGTGCCATAGGAATGGTTCAAAGCATAGACAGTAAGAAGAGTCAGTCTTCTTGAACTTGAGTCGGCGTTGTGCCTTTTGTATTTAATTTCGATGCAATATCTATGTTTCATCGTCAATAAGAAGGTCCAAGGGATATAGTAAACCTGGAGTGAAGCATAGGAATTTATAACTAGTGTCACAGGAATGGGTCAAAACATAGTCAGTACTTAAGTCGTCATTGTGCCTTTTGTATTTCATTCCGATGCAATTTCTGTGTTTCATCGTCAATAAGAAGGTCCAAGGGATACAGCAAACCTGGAGTGAAGCATCGGAATCAATAACTAGTGTCACAGGAATCGTTCAAAACATAGTCAGTAAGAAGAGTCGGTGTTCATGTACTTAAGTCGGCATTGTGCCTTTTGTATTTAATTCCGATGCAATTTCTGTGTTTCATCATCAATAAGAAGGTCCAAGGGATACAGTAAACCTGAAGTGAAGCATCGGAATCTATAACTAGTGCCACAGGAATGGTTCAAAACATAGTCAGTAAGATGAGTCAGTCTTCATGTACTTATGTCGCCATTGTGCCTTTTGTTTTTAATTCCGATGCAATTTCTGTGTTTCATCGTCAATAAGAAGGTCAGAGGGATACAGTAAACCTGAAGTGAAGCATCGGAATCAATAACTAGTGTCATAGGAATGGTTCAAAACATAGACAGTAAGAAGAGTAAGTCTTCTTGTACTTGAGTCGGCATTGTGCCTTTTGTATTAAATTCAGATGCAATTTCTGTGTTTCATCGCCAATAAGAAGGTCCAAGGGATACAGTAAACCTGGAGTGAAGCTTAGGAATTTATAACTAGTGTCACAGGAATGGGTCAAAACATAGTCAGTAAGAAGAGTCAGTCTTAATGTACTTAAGTCGCCATTGTGCCTTTTGTATTTAATTCCGATGCAAATTCTGTGTTTCATCGTCAACAAGAAGGTCAGAGGGATACAGTAAAACTGAAGTGAAGCATCGGAATCAATAACTAGTGTCATAGGAATGGTTCAAAACATAGACAGTAAGAAGAGTCAGTCTTCTTGTACTTGAGTCAGCATTCTGCCTTTTGTATTTAATTCCGGTGCAATTTCTGTGTTTCAACGTCAATAAGAAAGTCAGAGGGATACAGTAAACCTGAAGTGAAGCATCGGAATCTATAACTAGTGTCACAGGAATGGTTCAAAGCATAGTCTGTAAGAACAGTCAGTCTTCTTGTCCTTGAGTCGGCATTGTGCCTTTTGTATTTAATTCCAATGCAATTTCTGTGTTTCATCGTCAATAAAAAGGTCCAAGGGATACAGTAAACCTTAAGTGAAGCATCGGAATCTATAACTAATGTCATAGGAATGGTTCAAAACATAGTCAGTACTTAAGTCGGCATTTTGCCTTTTGTATTTCATTCCGATGCAATCTCTGTGTTTCATCGTCAGTAAGAAGGTCCAAGGGATACAGTAAAGCTGAACTGAAGCATCGGAATCTATAACTAGTGTCACAGGAATGGTTCAAAACATAGTCAGTAAGATGAGTCAGTCTTCATGTACGTAAGTCGCCATTGTGCCTTTTGTATTTAATTCCGATGCAATTTCTGTGTTTTATCGTCAATAAGAAGGTCAGAGGGTTACAGTAAACCTGAAGTCAAGCATCGGAATCTATAACAACTGTCACAGGAATGGTTCAAAACATAGTCAGTACTTAAGTCCTCATTGTGCCTTTTGTATTTCATTCCGGTGCAATTTCTGTGTTTCATCGTGAATAAGAAGGTCCAAGGGATACAGTAAACCTGAAGTGAAGCATTGGAATCTATAACTAGTGTCACAGGAATGGTTCAAAACATAGCCAGTAAGAAGAGTCGGTCTTAATGTACTTATGTCGGCATTGTGCCTATTGTACTTAATTCCGGTGCAATTTCTGTTTCAACGTCAATAAGAAAGTCAGAGGGATACAGTAAACCTGAAGTGAAGCATCGGAATCTATAACTAGTGTCACAGGAATGGTTCAAAGCATAGTCAGTAAGAACAGTCAGTCTTCTCGTCCTTAAGTCGGCATTGTGCTTTTTGTATTTAATTCCGCTGCAATTTCTGTGTTTCATCGTCAATAAGAAGGTCCAAGGGATACAGTAAACCTGAAGTGAAGCATCGGAATCTATAACTAGTGTCATAGGAATGGTTCAAACATAGTCAGTAAGATGAGTCAGTCTTCATGTACTTAAGTCGCCATTGTGCCTTTTGTATTTAATTCCGATGCAATTTCTGAGTTTTATCGTCAATAAGAAGGTCAGAGGGTTACAGTAAACCTGAAGTCAAGCATCGGAATCTATAACAACTGTCACAGGAATGGTTCAAAACATAGTCAGTACTTAAGTCGGCATTGTGCCATTTGTATTTCATTCCGATGCAATTTCTGTGTTTCATCGTCAATAAGAAGGTCCAAGGGATACAGTAAACCTGAACTGAAGCATCGGAATCTATAACTAGTGTCACAGGAATGGTTCAAAACATAGTCAGTAAGATGAGTCAGTCTTCATGTACTTAAGTCGCCATTCTGCCTTTTGTATTTAATTCCGACGCAATTTCTGTGTTTCATCGTCAATGGGAAGGTCAGAGGGATACAGTAAACCTGAAGTGAAGCATCGGAATCAATAACTAGTGTCATAGGAATGGTTCAAGACATAGACAGTAAGAAGAGTCGGTCTTCATGCACTTATGTCGGCATTGTGCCTTTTGTATTAAATTCCGATGCAATTTCTGTGTTTCATCGTCAATAAGAAGGTCCAAGGGATACAGTAAACCTAAAGTCAAGCATCGGAATCTATAACTAGTGTCACATGAATGGTTCAAAACATTGTCAGTACTTAAGTCGGCGTTGTGCCTTTTGTATTTCATTCCGATGCAATTTCTGTGTTTCATCGTCAATAAGAAGGTCCAAGGTATACAGTAAACCTGAGGTGAAGCATCGAAATCTATAACTAGTGTCACAGGAATGGTTCAAAACATAGTCAGAAAGAAAAGTCAGTCTTCTTGTACTGATGTCGGCATTGTGCCTTTTCTATTTAATTCCGATGCAACTTCTGTGTTTCATCGTTAATACGAAGGTCCAAGGGATACTGTAAACCTGAAGTGAAGCATCGGAACCTATAACATGTGTCATAGGAATGGTTCAAACCATAGACAGTAAGAAGAGTCAGTATTCTTGTACTTGAGTCGGCATTCTGCCTTTTCTATTAAATTCCGATGCAATTTCTGTGTTTCATCGTCAATAAGAAGGTCCTAGAAATACAGTAATCCTGAAGTCAAGCATCGGAATCCATAACTAGTGTCACAGGAATGGTTCAAAACATAGACAATAAGAAGATTCAGTCTTTTTGTACTAAAGTCAGCATTGTGCCTTTTGTATTTAATTCCGATGTAGTTTCTGTGTTTCAACGTCAATAAAAAGGTCCAATTGATACAGTAAACCTGAAGTGAAGCATCGGAATCTATAACTAGTGTCAATGGAATAGTTCAAAACATAGACAGTAAGAAGAGTCAGTCTTCTTGTACTTAAGTCGGCATTGTGCCTTTTGTATTTAATTCCGATGCAATTTCTGTGTTTCATCGTCAATACGAAGATCTGAGCGATACAGTGAACCTGAAGTGAAGCATCGGAATCTACAACTAGTGTCCCAGGAATGGTTCAAAACATAGTCAGAAAGGATAGTCAGTCTTCTTGTTCTTAAGTCAACATTGTGCCTTTTGTATTTAACTCCGATGCAAATTCTGTGTACATCGTCAATAAGAAGGTCCTAAGGATACAGTAGACCTGGAGTGAAGCATCGGAATCTATAACCAGTGTCACAGGAATTTTTCAAAACACAGTCAGTAAGAAGAGTCAGTCTTCATGTACTTAAGACGGCATTGTGCCTTTTGTATTTAATTCCGATGCAATTTCTGTGTTTCATCGTCAATAAGAAGGTCCAAGGGATACAGTAAACCTGAAGTGAAGCATCGGAATCTATAACTAGTGTCAATGGAATGGTTCAAAACATAGACAGTAAGAAGAATCAGTCTTCTTGTACTTAAGTCGGCATTGTGCCTACTGTATTTAATTCCGGTGCAATTTCTGTGTTTCATCGTCAATAAGAAGGTCAGAGGGATACAATAAACCTGAAGTGAAGCATCGGAATCTGTAACTAGTGTAACAGGAATGGTTCAAAACATAGTCAGTAAGAAGAGTCAGTCTTCTTGTCCTTAAGTCGGCCTTGTGCTTTTTGTATTTAATTCCGAACCAATTTCTGTGTTTCATCGTCAGCAAGAAGGTCCAAGGGTTACAGTAAACATGAAGTGAAGCATCGGAATCTATAACTAGTGTCACAGGAATGGTTCAAACATAGTCTGTAGGAAGAGTCAGTCTTCTTGTACTTAAGTCGGCATTTCCCTAATCTATTTGATTCCGATGCAATTTCAGTGTCTCATCGTCAATAGGAAGGTCCAAATAACGCAGTAAACCTGGAGTGAAGCTTCGGAATCTATAACAAGTGTCAATTGAATGGTTCAAAACATAGACAGTAAGAAGAGTCAGTCTTCTTGTACTTAAGTCGGCATTGTGCCTTTTGTATTTAACTCCAGTGCAATTTCTGTGTTTCATAGTCAATAAGAAGGTCAGAGGGATACAGTAAATCTGAAGTGAAGCATCGGAATCTATAACTAGTGTCACAGGAAAGGTTCAAAACATAGACAGTAAGAAGATACAGTCTTCTTGTACATAAGTCGGCATTGTGCCTTTTGTATTTAATTCCGATGCACTTTCTGTGTTTCATCGTCAATAAGAAGGACCGAGGGATACAGTAAACCTGAAGTGAGGCATCGGAATCTATAACTAGTGTCACAGGAATGGTTCAAAATATATTTAGTAAGAACAGTCGGTCTTCATGTACTTAAATCGGCATTGTGCCTTTTGTATTTAATTCCGATGCAATTTCTGTGTTTCATCGTCAATAAGAAAGTCCAAGGGATACACTAAACCTGAAATGAAGCATCGGAATCTATAACTAGTGTCACAGGAATGGTTCAAAACATAGACAGTAGGAAGAGTCAGTCTTCTTGTACTTAAATCGGCATTGTGCAATTTGTATTTAATTCCGATGCAAATTCTGTGTTTCATCGTCAATAAGAAGGTCCAAGGGTTACAGTGAACCTGAAGTGAAGCATCGGAATCTATAACTAGTGTCACAGGAATGGTAAAAACATAGACAGTAAGAAGAGTCAGTCTTCTTGTACTTAAGTCGTCATTGTGCTTTTTCAATTTAATTTCGATGCAATTTCTGTGTTTCATTGTCATTAAGAAGGTCAGAGGGATACAGTAAACCTGAAGTGAAGCATCGGAATCTATAACTAGTGCCATAGGAATGGTTCAAAGCATAGACAGTAAGAAGAGTCAGTCTTCTTGAACTTGAGTCGGCGTTGTGCCTTTTGTATTTAATTTCGATGCAATATCTATGTTTCATCGTCAATAAGAAGGTCCAAGGGATATAGTAAACCTGGAGTGAAGCATAGGAATTTATAACTAGTGTCACAGGAATGGGTCAAAACATAGTCAGTAAGAAGAGTCAGTCTTCATGTACTTAAGTCGCCATTGTGCCTTTTGTATTTAATTCCGATGCAAATTCTGTGTTTCATCGTCAACAAGAAGGTCAGAGGGATACAGTAAAACTGAAGTGAAGCATCGGAATCAATAACTAGTGTCATAGGATTGGTTCAAAACATAGACAGTAAGAAGAGTCAGTCTTCTTGTCCTTAAGTCGGCATTGTGCCTTTTGTATTTAATTCCAATGCAATTTCTGTGTTTCATCGTCAATAAAAAGGTCCAAGGGATACAGTAAACCTTAAGTGAAGCATCGGAATCTATAACTAATGTCATAGGAATGGTTCAAAACATAGTCAGTACTTAAGTCGGCATTTTGCCTTTTGTATTTCATTCCGATGCAATCTCTGTGTTTCATCGTCAGTAAGAAGGTCCAAGGGATACAGTAAAGCTGAACTGAAGCATCGGAATCTATAACTAGTGTCACAGGAATGGTTCAAAACATAGTCAGTAAGATGAGTCAGTCTTCATGTACGTAAGTCGCCATTGTGCCTTTTGTATTTAATTCCGATGCAATTTCTGTGTTTTATCGTCAATAAGAAGGTCAGAGGGTTACAGTAAACCTGAAGTCAAGCATCGGAATCTATAACAACTGTCACAGGAATGGTTCAAAACATAGTCAGTACTTAAGTCCTCATTGTGCCTTTTGTATTTCATTCCGGTGCAATTTCTGTGTTTCATCGTGAATAAGAAGGTCCAAGGGATACAGTAAACCTGAAGTGAAGCATTGGAATCTATAACTAGTGTCACAGGAATGGTTCAAAACATAGCCAGTAAGAAGAGTCGGTCTTAATGTACTTATGTCGGCATTGTGCCTATTGTACTTAATTCCGGTGCAATTTCTGTTTCAACGTCAATAAGAAAGTCAGAGGGATACAGTAAACCTGAAGTGAAGCATCGGAATCTATAACTAGTGTCACAGGAATGGTTCAAAGCATAGTCAGTAAGAACAGTCAGTCTTCTCGTCCTTAAGTCGGCAATGTGCCTTTTGTATTTAATTCCGCTGCAATTTCTGTGTTTCATCGTCAATAAGAAGGTCCAAGGGATACAGTAAACCTGAAGTGAAGCATCGGAATCTATAACTAGTGTCATAGGAATGGTTCAAACATAGTCAGTAAGATGAGTCAGTCTTCATGTACTTAAGTCGCCATTGTGCCTTTTGTATTTAATTCCGATGCAATTTCTGTGTTTTATCGTCAATAAGAAGGTCAGAGGGTTACAGTAAACCTGAAGTCAAGCATCGGAATCTATAACAACTGTCACAGGAATGGTTTAAAACATAGTCAGTACTTAAGTCGGCATTGTGCCATTTGTATTTCATTCCGATGCAATTTCTGTGTTTCATCGTCAATAAGAAGGTCCAAGGGATACAGTAAACCTGAACTGAAGCATCGGAATCTATAACTAGTGTCACAGGAATGGTTCAAAACATAGTCAGTAAGATGAGTCAGTCTTCATGTACTTAAGTCGCCATTCTGCCTTTTGTATTTAATTCCGACGCAATTTCTGTGTTTCATCGTCAATGGGAAGGTCAGAGGGATACAGTAAACCTGAAGTGAAGCATCGGAATCAATAACTAGTGTCATAGGAATGGTTCAAGACATAGACAGTAAGAAGAGTCGGTCTTCATGCACTTATGTCGGCATTGTGCCTCTTGTATTAAATTCCGATGCAATTTCTGTATTTCATCGTCAATAAGAAGGTCCAAGGGATACAGTAAACCTAAAGTCAAGCATCGGAATCTATAACTAGTGTCACAGGAATGGTTCAAAACATAGTCAGTACTTAAGTCGGCGTTGTGCCTTTTGTATTTCATTCCGATGCAATTTCTGTGTTTCATCGTCAATAAGAAGGTCCAAGGTATACAGTAAACCTGAAGTGAAGCATCGAAATCTATAACTAGTGTCACAGGAATGGTTCAAAACATAGTCAGAAAGAAAAGTCAGTCTTCTTGTACTGATGTCGGCATTGTGCCTTTTGTATTTAATTCCGATGCAACTTCTGTGTTTCATCGTTAATACGAAGGTCCAAGGGATACTGTAAACCTGAAGTGAAGCATCGGAACCTATAACATGTGTCATAGGAATGGTTCAAACCATAGACAGTAAGAAGAGTCAGTATTCTTGTACTTGAGTCGGCATTGTGCCTTTTGTATTTAATTCCGATGCAATTTCTGTGTTTCATCGTCAATAAGAAGGTCCAAGGGATACAGTAAACCTAAAGTGAAGCATCGGAATCGATAACTAGTATTAATGGAATGGTTCAAAACATAGACAGTAAGAAGAGTCAGTCTTCTTGTACTTAAGTCGGCATTGTGCCTTTTGTATTTAATTCCGATGCAATTTCTGTGTTTCATCGTCAATAAGAAGGTCAGAGGGATAGAGTAAACCTAGAGTGAAGCATCGGAATCTATAACTAGTGTCACAGGAATGGTTAAAAACATAGTCAGTAAGAAGAGTCAGTCTTCTTGTCCTTAAGTCGGCATTGTGCCTTTTGTATTTAATTCCGATGCAATTTCTGTGTTTCATCGTCAATAAGAAGGTCCAAGGGATACAGTAAACCTAGAGTGAAGCATCGGAATCTATAACTAGTGTCACAGGAATGGTTCAAAACATGGACAGTAAGAAGATACAGACTTCTTGTACTTAAGTCGGCATTGTTTCTTTTGTATTTAGTTCCGATACAATTTCTGTGTAACATCGACAATAAGAAGGTCCAAGGGATACAGTAAACCTGAAGTGAAGCATCGGAATCTATAACTAGTGTCACAGGAATGGTTCAAAACATAGACAGTATGGAGAGTCAGTCTTCTTGTACTTAAGTCGGCATTGTGCCTTTTGTATTTCATTCCGGTGCAATTTCTGTGTTTCATCGTCAATACGAAGGTCAGAGGAATGCAGTAAACCTGAAGTGAAGCATCGGAATCTATAACTAGTGTCACAGGAATGGTTCAAAACATAGACAGGAAGAAGAGGCAGTCTTCTTGTACTTGAGTCGGCATTCTGCCTTTTGTATTAAATTCCGATGCAATTTCTGTGTTTCATCGTCAATAAGAAGGTCCTAGAAATACAGTAATCCTGAAGTCAAGCATCGGAATCTATAACTAGTGTCACAGGAAAGGTTCAAAACATAGACAATAAGAAGATTCAGTCTTTTTGTACTTAAGTCAGCATTGTGCCTTTTGTATTTAATTCCGATGTAGTTTCTGTGTTTCAACGTCAATAAAAAGGTCCAATTGATACAGTAAACCTGAAGTGAAGCATCGGAATCTATAACTAGTGTCAATGGAATAGTTCAAAACATAGACAGTAAGAAGAGTCAGTCTTCTTGTACTTAAGTCGGCATTGTGCCTTTTGTATTTAATTCCGATGCAATTTCTGTGTTTCATCGTCAATACGAAGGTCTGAGCGATACAGTAAACCTGAAGTGAAGCATCGGAATCTATAACTAGTGTCCCAGGAATGGTTCAAAACATAGTCAGAAAGGATAGTCAGTCTTCTTGTTCGTAAGTCAACATTGTGCCTTTTGTATTTCACTCCGATGCAAATTCTGTGTACATCGTCAACAAGAAGGTCCTAAGGATACAGTAGACCTGGAGTGAAGCATCGGAATCTATAACTAGTGTCACAGGAATGGTTCAAAACATAGTCAGTAAGATGAGTCAGTCTTCATGTACGTAAGTCGCCATTGTGCCTTTTGTATTTAATTCCGATGCAATTTCTGTGTTTTATCGTCAATAAGAAGGTCAGAGGGTTACAGTAAACCTGAAGTCAAGCATCGGAATCTATAACAACTGTCACAGGAATGGTTCAAAACATAGTCAGTACTTAAGTCCTCATTGTGCCTTTTGTATTTCATTCCGGTGCAATTTCTGTGTTTCATCGTGAATAAGAAGGTCCAAGGGATACAGTAAACCTGAAGTGAAGCATTGGAATCTATAACTAGTGTCACAGGAATGGTTCAAAGCATAGCCAGTAAGAAGAGTCGGTCTTAATGTACTTATGTCGGCATTGTGCCTATTGTACTTAATTCCGGTGCAATTTCTGTTTCAACGTCAATAAGAAAGTCAGAGGGATACAGTAAACCTGAAGTGAAGCATCGGAATCTATAACTAGTGTCACAGGAATGGTTCAAAGCATAGTCAGTAAGAACAGTCAGTCTTCTCGTCCTTAAGTCGGCATTGTGCCTTTTGTATTTAATTCCGCTGCAATTTCTGTGTTTCATCGTCAATAAGAAGGTCCAAGGGATACAGTAAACCTGAAGTGAAGCATCGGAATCTATAACTAGTGTCATAGGAATGGTTCAAACATAGTCAGTAAGATGAGTCAGTCTTCATGTACTTAAGTCGCCATTGTGCCTTTTGTATTTAATTCCGATGCAATTTCTGTGTTTTATCGTCAATAAGAAGGTCAGAGGGTTACAGTAAACCTGAAGTCAAGCATCGGAATCTATAACAACTGTCACAGGAAAGGTTCAAAACATAGTCAGTACTTAAGTCTGCATTGTGCCATTTGTATTTCATTCCGATGCAATTTCTGTGTTTCATCGTCAGTAAGAAGGTCCAAGGGATACAGTAAAGCTGAACTGAAGCATCGGAATCTATAACTAGTGTCACAGGAATGGTTCAAAACATAGTCAGTAAGATGAGTCAGTCTTCATGTACGTAAGTCGCCATTGTGCCTTTTGTATTTAATTCCGATGCAATTTCTGTGTTTTATCGTCAATAAGAAGGTCAGAGGGTTACAGTAAACCTGAAGTCAAGCATCGGAATCTATAACAACTGTCACAGGAATGGTTCAAAACATAGTCAGTACTTAAGTCCTCATTGTGCCTTTTGTATTTCATTCCGGTGCAATTTCTGTGTTTCATCGTGAATAAGAAGGTCCAAGGGATACAGTAAACCTGAAGTGAAGCATTGGAATCTATAACTAGTGTCACAGGAATGGTTCAAAACATAGCCAGTAAGAAGAGTCGGTCTTAATGTACTTATGTCGGCATTGTGCCTATTGTACTTAATTCCGGTGCAATTTCTGTTTCAACGTCAATAAGAAAGTCAGAGGGATACAGTAAACCTGAAGTGAAGCATCGGAATCTATAACTAGTGTCACAGGAATGGTTCAAAGCATAGTCAGTAAGAACAGTCAGTCTTCTCGTCCTTAAGTCGGCATTGTGCTTTTTGTATTTAATTCCGCTGCAATTTCTGTGTTTCATCGTCAATAAGAAGGTCCAAGGGATACAGTAAACCTGAAGTGAAGCATCGGAATCTATAACTAGTGTCATAGGAATGGTTCAAACATAGTCAGTAAGATGAGTCAGTCTTCATGTACTTAAGTCGCCATTGTGCCTTTTGTATTTAATTCCGATGCAATTTCTGTGTTTTATCGTCAATAAGAAGGTCAGAGGGTTACAGTAAACCTGAAGTCAAGCATCGGAATCTATAACAACTGTCACAGGAATGGTTCAAAACATAGTCAGTACTTAAGTCGGCATTGTGCCATTTGTATTTCATTCCGATGCAATTTCTGTGTTTCATCGTCAATAAGAAGGTCCAAGGGATACAGTAAACCTGAACTGAAGCATCGGAATCTATAACTAGTGTCACAGGAATGGTTCAAAACATAGTCAGTAAGATGAGTCAGTCTTCATGTACTTAAGTCGCCATTCTGCCTTTTGTATTTAATTCCGACGCAATTTCTGTGTTTCATCGTCAATGGGAAGGTCAGAGGGATACAGTAAACCTGAAGTGAAGCATCGGAATCAATAACTAGTGTCATAGGAATGGTTCAAGACATAGACAGTAAGAAGAGTCGGTCTTCATGCACTTATGTCGGCATTGTGCCTTTTGTATTAAATTCCGATGCAATTTCTGTGTTTCATCGTCAATAAGAAGGTCCAAGGGATACAGTAAACCTAAAGTCAAGCATCGGAATCTATAACTAGTGTCACATGAATGGTTCAAAACATTGTCAGTACTTAAGTCGGCGTTGTGCCTTTTGTATTTCATTCCGATGCAATTTCTGTGTTTCATCGTCAATAAGAAGGTCCAAGGTATACAGTAAACCTGAGGTGAAGCATCGAAATCTATAACTAGTGTCACAGGAATGGTTCAAAACATAGTCAGAAAGAAAAGTCAGTCTTCTTGTACTGATGTCGGCATTGTGCCTTTTCTATTTAATTCCGATGCAACTTCTGTGTTTCATCGTTAATACGAAGGTCCAAGGGATACTGTAAACCTGAAGTGAAGCATCGGAACCTATAACATGTGTCATAGGAATGGTTCAAACCATAGACAGTAAGAAGAGTCAGTATTCTTGTACTTGAGTCGGCATTCTGCCTTTTCTATTAAATTCCGATGCAATTTCTGTGTTTCATCGTCAATAAGAAGGTCCTAGAAATACAGTAATCCTGAAGTCAAGCATCGGAATCCATAACTAGTGTCACAGGAATGGTTCAAAACATAGACAATAAGAAGATTCAGTCTTTTTGTACTAAAGTCAGCATTGTGCCTTTTGTATTTAATTCCGATGTAGTTTCTGTGTTTCAACGTCAATAAAAAGGTCCAATTGATACAGTAAACCTGAAGTGAAGCATCGGAATCTATAACTAGTGTCAATGGAATAGTTCAAAACATAGACAGTAAGAAGAGTCAGTCTTCTTGTACTTAAGTCGGCATTGTGCCTTTTGTATTTAATTCCGATGCAATTTCTGTGTTTCATCGTCAATACGAAGATCTGAGCGATACAGTGAACCTGAAGTGAAGCATCGGAATCTACAACTAGTGTCCCAGGAATGGTTCAAAACATAGTCAGAAAGGATAGTCAGTCTTCTTGTTCTTAAGTCAACATTGTGCCTTTTGTATTTAACTCCGATGCAAATTCTGTGTACATCGTCAATAAGAAGGTCCTAAGGATACAGTAGACCTGGAGTGAAGCATCGGAATCTATAACCAGTGTCACAGGAATTTTTCAAAACACAGTCAGTAAGAAGAGTCAGTCTTCATGTACTTAAGACGGCATTGTGCCTTTTGTATTTAATTCCGATGCAATTTCTGTGTTTCATCGTCAATAAGAAGGTCCAAGGGATACAGTAAACCTGAAGTGAAGCATCGGAATCTATAACTAGTGTCAATGGAATGGTTCAAAACATAGACAGTAAGAAGAATCAGTCTTCTTGTACTTAAGTCGGCATTGTGCCTACTGTATTTAATTCCGGTGCAATTTCTGTGTTTCATCGTCAATAAGAAGGTCAGAGGGATACAATAAACCTGAAGTGAAGCATCGGAATCTGTAACTAGTGTAACAGGAATGGTTCAAAACATAGTCAGTAAGAAGAGTCAGTCTTCTTGTCCTTAAGTCGGCCTTGTGCTTTTTGTATTTAATTCCGAACCAATTTCTGTGTTTCATCGTCAGCAAGAAGGTCCAAGGGTTACAGTAAACATGAAGTGAAGCATCGGAATCTATAACTAGTGTCACAGGAATGGTTCAAACATAGTCTGTAGGAAGAGTCAGTCTTCTTGTACTTAAGTCGGCATTTCCCTAATCTATTTGATTCCGATGCAATTTCAGTGTCTCATCGTCAATAGGAAGGTCCAAATGACGCAGTAAACCTGGAGTGAAGCTTCGGAATCTATAACAAGTGTCAATTGAATGGTTCAAAACATAGACAGTAAGAAGAGTCAGTCTTCTTGTACTTAAGTCGGCATTGTGCCTTTTGTATTTAACTCCAGTGCAATTTCTGTGTTTCATAGGCAATAAGAAGGTCAGAGGGATACAGTAAATCTGAAGTGAAGCATCGGAATCTATAACTAGTGTCACAGGAAAGGTTCAAAACATAGACAGTAAGAAGATACAGTCTTCTTGTACATAAGTCGGCATTGTGCCTTTTGTATTTAATTCCGATGCACTTTCTGTGTTTCATCGTCAATAAGAAGGACCGAGGGATACAGTAAACCTGAAGTGAGGCATCGGAATCTATAACTAGTGTCACAGGAATGGTTCAAAATATATTTAGTAAGAACAGTCGGTCTTCATGTACTTAAATCGGCATTGTGCCTTTTGTATTTAATTCCGATGCAATTTCTGTGTTTCATCGTCAATAAGAAAGTCCAAGGGATACACTAAACCTGAAATGAAGCATCGGAATCTATAACTAGTGTCACAGGAATGGTTCAAAACATAGACAGTAGGAAGAGTCAGTCTTCTTGTACTTAAATCGGCATTGTGCAATTTGTATTTAATTCCGATGCAAATTCTGTGTTTCATCGTCAATAAGAAGGTCCAAGGGTTACAGTGAACCTGAAGTGAAGCATCGGAATCTATAACTAGTGTCACAGGAATGGTAAAAACATAGACAGTAAGAAGAGTCAGTCTTCTTGTACTTAAGTCGTCATTGTGCTTTTTCAATTTAATTTCGATGCAATTTCTGTGTTTCATTGTCATTAAGAAGGTCAGAGGGATACAGTAAACCTGAAGTGAAGCATCGGAATCTATAACTAGTGCCATAGGAATGGTTCAAAGCATAGACAGTAAGAAGAGTCAGTCTTCTTGAACTTGAGTCGGCGTTGTGCCTTTTGTATTTAATTTCGATGCAATATCTATGTTTCATCGTCAATAAGAAGGTCCAAGGGATATAGTAAACCTGGAGTGAAGCATAGGAATTTATAACTAGTGTCACAGGAATGGGTCAAAACATAGTCAGTAAGAAGAGTCAGTCTTCATGTACTTAAGTCGCCATTGTGCCTTTTGTATTTAATTCCGATGCAAATTCTGTGTTTCATCGTCAACAAGAAGGTCAGAGGGATACAGTAAAACTGAAGTGAAGCATCGGAATCAATAACTAGTGTCATAGGATTGGTTCAAAACATAGACAGTAAGAAGAGTCAGTCTTCTTGTCCTTAAGTCGGCATTGTGCCTTTTGTATTTAATTCCAATGCAATTTCTGTGTTTCATCGTCAATAAAAAGGTCCAAGGGATACAGTAAACCTTAAGTGAAGCATCGGAATCTATAACTAATGTCATAGGAATGGTTCAAAACATAGTCAGTACTTAAGTCGGCATTTTGCCTTTTGTATTTCATTCCGATGCAATCTCTGTGTTTCATCGTCAGTAAGAAGGTCCAAGGGATACAGTAAAGCTGAACTGAAGCATCGGAATCTATAACTAGTGTCACAGGAATGGTTCAAAACATAGTCAGTAAGATGAGTCAGTCTTCATGTAAGTAAGTCGCCATTGTGCCTTTTGTATTTAATTCCGATGCAATTTCTGTGTTTTATCGTCAATAAGAAGGTCAGAGGGTTACAGTAAACCTGAAGTCAAGCATCGGAATCTATAACAACTGTCACAGGAATGGTTCAAAACATAGTCAGTACTTAAGTCCTCATTGTGCCTTTTGTATTTCATTCCGGTGCAATTTCTGTGTTTCATCGTGAATAAGAAGGTCCAAGGGATACAGTAAACCTGAAGTGAAGCATTGGAATCTATAACTAGTGTCACAGGAATGGTTCAAAACATAGCCAGTAAGAAGAGTCGGTCTTAATGTACTTATGTCGGCATTGTGCCTATTGTACTTAATTCCGGTGCAATTTCTGTTTCAACGTCAATAAGAAAGTCAGAGGGATACAGTAAACCTGAAGTGAAGCATCGGAATCTATAACTAGTGTCACAGGAATGGTTCAAAGCATAGTCAGTAAGAACAGTCAGTCTTCTCGTCCTTAAGTCGGCAATGTGCCTTTTGTATTTAATTCCGCTGCAATTTCTGTGTTTCATCGTCAATAAGAAGGTCCAAGGGATACAGTAAACCTGAAGTGAAGCATCGGAATCTATAACTAGTGTCATAGGAATGGTTCAAACATAGTCAGTAAGATGAGTCAGTCTTCATGTACTTAAGTCGCCATTGTGCCTTTTGTATTTAATTCCGATGCAATTTCTGTGTTTTATCGTCAATAAGAAGGTCAGAGGGTTACAGTAAACCTGAAGTCAAGCATCGGAATCTATAACAACTGTCACAGGAATGGTTCAAAACATAGTCAGTACTTAAGTCGGCATTGTGCCATTTGTATTTCATTCCGATGCAATTTCTGTGTTTCATCGTCAATAAGAAGGTCCAAGGGATACAGTAAACCTGAACTGAAGCATCGGAATCTATAACTAGTGTCACAGGAATGGTTCAAAACATAGTCAGTAAGATGAGTCAGTCTTCATGTACTTAAGTCGCCATTCTGCCTTTTGTATTTAATTCCGACGCAATTTCTGTGTTTCATCGTCAATGGGAAGGTCAGAGGGATACAGTAAACCTGAAGTGAAGCATCGGAATCAATAACTAGTGTCATAGGAATGGTTCAAGACATAGACAGTAAGAAGAGTCGGTCTTCATGCACTTATGTCGGCATTGTGCCTCTTGTATTAAATTCCGATGCAATTTCTGTATTTCATCGTCAATAAGAAGGTCCAAGGGATACAGTAAACCTAAAGTCAAGCATCGGAATCTATAACTAGTGTCACAGGAATGGTTCAAAACATAGTCAGTACTTAAGTCGGCGTTGTGCCTTTTGTATTTCATTCCGATGCAATTTCTGTGTTTCATCGTCAATAAGAAGGTCCAAGGTATACAGTAAACCTGAAGTGAAGCATCGAAATCTATAACTAGTGTCACAGGAATGGTTCAAAACATAGTCGGAAAGAAAAGTCAGTCTTCTTGTACTGATGTCGGCATTGTGCCTTTTGTATTTAATTCCGATGCAACTTCTGTGTTTCATCGTTAATACGAAGGTCCAAGGGATACTGTAAACCTGAAGTGAAGCATCGGAACCTATAACATGTGTCATAGGAATGGTTCAAACCATAGACAGTAAGAAGAGTCAGTATTCTTGTACTTGAGTCGGCATTGTGCCTTTTGTATTTAATTCCGATGCAATTTCTGTGTTTCATCGTCAATAAGAAGGTCCAAGGGATACAGTAAACCTAAAGTGAAGCATCGGAATCGATAACTAGTATTAATGGAATGGTTCAAAACATAGACAGTAAGAAGAGTCAGTCTTCTTGTACTTAAGTCGGCATTGTGCCTTTTGTATTTAATTCCGATGCAATTTCTGTGTTTCATCGTCAATAAGAAGGTCAGAGGGATAGAGTAAACCTAGAGTGAAGCATCGGAATCTATAACTAGTGTCACAGGAATGGTTAAAAACATAGTCAGTAAGAAGAGTCAGTCTTCTTGTCCTTAAGTCGGCATTGTGCCTTTTGTATTTAATTCCGATGCAATTTCTGTGTTTCATCGTCAATAAGAAGGTCCAAGGGATACAGTAAACCTAGAGTGAAGCATCGGAATCTATAACTAGTGTCACAGGAATGGTTCAAAACATGGACAGTAAGAAGATACAGACTTCTTGTACTTAAGTCGGCATTGTTTCTTTTGTATTTAGTTCCGATACAATTTCTGTGTAACATCGACAATAAGAAGGTCCAAGGGATACAGTAAACCTGAAGTGAAGCATCGGAATCTATAACTAGTGTCACAGGAATGGTTCAAAACATAGACAGTATGGAGAGTCAGTCTTCTTGTACTTAAGTCGGCATTGTGCCTTTTGTATTTCATTCCGGTGCAATTTCTGTGTTTCATCGTCAATACGAAGGTCAGAGGAATGCAGTAAACCTGAAGTGAAGCATCGGAATCTATAACTAGTGTCACAGGAATGGTTCAAAACATAGACAGGAAGAAGAGGCAGTCTTCTTGTACTTGAGTCGGCATTCTGCCTTTTGTATTAAATTCCGATGCAATTTCTGTGTTTCATCGTCAATAAGAAGGTCCTAGAAATACAGTAATCCTGAAGTCAAGCATCGGAATCTATAACTAGTGTCACAGGAAAGGTTCAAAACATAGACAATAAGAAGATTCAGTCTTTTTGTACTTAAGTCAGCATTGTGCCTTTTGTATTTAATTCCGATGTAGTTTCTGTGTTTCAACGTCAATAAAAAGGTCCAATTGATACAGTAAACCTGAAGTGAAGCATCGGAATCTATAACTAGTGTCAATGGAATAGTTCAAAACATAGACAGTAAGAAGAGTCAGTCTTCTTGTACTTAAGTCGGCATTGTGCCTTTTGTATTTAATTCCGATGCAATTTCTGTGTTTCATCGTCAATACGAAGGTCTGAGCGATACAGTAAACCTGAAGTGAAGCATCGGAATCTATAACTAGTGTCCCAGGAATGGTTCAAAACATAGTCAGAAAGGATAGTCAGTCTTCTTGTTCGTAAGTCAACATTGTGCCTTTTGTATTTCACTCCGATGCAAATTCTGTGTACATCGTCAACAAGAAGGTCCTAAGGATACAGTAGACCTGGAGTGAAGCATCGGAATCTATAACTAGTGTCACAGGAATGGTTCAAAACATAGTCAGTAAGATGAGTCAGTCTTCATGTACGTAAGTCGCCATTGTGCCTTTTGTATTTAATTCCGATGCAATTTCTGTGTTTTATCGTCAATAAGAAGGTCAGAGGGTTACAGTAAACCTGAAGTCAAGCATCGGAATCTATAACAACTGTCACAGGAATGGTTCAAAACATAGTCAGTACTTAAGTCCTCATTGTGCCTTTTGTATTTCATTCCGGTGCAATTTCTGTGTTTCATCGTGAATAAGAAGGTCCAAGGGATACAGTAAACCTGAAGTGAAGCATTGGAATCTATAACTAGTGTCACAGGAATGGTTCAAAGCATAGCCAGTAAGAAGAGTCGGTCTTAATGTACTTATGTCGGCATTGTGCCTATTGTACTTAATTCCGGTGCAATTTCTGTTTCAACGTCAATAAGAAAGTCAGAGGGATACAGTAAACCTGAAGTGAAGCATCGGAATCTATAACTAGTGTCACAGGAATGGTTCAAAGCATAGTCAGTAAGAACAGTCAGTCTTCTCGTCCTTAAGTCGACATTGTGCCTTTTGTATTTAATTCCGCTGCAATTTCTGTGTTTCATCGTCAATAAGAAGGTCCAAGGGATACAGTAAACCTGAAGTGAAGCATCGGAATCTATAACTAGTGTCATAGGAATGGTTAAAACATAGTCAGTAAGATGAGTCAGTCTTCATGTACTTAAGTCGCCATTGTGCCTTTTGTATTTAATTCCGATGCAATTTCTGTGTTTTATCGTCAATAAGAAGGTCAGAGGGTTACAGTAAACCTGAAGTCAAGCATCGGAATCTATAACAACTGTCACAGGAAAGGTTCAAAACATAGTCAGTACTTAAGTCTGCATTGTGCCATTTGTATTTCATTCCGATGCAATTTCTGTGTTTCATCGTCAATAAGAAGGTCCAAGGGATACAGTAAACCTGAACTGAAGCATCGGAATCTATAACTAGTGTCACAGGAATGGTTCAAAACATAGTCAGTAAGATGAGTCAGTCTTCATGTACTTAAGTCGCCATTCTGCCTTTTGTATTTAATTCCGACGCAATTTCTGTGTTTCATCGTCAATGGGAAGGTCAGAGGGATACAGTAAACCTGAAGTGAAGCATCGGAATCAATAACTAGTGTCATAGGAATGGTTCAAGACATAGACAGTAAGAAGAGTCGGTCTTCATGCACTTATGTCGGCATTGTGCCTTTTGTATTAAATTCCGATGCAATTTCTGTGTTTCATCGTCAATAAGAAGGTCCAAGGGATACAGTAAAACTAAAGTCAAGCATCGGAATCTATAACTAGTGTCACAGGAATGGTTCAAAACATAGTCAGTACTTAAGTCGGCGTTGTGCCTTTTGTATTTCATTCCGATGCAATTTCTGTGTTTCATCGTCAATAAGAAGGTCCAAGGTATACAGTAAACCTGAAGTGAAGCATCGAAATCTATAACTAGTGTCACAGGAATGGTTCAAAACATAGTCAGAAAGAAAAGTCAGTCTTCTTGTACTGATGTCGGCATTGTGCCTTTTGTATTTAATTCCGATGCAACTTCTGTGTTTCATCGTTAATACGAAGGTCCAAGGGATAATGTAAACCTGAAGTGAAGCATCGGAACCTATAACATGTGTCATAGGAATGTTTCAAACCATAGACAGTAAGAAGAGTCAGTATTCCTGTACTTGAGTCGGCATTGTGCCTTTTGTATTTAATTCCGATGCAATTTCTGTGTTTCATCGTCAATAAGAAGGTCCAAGGGATACAGTAAACCTAAAGTGAAGCATCGGAATCGATAACTAGTGTTAATGGAATGGTTCAAAACATAGACAGTAAGAAGAGTCAGTCTTCTTGTACTTAAGTCGGCATTGTGCCTTTTGTATTTAATTCCGATGCAATTTCTGTGTTTCATCGTCAATAAGAAGGTCAGAGGGATAGAGTAAACCTAGAGTGAAGCATCGGAATCTATAACTAGTGTCACAGGAATGGTTAAAAACATAGTCAGTAAGAAGAGTCAGTCTTCTTGTCCTTAAGTCGGCATTGTGCCTTTT
This sequence comes from Schistocerca americana, assembly GCF_021461395.2. Classification (NCBI taxonomy): domain Eukaryota; kingdom Metazoa; phylum Arthropoda; class Insecta; order Orthoptera; family Acrididae; genus Schistocerca; species Schistocerca americana. The sequence continues at coordinate 33,787,464 of NC_060130.1, read as the reverse complement.
GTATTTAATTCCGATGCAATTTCTGTGTTTCATCGTCAATAAGAAGGTCCAAGGGATACAGTAAACCTAGAGTGAAGCATCGGAATCTATAACTAGTGTCACAGGAATGGTTCAAAACATAGACAGTAAGGAGAGTCAGTCTTCTTGTACTTAAGTCGGCATTGTGCCTTTTGTATTTCATTCCGGTGCAATTTCTGTGTTTCATCGTCAATACGAAGGTCAGAGGAATGCAGTAAACCTGAAGTGAAGCATCGGAATCTATAACTAGTGTCACAGGAATGGTTCAAAACATAGACAGGAAGAAGAGGCAGTCTTCTTGTACTTGAGTCGGCATTCTGCCTTTTGTATTAAATTCCGATGCAATTTCTGTGTTTCATCGTCAATAAGAAGGTCCTAGAAATACAGTAATCCTGAAGTCAAGCATCGGAATCTATAACTAGTGTCACAGGAAAGGTTCAAAACATAGACAATAAGAAGATTCAGTCTTTTTGTACTTAAGTCAGCATTGTGCCTTTTGTATTTAATTCCGATGTAGTTTCTGTGTTTCAACGTCAATAAAAAGGTCCAATTGATACAGTAAACCTGAAGTGAAGCATCGGAATCCATAACTAGTGTCAATGGAATAGTTCAAAACATAGACAGTAAGAAGAGTCAGTCTTCTTGTACTTAAGTCGGCATTGTGCCTTTTGTATTTCACTCCGATGCAAATTCTGTGTACATCGTCAATAAGAAGGTCCTAAGGATACAGTAGACCTGGAGTGAAGCATCGGAATCTATAACTAGTGTCACAGGAATTTTTCAAAACATAGTCAGTAAGAAGAGTCAGTCTTCATGTACTTAAGACGGCATTGTGCCTTTTGTATTTAATTCCGATGCAATTTCTGTGTTTCATCGTCAATAAGAAGGTCCAAGGGATACAGTAAACCTGAAGTGAAGCATCGGAATCTATAACTAGTGTCAATGGAATGGTTCAAAACATAGACAGTAAGAAGAATCAGTCTTCTTGTACTTAAGTCGGCATTGTGCCTACTGTATTTAATTCCGGTGCAATTTCTGTGTTTCATCGTCAATAAGAAGGTCAGAGGAATACAATAAACCTGAAGTGAAGCATCGGAATCTGTAACTAGTGTAACAGGAATGGTTCAAAACATAGTCAGTAAGAAGAGTCAGTCTTCTTGTCCTTAAGTCGGCCTTGTGCCTTTTGTATTTAATTCCGAACCAATTTCTGTGTTTCATCGTCAATAAGAAGGTCCAAGGGTTACAGTAAACATGAAGTGAAGCATCGGAATCTATAACTAGTGTCACAGGAATGGTTCAAACATAGTCTGTAGGAAGAGTCAGTCTTCTTGTACTTAAGTCGGCATTTCCCTTATCTATTTGATTCCGATGCAATTTCAGTGTCTCATCGTCAATAGGAAGGTCCAAATGACGCAGTAAACCTGGAGTGAAGCTTCGGAATCTATAACAAGTGTCAATTGAATGGTTCAAAACATAGCCAGTAAGCAGAGTCAGTCTTCTTGTACTTAAGTCGGCATTGTGCCTTTTGTATTTAACTCCAGTGCAATTTCTGTGTTTCATAGTCAATAAGAAGGTCAGAGGGATACAGTAAATCTGAAGTGAAGCATCGGAATCTATAACTAGTGTCACAGGAAAGGTTCAAAACATAGACAGTAAGAAGATACAGTCTTCTTGTACATAAGTCGGCATTGTGCCTTTTGTATTTAATTCCGATGCACTTTCTGTGTTTCATCGTCAATAAGAAGGACCGAGGGATACAGTAAACCTGAAGTGAAGCATCGGAATCTATAACTAGTGTCACAGGAATGGTTCAAAATATAGTCAGTAAGAACAGTCGGTCCTCATGTACTTAAATCGGCATTGTGCCTTTTGTATTTAATTCCGATGCAATTTCTGTGTTTCATCGTCAATAAGAAAGTCCAAGGGATACACTAAACCTGAAATGAAGCATCGGAATCTATAACTAGTGTCACAGGAATGGTTCAAAACATAGACAGTAGGAAGAGTCAGTCTTCTTGTACATAAATCGGCATTGTGCCATTTGTATTTAATTCCGATGCAATTTCTGTGTTTCATCGTCAATAAGAAGGTCCAAGGGATACAGTAAACCTGAAGTGAAGCATCGGAATCTATAACTAGTGTCACAGGAATGGTAAAAACATAGACAGTAAGAAGAGTCAGTCTTCTTGTACTTAAGTCGTCATTGTGCCTTTTCAATTTAATTTCGATGCAATTTCTGTGTTTCATTGTCATTAAGAAGGTCAGAGGGATACAGTAAACCTGAAGTGAAGTATGGGAATCTATAACTAGTGTCACAGGAATGGTTCAAAACATAGACAGTAAGAAGAGTCAGTCTTCTTGTACGTAAGTCGGCATTGTGCCTTTTGTATTTAATTCCGATGCAATTTCTGTGTTTCATCGTCAATAAGAAGGTCAGAGGGATACAGTAACCATGAAGTGAAGCATCTGAATCTATAACTAGTGTCACAGGAATGGTTCAAACATAGTCAGTAAGAAGGGTCGCCCTTCACGTATTTAAGTCGGCATTGTGCCCTTTGTATTTAATTCCGGTGCAATTTCTGTGTTTCATCGTCAATACGAAAGTCAGAGGGATACAGTAAACCTGAAGTGAAGCATCGGAATCTATAACTAGTGTCACAGGAATGGTTAAAAACATAGTCAGTAAAAACAGTCAGTATTCCTGTCCTTAAGTCGGCATTGTGCCTTTTGTATTTAATTCCTATGCAATTTCTGTGTTTCATCGTCAATAAGAAGGTCCAAGCGATACAGTAAACCTGAGTTGAAGCATCGGAATCTATAACTAGTGTCACAGGAATGGTTCAGAACATAGACAGTAAGAAGATACAGTCATCTTGTAATTAAGTTGGCATTGTGCCTTTTGTATTTAATTCCGATGCAATTTCTGTGTTTCATCGTCAATAAGAAGGTCCAAGGGATACAGTAAACCAGAAGTGAAGCATCGGAATCTATAACTAGTGTCACAGGAATGGCTCAAATCATAGACAGTATGAAGAGTCAGTCTTCGTGTACTTAAGTCGGCATTGTGCCTTTTCTATTTAATTCCGATGGAACTTCAGTGTTTCATCGTCAGAATGAAGGTCCAAGTGATTCAGTAAACCTGGAGTGAAGCATCGGAATCTATAACTAGTGACAATGGATTGATTCAAAACATAGTCAGTAAGAACAGTCGGTCTTCATGTACTTAAGTCGGCATTGTACCTTTTGTATTTAATTCCGATGCAACTTCTGTGTTTCATCGTCAATAAGAAGGTCCAAGCGAAACAGTAAACCTGAAGTGAAGCATCGGAATCTATAACTAGTGTCACAGGAATGGTTCAAAACATAGTCAGTAAGAAGAGTCGGTCTTCATGCACTTATGTCGGCATTGTGCCTTTTAAATTTAATTCCGATGCAATTTCTGTGTTTCATCGTCAATAAGAAGGTCTAAGGGATAAAGTAAACCTGATGTGAAGCATCGGAATGTATAACTAGTGTCACAGGAATGGTTCAAAACATAGTCAGTGAGAAGAGTCGGTCTTCATGTACTTATGTCGGCATTGTGCCTTTTGTATTTAATTCCGGTGCAATTTCTGTGTTTCAACGTCTATAAGAAAGTCAGAGGGATACAGTAAACCTGAAGTGAAGCATCGGAATCTATAACTAGTGTAACAGGACTGGTTTAAAACATAGTCAGTAAGAAGAGTCAGTCTTCTTGTCCTTAAGTCGGCCTTGTGCCTTTTGTATTTAATTCCGATGCAATATCAGTGTTTCATCGTCAATAGGAAGGTCCCAGGGATACAGTAAACCTGGAGTGAAGCATCGGAATCTATAACTAGTGTAACAGGAATGGTTCAAAACATAGTCAGTAAGAAGAGTCAGTCTTCTTGTCCTTAAGTCGGCCTTGTGCCTTTTGTATTTAATTCCGAAGCAATTTCTGTGTTTCATCGTCAATAAGAAGGTCCAAGGGATACAGTAAACCTGAAGTGAAGCATCGGAATCTATAACTAGTGTCACAGGAATGGTTCAAAACATAGTCAGTAAGAAGAGTCGGTCTTCATGCACTTATGTCGGCATTGTGCCTTTTAAATTTAATTCCGATGCAATTTCTGTGTTTCATCGTCAATAAGAAGGTCTAAGGGATAAAGTAAACCTGATGTGAAGCATCCGAATCTATAACTAGTGTAACAGGAATGGTTCAAAACATAGTCAGTACGAAGAGTCAGTCTTCATGTACTTATGTCGGCATTGTGCCTTTTGTATTTATTTCGGATGCAATTTCAGTGTTTCATCGTCAATAAGAAGGTCCAAGGGTTACAGTAAACATGAAGTGAAGCATCGGAATCTATAACTAGTGTCACAGAAATGGTTGATAACATAGTCTGTAGGAAGAGTCAGTCTTCTTGTACTTAAGTCGGCATTTTCCCTAATCTATTTAATTCCGATGCATGTTCAGTGTTTCACCGTCAATAGGAAGGTCCAAGTGATAATGTAAACCTGGAGTGAAGCAACGGAATGTATAACTAGTGTCAATGGAATGGTTCAAAGCATAGACAGTAAGCAGAGTCAGTCTTCTTGTACTTAAGTCGGCATTGTGCCTTTGTATTTAACTCCAGTGCAATTTCTGTGTTTCATAGTCAATACGAAGGCCAGAGGGATACAGTAAACCTGAAGTGAAGCATCGGAATCCTTATCTAGTGCCACAGGAATGGTTCAAAACATAGACAGTAAGAAGATTCAGTCTTCTTGTACATAAGTCGGCATTGTGCCTTTTGTATTTAATTCCGATGCACTTTCTGTGTTCCATCGTCAATAAGAAGGTCCAAGGGATACAGTAAACCTGAAGTGAAGCATCGGAATCTATAACTAGTGTCACAGGAATGGTTCAAAACATAGTCAGTAAGAAGAGTCAGTCTTCTTGTCTTTAAGTCGGCATTGTGCCTTTTGTATTTAATTCCGATGCAATTTCTGTGTTCATCGTCAATAAGAAGGTCCAAGGGATACAGTAATCCTGGAGTGAAGCATCGGAATCTATAACTAGTGTCACAGGAATTGTTCAAATCATAGACATTAAGAAGATACGGTCTTGTTGTACTTAAGTCGGCATTGTGCCTTTTGTATTTAATTCCAATGCAATTTCTGTGTTTCATCGTCAATAAGAAGGTCCAAGCGATACAGTAAACCTGAAGTGAAGCAACGGAATCTATAACTAGTATCACAGGAATGGTTCATAACATAGTCAGTAAGAAGAGTCAGTCTTCTTGTACTTACGTCGGCATTGTGCCTTTTGTATTTCATTCTGATGCAATTTCTGTGTTTCATCGTCAATAAGAAGGTCAGAGGGATACAGTAACCCTGAAGTGATGCATCGGAATCTTTAACTAGTGTCACAGGAATGGTTCAAAACATAGACAGTAAGGAGAGTCAGTCTTCTTGTACTTAAGTCGGCATTGTGCCTTTTGTATTTCATTCCGGTGCAATTTCTGTGTTTCATCGTCAATACGAAGGTCAGAGGAAAGCAGTAAACCTGAAGTGAAGCATCGGAATCTATAACTAGTGTCACAGGAATGTTTCAAAACATAGACAGGAAGAAGAGGCAGTCTTCTTGTACTTGAGTCGGCATTCTGCCTTTTGTATTAATTTCCGATGCAATTTCTGTGTTTCATCGTCAATAAGAAAGTCTTAGAAATACAGTAATCCTGAAGTCAAGCATCGGAATCTATAACTAGTGTCGCAGGAATGGTTCAAAACATAGACGATAAGAAGATTCAGTGTTTTTGTACTTAAGTCAGCATTGTGCCTTTTGTATTTAATTCCGGTGTAGTTTCTGTGTTTCATCGTCAATAAAAAGGTCCAAATGATACAGTAAACCTGAATTGAAGCATCGGAATCTATAACTAGTGTCAATGGAATAGTTCAAAACATAGACAGTAAGAAGAGTCAGTCTTCTTGTACTTAAGTCGGCATTGTGCCTTTTGTATTTAATTCCGATGCAATTTCTGTGTTTCATCGTCAATACGAAGGTCTGACCGATACAGTAAACCTGATGTGAAGCATCGGAATCTATAACTAGTGTCCCAGGAATGGTTCAAAACATAGTCAGAAAGGATAGTCAGTCTTCTTGTTCTTAAGTCAACATTGTGCCTTTTGTATTTAACTCCGATGCAAATTCTGTGTACATCGTCAATAAGAAGGTCCTAAGGATACAGTAGACCTGGAGTGAAGCATCGGAATCTATAACTAGTGTCACAGGAATTTTTCAAAACATAGTCAGTAAGAAGAGTCAGTCTTCATGTACTTAAGACGGCATTGTGCCTTTTGTATTTAATTCCGATGCAATTTCTGTGTTTCATCGTCAATAAGAAGGTCCAAGGGATACAGTAAACCTGAAGTGAAGCATCGGAATCTATAACTAGTGTCAATGGAATGGTTCAAAACATAGACAGTAAGAAGAATCAGTCTTCTTGTACATAAGTCGGCATTGTGCCTATTGTATTTAATTCCGGTGCAATTTCTGTGTTTCATCGTCAATAAGAAGGTCAGAGGGATACAATAAACCTGAAGTGAAGCATCGGAATCTGTAACTAGTGTAACAGGAATGGTTCAAAACATAGTCAGTAAGAAGAGTCAGTCTTCTTGTCCTTAAGTCGGCCTTGTGCCTTTTGTATTTAATTCCGAACCAATTTCTGTGTTTCATCGTCAATAAGAAGGTCCAAGGGTTACAGTAAACATGAAGTGAAGCATCGGAATCTATAACTAGTGTCAGAGGAATGGTTCAAACATAGTCTGTAGGAAGAGTCAGTCTTCTTGTACTTAAGTCGGCATTTCCCTAATCTATTTAATTCCGATGCAATTTCAGTGTCTCATCGTCAACAGGAAGGTCCAAATGACGCAGTGAACCTGGAGTGAAGCTTCGGAATCTATAACAAGTGTCAATTGAATGGTTCAAAACATAGACAGTAAGCAGAGTCAGTCTTCATGTACTTAAGTCGGCATTGTGCCTTTTGTATTTAACTCCAGTGCAATTTCTGTGTTTCATAGTCAATAAGAAGGTAAGAGGGATGCAGTAAATCTGAAGTGAAGCATCGGAATCTATAACTAGTGTCACAGGAAAGGTTCAAAACATAGACAGTAAGAAGATACAGTCTTCTTGTACATAAGTCGGCATTGTGCCTTTTGTATTTAATTCCGATGCACTTTCTGTGTTTCATCGTCAATAAGAAGGACCGAGGGATACAGTAAACCTGAAGTGAAGCATCGGAATCTATAACTAGTGTCACAGGAATGGTTCAAAATATAGTCAGTAAGAACAGTCGGTCTTCATGTGCTTAAATCGGCATTGTGCCTTTTGTATTTAATTCCGATGCAATTTCTGTGTTTCACCGTCAAAAAGAAAGTCCACGGGATACACTAAACCTGAAATGAAGCCATGGAATCTATAACTAGTGTCACAGGAATGGTTCAAAACATAGACAGTAGGAAGAGTCAGTCTTCTTGTACTTAAATCGGCATTGTGCCATTTGTATTTAATTCCGATGCAATTTCTGTGTTTCATCGTCAATAAGAAGGTCCAAGGGATACAGTAAACCTGAAGTGAAGCATCGGAATCTATAACTAGTGTCACAGGAATGGTAAAAACATAGACAGTAAGAAGAGTCAGTCTTCTTGTACTTAAGTCGTCTTTGTGCCTTTTCAATTGAATTTCGATGCAATTTCTGTGTTTCATCGTCAATAAGAAGGTCAGAGGGATACAGTAAACTGAAGTGAAGCATGGGAATCTATAACTAGTGTCACAGGAATGGTTCAAAACATAGACAGTAAGAAGAGTCAGTCTTCTTGTACTTTAGTCGGCTTTGTGCCTTTTCTACTTAATTCCGATGCAATTTCTGTGTTTCATCGTCAATAAAAAGGTCAGAGGGATACAGTAACCATGAAGTGAAGCATCTGAATCTATAACTAGTGCCACAGGAATGGTTCAAACATAGTCAGTAGGAAGGGTCGCCCTTCACGTATTTAAGTCGGCATTGTGCCCTTTGTATTTAATTCCGGTGCAATTTCTGTGTTTCATCGTCAATACGAAAGTCAGAGGGAGACAGTAAACCTGAAGTGAAGCGTCGGAATCTATAACTAGTGTCACAGGAATGGTTAAAAACATAGTCAGTAAAAACAGTCAGTATTCCTATCCTTAAGTCTGCATTGTGCCTTTTGTATTTAATTCCTATGCAATTTCTGTGTTTCATCGTCAATAAGAAGGTCCAAGCGATACAGTAAACCTGAGTTGAAGCATCGGAATCTATAACTATTGTCACAGGAATGGTTCAGAACATAGACAGTAAGAAGATACAGTCATCTTGTACTTAAGTTGGCGTTGTGCCTTTTGTATTTAATTCCGGTGCAACTTCTGTGTTTCATCGTCAATAAGAAGGTCCAAGGGAAGCAGTAAACCTGAAGTGAAGCATCGGAATCTATAACTAGTGTCATAGGAATGGTTCAAAACATAGACAGTAAGAAGAGTCGGTCTTCATGTACTTATGTCGGCATTGTGCATTTTGTATTTAATTCCGCTGCAATTTCTGTGTTTCAACGTCAATAAGAAGGTCCAAGGGATACAGTACACCTGGAGTGAAGCATCGGAATCAATAACTAGTGTCACAGGAATCGTTCAAAACATAGTCAGTAAGAAGAGTCGGTCTTCATGTACTTAAGTCGGCATTGTGCCTTTTGTATTTAATTCCGATGCAATTTCTGTGTTTCATCGTCAATAAGAAGGTCCAAGGGATACAGTAAACCTGAAGTGAAGCATCGGAATCTATAACTAGTGCCACAGGAATGGTTCAAAACATAGTCAGTAAGATGAGTCAGTCTTCATGTACTTAAGTCGCCATTGTGCCTTTTGTACTTAATTCCGGTGCAATATCTGTGTTTCATCGTCAATAAGAAGGTCAGAGGGATACAGTAAACCTGAAGTGAAGCATCGGAATCAATAACTAGTGTCATAGGAATGGTTCAAAACATAGACAGTAAGAAGAGTCAGTCTTCTTGTACTTGAGACGGCACTGTGCCTTTTGTATTCAATTGCGATGCAATTTCTGTGTTTCACCGTCAATACGAAGGTCCAAGGGATTCAGTAAACCTGGAGTGAAGCATAGGAATTTATAACTAGTGTCACAGGAATGGGTCAAAACATAGTCAGTACGAAGTGTCCGTCTTCTTGTACTTGAGTCGGCATTGTGCCATTTGTATTTAATTCCGATGCAATTTCTGTGTTTCATCGTCAATAAGAAGGTCAGAGGGATACAGTAAACCTGAAGTGAAGCATCGGAATGTATAACTAGTGTCACAGGAATGGTTCAAAACATAGTCAGTGAGAAGAGTCGGTCTTCATGTACTTATGTCGGCATTGTGCCTTTTGTATTTAATTCCGATGCAATTTCTGTGTTTCATCGTCAATAAGAAGGTCCAAGGGATACAGTAAAGCTGAAGTGAAGCATCGGAATCTATAACTAGTGTCATAGGAATGGTTCAAAACATAGACAGTAAGAAGAGTCAGTCTTCTTGTACTTGAGTCGGCATTGTTCCTTTTGTATTTAATTCCGATGCAATTTCTGTGATTAATCGTCAATAAGAAGGTCCAAGGGATACAGTAAACCTGAAGTGAAGCATCGGAATCTATAACTAGTGTAACAGGAATGGTTTAAAATATAGTCAGTAAGAAGAGTCAGTCTTCTTGTCCTTAAGTCGGCCTTGTGCCTTTTATATTTAATTCCGATGCAATATCAGTGTTTCATCGTCAATAGGAAGGTCCCAGGGATACAGTAAACCTGGAGTGAAGCATCGGAATCTATAATTAGTGTATCAGGAATGGTTCAAAACATAGTCAGTAAGAAGAGTCAGTCTTCTTGTCCTTATGTCGGCCTTGTGCCTTTTGTATTTAATTCCGAAGCAATTTCTGTGTTTCATCGTCAATAAGAAGGTCCAAGGGATACAGTAAACCTGAAGTGAAGCATCGGAATCTATAACTAGTGTCACAGGAATGGTTCAAAACATAGTCAGTAAGAAGAGTCGATCTTCATGCACTTATGTCGGCATTGTGCCTTTTGTATTTAATTCCGATGCAATTTCTGTGTTTCATCGTCAATAAGAAGGTCTAAGGGATAAAGTAAACTTGAAGTGAAGCATCCGAATCTATAAGTAGTGTAACAGGAATGGTTCAAAACATAGTCAGTACGAAGAGTCAGTCTTCATGTACTTATGTCGGCATTGTGCCTTTTGTATTTATTTCGGATGCAATTTCTGTGTTTCATCGTCAATAAGAAGGTCCAAGGGTTACAGTAAACATGAAGTGAAGCATCGGAATCTATAACTAGTGTCACAGGAATGGTTGATAACATAGTCTGTAGGAAGAGTCAGTCTTCTTGTACTTAAGTCGGCATTTTCCCTAATCTATTTAATTCCGATGCATTTTCAGTGTTTCACCGTCAATAGGAAGGTCCAAATGATAATGTAAACCTGGAGTGAAGCATCGGAATCTATAACTAGTGTCAATGGAATGGTTCAAAACATAGTCAGTAAGCAGAGTCAGTCTTCTTGTACTTATGTCGGCATTGTGCCTTTTGTATTTAACTCCAGTGCAATTTCTGTGTTTCATAGTCAATAAGAAGGCCAGAGGGATACAGTAAACCTGAAGTGAAGCATCGGAATCCTTAACTAGTGCCACAGGAATGGTTCAAAACATAGACAGTAAGAAGATTCAGTCTTCTTGTACATAAGTCGGCATTGTGCTTTTTGTATTTAATTCCGATGCACTTTCTGTGTTCCATCGTCAATAAGAAGGTCCAAGGGATACAGTAAACCTGAAGTGAAGCATCGGAATCTATAACTAGTGTCACAGGAATGGTTCAAAACATAGTCAGTAAGAAGAGTCAGTCTTCTTGTCCTTAAGTCGGCATTGTGCCTTTTGTATTTAATTCCGATGCAATTTCTGTGTTCATCGTCAATAAGAAGGTCCAAGGGATACAGTAATCCTGGAGTGAAGCATCGGAATCTGTAACTAGTGTCACAGGAATTGTTCAAATCATAGACATTAAGAAGATACGGTCTTGTTGTACTTAAGTCGGCATTGTGCCTTTTGTATTTAATTCCAATGCAATTTCTGTGTTTCATCGTCAATAAGAAGGTCCAAGCGATACAGTAAACCTGAAGTAAAGCAACGGAATCTATAACTAGTGTCACAGGAATGGTTCATAACATAGTCAGTAAGAAGAGTCAGTCTTCTTGTACTTACGTCGGCATTGTGCCTTTTGTATTTCATTCTGATGCAATTTCTGTGTTTCATCGTCAATAAGAAGGTCAGAGGGATACAGTAACCCTGAAGTGGAGCATCGGAATCTTTAACTAGTGTCACAGGAATAGTTCAAATCATTGTCAGTAAGAAGAGTCGCTCTTCATGTACTTAAGTCGGCATTGTGCCTTTTGTATTTAATTCCGATGCAATTTCTGTGTTTCATCGTCAATAAGGAGGAGCGAGGGGTACAGTTAACCTGAAGTGAAGCATCTGAATCTATAGCTAGTGTCACAGGAATGGTTCAAAACATAGTCAGTAAGAACAGTCGGTCCTCATGTACATAAATCGGCATTGTGCCTTTTGTATTTAATTCCGATGCAATTTCTGTGTTTCATCGTCAATGAGAAGGTCCAAGGGATACAGTAAACCTGAAGTGAAGCATCGGAATCTATAACTAGAGTCACAGGAATGGTTCAAAACATAGACGTAAGAAGAGTCAGTCTTCTTGTACTTAAGTCGGCATTGTGCCTTTTCTACTTAATTCCGATGCAATTTCTTTGTTTCATCGTCAATAAGAAGGTCAGAGGGATACAGTAAACATGAAGTGAAGCATCTGAATCAATAACTAGTGTCACAGGAATGGTACAAAACATAGTCAGTAAGAAGAGTCGGCCTTCACGAATTTAAGTCGGCATTGTGCCCTTTGTATTTAATTCCGGTGCAATTTCTGTGTTTCATCGTCAATACGAAAGTCAGAGGGATACAGTAAACCAGAAGTGAAGCATCGGAATCTATAACTAGTGTCACAGGAATGGTTAAAAACATAGTCAGTAAGAACAGTCAGTATTCCTGACCTTAAGTCGGCATTGTGCTTTTTGTATTTAATTCCTATACAATTACTGTGTTTCATCGTCAATAAGAAGATCCAAGCAATACAGTAAACCTGAAGTGAAGCATCGGTATCTATAACTAGTGTCTCAGGAATGGTTCAGAACATAGACAGTAAGAAGATACAGTCATCTTGTACTTAAGTTGGCATTGTGATTTTTGTATTTAATTCCGATGCAATTTCTGTGTTT